>NC_043710.1:77159664-77172829 GCF_006229205.1 Suricata suricatta | reverse complement strand
AAGAAAGAAAGAAAGAAAGAAAGAAAGAAAGAAAGAAAGAAAGAAAGATAGGGAGGGGAAGGGGGAAAGAGAGTTGGAGAGAGAGAGGGACACAAATCATGAGAGACTGTTGAATACTGAGAACGAATCAAGGGCTGAAGGGGGAGGGGGAGGTGGGAAGGGGGTGATGGTCATGGAGGGGGGCACTTGAGGGGAAGAGCACTGGGTGTTATATGGAAACCAATTTGACAATAAACTATTATTAAAAAATAAGTTTCCACTAAGAGCAGACTTATGTGAAATATTATACTTGTTTCTATATTTATGTAGTGAAGGCATGAGGTATAGAAATCTGAAGTAAAATGTAAATGTCATATCATATAACACTATTGAAAACATTCATTTACCTTTTAATGGATCGATTATATCCTGGGTATCCAAAAGTTATCTCTCCAAAACCCTGTGCTTTAAAAGGCATTTCAAAGCCTTCAGCCAAACCAGAATAGTTATTTCCTGTTAAAGAAGGTACTGTAAAATAGGTATATATTTATTCCCAGATTTACTTTAGAATTGTATCAGTGTAATCAAACATTTTTTTCAGAGTTTCACATTCTGGGTAGAAAATAACCCTATTCTTGAGCTTCTGTATAGAATAGAGGCATAAATCCATAAAAGTTGGAAGTGAAGTTTCAGTTGGTTTCCCTAGGCCCTAAAAACTGTGCTCACTCTTAAAAATAGCTTGAGTGCTTCATTAAAAATGTTAGATTTTTAAAAATTGGTTTTTGAATATTTAGACCAACATAGAAGTTTGCAGAAGCACTCCTTAGATAAATAAAGAGCATTTGTTTAGAAACAGATATGGAATATTGCTGATGTGGTATATTTTTGCTAAATAGAATCTCTGAATCTGTTGTTATCCTATTTTATTAATTTTTTACTGGAAAACATTTATTTTATCTTATTTTCTACTTATACCTTAAAGGTGCTGACCCTGACCTTTACAAAAATTCTTTTGTGTTCTACACCATGCTCTGTTCTTGAATGGGCTTAAAGTTAGTGAGATACATATTGGTTACAGGCCACCTCTTTGGATTTTTACAGATACCCAAATTCTGCACTACAACTTAGATATCAGTAGCCCACCGCTCAATATGGCGTCTTTGAAAATGGAGAGACAGAGAGAGACAGAGGATGAGAGAGAGAGAGAGGGAGAGAGAGAGAGAGAGAGAGCGAGCTGAGGAGGAGGTGAAGGAAAGGAAGTGGAAGGAAACATCAGGGGAAAAGAATTAACAATCCAGAGTGAACTGATGCCGCAAAGTCATAGTTGGAGTCCTTGCTTAGCAACCCAGTTTTCCTCTGACTATGGGTAAACCATTTATTTATTTTTCATCAAAGTATTCAGTACTTACGGACTCCAAGCTAGGCACCAGTCACTGTGTTAGAAGATGGTGATATAGAGAACTTGCTGGCCACTAGTTCTGCCTGACACTTACAATACACTGTCAGCATGTCAACTTTTGGAACCAGTTTCTTTATCATGAAAAGGATAATCATTATACAATTTATGTATTAATTTTTTTCTTTACTTATGACCATGATTCTTGATAATTTTATCTTCATTATGAAAGCAACTTAATGAAATGTGATTTATGATGAGGGCTTTGAAACACACCGTATCAGTTAATGAAATGTGTATTATCATTCCATTTTACAAGATGATAAAATTGAGCTCCTAAGTACTTAATGATCTCATTTAGAATATAACACTGTGAAACGAGTTAAAATCATCTGGATCCTGGCAGTCCCAAGACAATTCTAATGTTCTCATGGTCTCCGGTGCTAGGGTCCGTTTATTTTCCTTTAATACAACTCTATGCATGTCACCCAATCCCCTTTCCTACCACTTAGAAGTGCTTCAATTTCCCTCTCTTCCATTCAGATTGAAACCTATTTTCTGGAATAATTTCATGGTGAATATTTAGATACAAAAGTAAATATAGTAGCTAAAATATGTTATTACATGGAACTGCTAGGAACTTTAGACACTTTATGTTGTTTACTCTTCATAGCAACTTTATTAGGTAAGCTTTATCTGTTTCTTTTTAATAAAACCTGAAACCCAGAATGGTTGGCTCTGCTGCCAATTCATCAACTATAATAGGGATATTAGCATTTATTTCCATATATGAAATCATGAAATATTAATTTTGTGCATAATTAAAGAATATCAGTTATCAGTTAACATATAATAAAATACCTGGGGATTTGGACACCTTCTAGCACCCTCAACTAGTATCATTTCCATATACTTGTAAATGTAGTCTCAGCGTGAGTATAAAATTGCCAGTACAGGCATCTAAGTAGAATAAACAAAACTCTTACTCATCCCATTCTTCATACTAAGTGTAATTATTAGATGACTA
Organism: Suricata suricatta; assembly: GCF_006229205.1. Lineage (NCBI taxonomy): Eukaryota > Metazoa > Chordata > Mammalia > Carnivora > Herpestidae > Suricata > Suricata suricatta. The sequence goes on along the minus strand of NC_043710.1, from coordinate 77,170,427 downwards.
CTTTTTTAGTAATCATATTTATAACTTCTGTGCCAAATAATGGGTATGGAAAATTAGGCTACAGCTTCTCCGAATCCTCCATGAGCAACTGCCTCATTAGGCTGCATTTGTTTCTATTTTAGTGTCTATGGTGATAGAATATGTATAAGAAATAGAACCCTTTATTGCACCAAAGATGCACATTGATTACAGCTATACCTTCTAAAAAGTGTGGCTCTGTGTAGCTCTGTGAGGGAAGAACCCATATCATGTGTTTACTCAGAGACCCATTCTCAGCAACTAACTCTAACTCACAAAATGTCTGGCATTAAAAGAGAATTACACGTAATCTTTATTAAGCATTTGGAGCAAACCACAGTTCTTGTTTTCTCCTTGTCTTTAATGTCCTTCTCTGCCTTTTTATTTTACCAAAGCCAAAATATTAATAGCTTCCCAACACACTTCAGAGAATAAAGAAACTTGTTACATTTCATGTCCTAGCTGTTTTTTATTTCATGTGCAGTGCTACAGAAGTTTATTGTCTGTGTGTTCTCATTGTGGTTGATGTAAAAATTGTTTTCTCTTTTGGAGCGCCTGGGTGGCATTTGGTCAGTTATGTATCCGCCTTTGGCTCAGGTCATGATCTTATGGTTTGTGAGTTTGAGCCCCAAGTGAGGTCACTGCCATCAGCACAGGGCTTGCTTTGGATCCTGTCTCCCTCTCTCTGACCCCCAAATCTTGCGTGCTCACTCTCTCTCGAAATAAATAAACATTTAGAAAACGTTTTTCTGTTTTTTTATATTTACTGAAAAAAAGAGAAGAAGGCAGTTTGGCTGAGTTTGAATATACACATGTAGATGGTACTGATGAGAGACAAGAGTTTTGGTTTGTCATTTAGATTTCATTTCAAAGGTAATTAAGAGTGAATACCTTGAGATTTTCTAAGTGTAAAGTGAACACATCATAGACTTTAATTTGTGTCAGTGGTTTTTTCAAATTATTGCTCTTGGGGCATCTGGGTGACTCTGTCGGTTGAGCGCCCAACTTTGGTTCAGGTCATGATCTCATGGTTTGTGAGTTTGAGACCCACGTCAGGCTCTGTGCTGACAGCTCAGGGCCTGGAGCCTGCTTCAGATTCTGTGTCCCTCTCTTGTTCTGCCCCTCACTCACTCATTCTCTCTCTCTCTTTCTCTCTCTGAAGAATAAATATTTTTAAAAATTTCAAATTGTTGCTCCTGAAACAGAAAAGACAGCACAGTACAAGTGACTCACAGTTACCTTTTACTAGTGTAGGAAAAATGACCTAATTTTGACCTTACAACCTTGATAACATTTGATTAATTGTACAAAAGTTAGTTCTTTTCCCTAATGAACTCTACATACACCCAGCCCAGGACTTGGAGGATAAAATGAAGGACAGCCAGTAGGAAGGGGAGGAATGTCAGGCCTGAATTCTGCCATGCACAGACAAGCTGGGATAGCAATGACTCCGGCTGCAGAAATATAACAGTTGCCACGTTACTTACACCTTATAAATCTTTTGCTGTTTCGCTTGTGTTCATCCTTATCTGAACATTACCAACACATGCTGGAACATTTAGTCCAAGCTTAGCTAAGGAATGTTACAAAATTACCACCACCATACTCCTTGTCAATCTAGGATCCATCTACAATTTCTTTAACCGTATTTACATTCCAAAGAAAAACAGTAGTAGACCATGCTTTGTTCCTTTCCCTTGAGTAGGGCCTGTACTTCATGACCCACTTCTAATGAATAGAATATAGCAGAAACAAAGACATGTCACTCCAAGATTAGGTTATTAAAAAAACATGGCTTTCCATATTAGAGGTTCTCTCTCATTCTGTAATACCCAATCTCTCACTGTGCAGAATCTATATCACTAGAAAAGCCCACATAATGAGAGAATGAAACCTCTGTCCATAAACCACATTAATATACTTGAGAGCAGATGCACCAACCCTTAAGTGCAAAGTCTGCTATATGGACTGACAGCTTGATGGCAGCTTCATAAGAGACCCTGCAACAGAGCCACCCAACTCAATAGCCACTCCCAGGATCATGACCCTTATAAAGTGATTTAATAAAGGTTTCTTGTTTTAATCTGGAAAAGTGTGGGGTAGGTTTTAATGCAGCAATAGAAAACTAGCATTATTTTTTGTATCTGTATGTAGAATGCAGCCATAGCTACAACCTAAACTGCAGGAATGGTCCTGAGGAGAGTTAATTGAAAGCTTAGAGTGCCTTGAACACATCTCTTGTAGAATTTTGGACTTTGAGCATGCTGTAGAGGAGACCTCTATGGAAGGTGAAAAAAATATTGTTGGAAACTGGAGAACAGGAGATCTTTGTTATGTAGTACAGAAAGTTTAGGTGTGCCTGCGTGGCTCAGTCAGTACACCGTCTGACTCTTGGATTCGACTCAGGTCATGATCTCACAGTTCATGATATCAAGCCTTGCATCGGGCTCTGTGCTGACAGTGTGGAGCCTGCTTGGAAATCTCTCTCTCCCTCTCTTTCTGCCCTTTCCCTGCTTGTGTTGTCTTGGTTTCTCTCAAATAAATAATAAACTTAAAAAAATTAATACAGTTTAGCAACCCTGTTGCCTATAGCCATATGGAAAATAGAACATGTAATAATAACCTGGGTGATCTGGATAAGGAGATTAACAGAGAAGGACCACCTGTTATTGTAATGGTTGTTGTTTTTCTCACTCTTTAGAGTGAAATGCAAGAGAACAAGGAAAAACTTTTAGGATAGAATGAGGGAAAAATGTTAAAAAGGGGGCAAAACTTCATGATTTTGCAGTTTCTCACCTTCTTTAGCAGGCAAATGATACTAAAATTATTATTCTGGAGCTGGGGTGCCTGGGTGGCTCAGTGGGTTAAGCATCCTATTTTGGCTTGGATAAGGATCTCAGGGTTCATGGGTTCGAGTCCTGCATCAGGATTTCTGCTGTCAGCACAGAGGCTGCTTTAGATCCTCTTCTTCCTATCTCTGCTGGTGACTCATTCCCTCTCTCTCTTTCTCTCTCTATCTACAAATAAATAAGCTTTTGAAAAACAAAATTATCTTGGACCAAAGATTAAATCTAGGGTATACCAAGACAAACAGGGTCTAAAGATGAAGCTGAGAGTGTGATTATAAAATCTTTTTTTAAGCCCTTAAAAATTTATAGGTAACATCTTAGAGTACCTTTCAATAAAACAAAATCCCTTCTAAAGAAATTAAGGATAAACATCATAGATGGTTGCAATCAAACAATAGTGCTCCTAAGAAGTTTAAGGGTATTCTATCTCAACAGGCCCAGCAGTAGTCCAAGGTACACAAGGGCTTAATATAGAAGAGATATGTGGTTTTACCCTTTGTCAAGTGAACTAAAACCTAAAATGATCTAGAGGACACCCAAAATATTTTTAGAGTTATATTGGAAGTAGTGTCATTTTGGACTGAAATGGACAACGGGTACAAAGCAAAGAGTCTATTCCAACACTAAAACTTTGTCAGAGGCAAAAACTACTCAAATGTCAACGTGTGATTGATTGTACTCTTCATGAAAAAGAAAAGTCATGCTGAGAGCAAAACCATGAGAACAGAGCACAAAACAAATGGTGAAATATTTCTATAAAGGAAGCTTCTCCGACCTACATTTTATTATTCATTATAACTTATATAGGAGACACAGGATGAATGCATGACTCTTTTCTTCTACTGGCTAATTAAAAAAAAATTATGAATTCATTCACAAATACAGCAATTTATTAATATTCTTCCTGTGTGCTGCAAGGGTCTTAAGTTCTTTAATTTTTTCAGCAATATCATTAAAGTTGAGGGGTAAAGATCTGTTTTAGGGGTGTTTATTGAACTTTGACATATCCTTTGGATGTTTTAATATCAAACAGCAAGTCACAGAATCTTCAAAACTACTTCTTGTCACACTTTCTCTCCTCTACTCACTCTCTGCCTCTCGTCTTGGGTTTTGGCCACCTTGTTGGAAAGAGAAAATCCTTTCCTGTTGGTTGGCAGTTTTGCTAAATCAGATATCTCTGCTGATAATAGTAAAACTTTAAGTTTAAACTATTAAATATGGTTTTCCTCTTGAAAATAGGAATTTTGGAGATTTACAAACCCTTCTTTTCAATGAAGCTTGAATTTTGAAATATTGGCTTTGTTATGATTAAAAGAAAATCAGCTTTAAAATTAGAAAACAAACAAACAAAAAACCCACAAAAGTCTTTGTTAATTCAATGGTTGGGATGATACAGACCAAAATTATTGATAGGACATGAAAATATTTACAAAATATTTTTTAATATTTTGTTATTTACACATGTTGAATTAATATATATACCTAAATCTACACATTAGATGTTCCTCTAAGTGGTTTGATGATAGCTACATAGTAGCATTTGAACAGGAAATCAGTAAGGAATCAGGACACTTGCTCTTACTAGTGGTTTTATTACAGCTCTGTAGCTAATGTGATGTATGTACTTATATTTTGGGCAAGACACATAAGCATATATAGTCTCATTTGTTTTTCTCTGTTGTCATTTCTATATTTGTAAGCAGACTATACAATCAACTCTAAAATTCTGACTCTATAGTCACAGGACTATGATTTTGACAACCCTAATCTGAACTCTAGTATCTGACCTTCTATCATTCTTGGCTTTATATTTAGTTTAAAAAGGTATTCATAGTCAGAAACACATTATTCCTATAATAATAACCTTGCATACATTTTAAAAAGGTGAAGAATTAGGGAACATTATGACTACATACTTCATTCTATCAAAATTCATTTAAACACTCTGTTAACTTCTCTGCCGTCATAGTTCATATACTTTACTTTTACCTCTGACCAATATTACAATATTACTCCTGATCAGAGAAGCATTACAAATAGCTTTTATGCATATATAATTAAAATGTTTCTGAAGAAACACTTCCATCCATAGGATTTATACCATTTAAAAATATTTTTAAGTGCCTGTAGGCCATCTAGATGTCCTCTTTGGAGAAGTGTCTCTTCATGTCTTCTGCCCATTTCTTCACTGGATTATTCATTTTTCAGGTATGGAGTTTGGTGAGTTCCTTGTAGATTTTGGATACTAGCCCTTTATCTGATATGTCATTTGCAACTATCTTTTCCCATTCGGTCGGTTGCCTATTAGTTTTCTTGATTGTTTCCTTTGCAGTGCAGAAGCTTTTTATCTTGATGAGGTCCAAATAGTTCATTTTTGCTTTCATTTCCCTTGCCTTTGGGGATGTGTCAAAGAGGAAATTGCTGCGGTTGAGGTCAAGTTTTCAGGTCCTTCAGCCATTTTGAGTTTATTTTTGTGTATAACACTGCTAGGCATTTATCCAAGAGATACAGAAGTGCTGACACATAGGGGCATATGTACCCAAATGTTCATAGCAGCACTGTCAATAATAGCCAAATCATGGAAAGAGCCTAAATGTCCATTACCTGATGAATGGATCAAGAAGATGTGGTGTGTGTGTGTGTGTGTGTGTGTGTGTGTGTGTATATATATATATATATATAATGGACTATTACAATGCAATGAGAAAGAATGAAATATGGCCATTTGTAGCAAAGTGAATGGACCTTGAAGGTATGCTAAGCAAAATAAGTCAGGTGGAGAAGGACAGATACCATATGTTTGCACTCATAGGTCTAACAGGAGAACAGGAGAAACCTAATGGAGGATCATGGGGAGGGGAAGGGGGAAAGAGAGTTGGAGAGAGAGAGGGACGCAAAACCTGAGAGACTATTGAATACTGAAAAGGAACGGAGGGTTGAAGGGGGAGGGGGAGGGAGAAAGGAGGTGGTGGAAATGGAGGAGGGCGCTTGTGGGGAAGAGCACTGGGTGTTATATGGAAACCAATTTGACAGTAAACTATTACAAATAAACAATAAACAATAAAAATAATATTTTAATGGATATTTATTTTTGAGAGAGAAAGAGTATGAGCCATTGAGGGGCAGAGAGAGGGGGAGACACAGAATCTGAAATAGGCTCCAGGTTCTGAGCTGTAAGCACAGACCTCAATACATGGCTTGAACTCATGGATGGTAAGAATCATGACCTGAGCCTAAATAGGATGCTCAACGGACTGAGCCATCAAGGCACCACTAGGATTTAGACCATTTAAAACTATTTTATCATATTATTCTGCATATCTCCCAAAACAATGAAGTATCCCTTCATCTTGTATACTTAAGTCTTTAAATAGGGTTAAATAGAGCACCTGGGTAGTTCAATCGGGTAAGCTCCTGACTTCAGCTCAGGTAGATCTCACAGTGCATGAGTTTGAGCCCTGCATGGGCTCTGTGCTGGTAGACCAGAACCTACTTGGGATTCTCTCTCTCTCCCTCTCCCTGTGTCCCTTCCCCATGCATGCTGACGCTCTGTCTCTTTCTCAAAAGAAATAAACTTCAAAAACAAACAAATAAACAAACAAATTGAAAACAATTAAATTAAAGCTAATAGGCAGGGATTTGGAAATCCATGCTTGAACTGCTAGTTTAAATATGACATTTTAAAATATTCTATGTACTTTTGAAAGTCATTATTAATATAGAATATCTGTGTCTACATATATTGTAATATTTGTTTCTTAACATCTGTGGACATGATTAGCACAAATAAACCCGTCATCAGTAGTAGATTTTAGAATTAAAACCCTAATATCATTATATGAAGGTATTGCTATTAGCTCATTTTTCACTTGCTGAAAGACACAGAATGTTTAATTAAAAATCAACCTTACCCAGGCATAGCTGCATTTCTGTCAGAGAGAAAGCTGGTGGAAAGATTTGGCAGCTGTATAAATAAGATATACTCTAAAAGTTGTGCCTTTTCTCCTCACACAAAATTCCTCACAGAAATATGTAGATCTCATTTTTTATTAGTGTATAATAGAAAAAATCTCTTTGTCTTAGAAAATTCACTGTCACATATATTGGTATTTTTACTACCTTAATAAAACCTAGGGATTTATTTTAAAGAACATCACATTATGGATTTTTTCCTTGAGAAAATGCAACAGTGAGCTTTAGTTAAACAAAGAATCATATCTCTTCATTTCAAATAAATTTAGTTTAAATATAGTATTTGAAATATAAGTTTAGGCAGAATTTTAATTAGTGTATAAGCCCTAGGATGTACTTCACAGTACTGCTGAGTGTTTTGAGTCTCTACTTCCAGACACACTCAGTATTAATTTTAGTAGGATAAGCAACCTTGTCTTTCATGCTTTTTTAAAGTCAGAAAGATGAGATTATTGTTTAATCTAGTTATTTTATATTAACTCTTTGTTTCCTGGATATTATGAGCTGATCCAGAAGTTCAGAAAGATCCAGCACTGCATCTGAAAAACTTCCAAGTTAAAAGGGAATTGGAACATGAAGTTGCTAGGAGATAGTTGGTTTCTTGGGCAACACATCTCTGTCTCCAGGGAAATAGCTAAGATATTAAGCATGGCCTTTGTTTAAATTCATATGGTGTATTACAAAGACATGGTGTTAGGACAATAGCATTAGCAGCTCTCTTAATTATGTCATATACTAATAACTACAAATGTTTTTTAAAAAATCCATTACACACCTGGTGCTGTGCTAAGTCTATATTTACTTTCTTAAGCACTCACAAGAGTCTATGTTTTCTACATTTGATAATCAGGAAAATAAGACTTCAAATTTTTAAGCAATGTGTCTAAACACCACTCAGCTTGGAAATGACACAGTAAGGAATCTGATGCAAGCCTTTTCATGTCTAGAGTTCAAATATTTACTAAATGACAGTTATTCTGGTAATTTGATATACTACTACCAACTAATTAACATTTATTAAGAATTTGAAAGACACTCTTCTAAATCTTGTGTATATTATATTGTGCTACAAACTGCTATCAATAGGATATATGAAATTTGTCTCATCGAATATACAATCCTGGTAATATGTTTAGTAGAAATGTGTATATTTGTGTACACATATACACATATATATGTCAATATATGGACACTAAACAATTGAACAATAGGTAAGTTTGTGACTTTGAGTCCAGAGCAGTCGAAAATTGCATGTCACTTATGGGGCACCTGTGTGGCTCAGTCAGCTGAGGGTCCAACTTTGGCTCAGGTCATGATCTCTCAGTCTGTGAGTTCTAACCCTGCTTCAGGCTCTGTGCTAACAGCTTCAAGCCGGGAGCCTGTTTCGGATTCTGTGTCTCCCTTTCTCTCTGTCCCCTCCCCATTCTGTCTGAAAAAAATAAGCATTAAAAATTTTTAAAAAGGAAAGAAAATTGCATGTAACTTTTGATTCCTTCTAAACTTAACTACTAACAGCCTACTCCTGATGAGTAGCCTTACCAATAACATAAACAGTCAACTAACACCTGTTTTGTATATTATATCATGGAAGAGAAAATACATTTACACCACTGTACTGTAGTTATCAGAAAAAAAATCCATGAGTAAGTGGGCCTGCACAGTTCAAGTCTATGTTGTTTGAAGATCAACTTTACACACACACACACACACAAACTGTATACATGAACACACATAAATATATACTAGAATGTTTATAACACCCCTATTTGCAATAGCTCAAAGCTAAAAACTATCCAAGTGGTTGTCAGAGGTTGAGTGGATAAATAAATTATGTTGTATTAAAAGGATGCAATACTAAGCAGTAACATTATTTTAAAGTCTCAAAAATAAGTTGTTGAATAAAGGAAACAAGACTCAAAATCATATATCTTAATCCGATTTTTATGAAATATGAAAATAAGCAAAAGTCAAGGTAATGTTTACTCTTCCAGGTGGAGAAAGTGGTTAGAATGGAGCACAAAGATGGGTACCTGAGAGGCTCAGTCGGTTAAGAGTCTGACTCTTGGTTATGGCTCAGGTCATGATCTTGTGTTTTCATATGTTAAAGTCCCATGTTGGGCTCTGTGCTGGCAGAGTGGAACCTGGCTGAGATTCTCTCTCTCCCTCTCTCTCTGCCCCTTCCCCACGTGCACTGCCTATGTCTCTCTCAAAGTAAGTATATAAAACTTATTTTTTTTATATAAAAGAATGGAACACAAAGAGAAAGTTCTGGGATGCTGATACAGCCCTTTTCTTGAGTAGTGGTTTCATGAATATATTCAGTGTGTAAGTATTCATTAAACTGTATACTTACCTTAAGTGTGTGTGGATATGTATACACACATATCCATGTATAACATATATTTAAAACACTTTAATAAAGTGTTAAATTTAAATCATGCTATGACCACTTTATATTAGTTTGACATTACTGGGCTTCTTTTTTTCTGGGTTTACCTTCCAATCATTATCTCCTCATAGTCCCCTTCTTCTATTCCCTTCTCTTTTTATTCAAGCTGGGCATAAACCAGCTTTTTTTTTCTGTTTCTTAAAAAGATTAGGGATCCTGGGTGGCTCAGTCAGTTAAGCATCCGACTTTGGCTCTGTCACGATCTCACGGTTTGTGGGTTCGAGCCTCAGGTCAGTTAGCTCAGAGCCTGGAGCCTGCTTCAGATTCTGTGTCTCCCTCTATCTCTGACCTTCCCCTGCTCATGCTGTCTCTCTCTCTCTCTCTCAAAAATAAATAAATATTAAAAAAATATTTTAAAGATTATGCCTTCTGTTCATGAAATTAACTATCGAATTTGTAAAACCTTTGTTAACACATGAGATTTAAAATATTACAAAGATTTTTAAACTTAGGTAACATTTCTGTTCATATATGGATATATATGTGAACATTATGTCTGAACATTGGTGCTTAAGGTACTAAACTGAGCTCCAGAAACATTTTTACCTATTAGTCATTTTAATCATTTTGGATTTCAAAATTAAAGTTCATTTATTTATATTCAGTCTGTGACTTTTTATTTTTAAATATACCATCAAAATCATATTTTATTAACTTTTAGACATTTGTAATAAGGAAAACCCAAGTATCAAAATATCCTAAAAACAAATATGCATGTATGTTAAACAACAGAAATACTATAATTGTATTTGTAGTCTTGTAATCTTGACAAAATGCCGATGATACCAGTTGGCTTACTGACTACTGTATCCTCAGCACTTTCACCATGATACTGGACTTTTGTCCAGTTTTTGAAAAATTATTCTTTCAAAATATTTAGTGTATGTCCACTGTCTTACAGGCCCTTTTCTAGTTAGTGATGATACAACAGTGAAAACAAAATGCAGAAGTCATTGGCCTCAAAGTTCTTGCATACGGTGTAAAAGCTGGGAGGTAGTGGGGGGGGGCTACCTGCAATAAATATGGAGTAGTTGAGATTTTGGTCAAAGATAGTAGGCGATTCAAAGTAATGGGGTGAGGATGGGCTGCTATTTTAAATACATTGTTCAAACATGTCTCTTTTAACAAGGTGCACTTTGGGCAGAGACCAGAAAGAAGTGAAGATTGAGAAAAACAGGTGTCTGCGGAAAGTATGATCCAGAGAGAGGGAAGAAGAAAGACCTTGGCTTCTGGTTGTGAGTGAGGGTAGCGAAGAGCACTAGCATTTCAGTTTTTATACTAAAGTAGCCAGATGCCCAAACCTCAGATGATTTTTTTGGCTATCATAAGGAATTCTATTTTATTCTGAAGAACATAGGAAGCCACTAGAGGGTTGTGAGATGCATGGTGAGATTGTGTTACATTTTAAAAAGTCTCATTCCAGATTCATTGTTCAACATGAACCCTTTGTGTGTGTGTGTGTGTGTGTGTGTGTG
>NC_043710.1:77150616-77159564 GCF_006229205.1 Suricata suricatta | reverse complement strand
ATGTTCTTACTTCTATATACAATCAATATAGACAAAAGAGTGGGCTATTCTACATCCCTTGCTTTTTATACTGTATTCAAAATCTGGTGTGTATTTCCCATTTACAGCACACCTCAATTCAAATGATAAATTTTAATGAGAAAAATATTATTTATATGTTATAAAGTTTATGGTTGCAAAACTAGATTTATATAGTTGAGTTGCTTGTAGCATACTTAAAAGTTCTCAAGTAATGAATTGAGAAATAGTTTTAAAATTCAAAACAATCAAAAGTAAATAAAAAATTTAAATATAGTTCCTTATTTTAATTTAAAAAATTTAAACATAGCCATCCAGGCACATTTCTAATGATCAGTTCCCACACGTGGCTAGTGACTATCATATTGGTTAGTGTAGTTCTAGAAAATACATTTCTTTATCTTAATATAGTTTGTGATTTTTTTCCCAAACCACATTCAGTTGCACAAGTAAAGGCATGGAGTAGGCAGAAAGGCCCTTTTAATTAAGATTGGGCTTTTTCCAGAAGAATGAGAAGAAAAGAGAATATAAGAACTTGAGTGCAGATATAGAAGGGAGTTAAGATAGCAGAGAAGCAGGGGGACCTGGAGTTTCCTCATCCCTCAAACACAGCAGTATTGAGGTCATATCACCCAGTAAACAGATCTGTGGAGTGGCAGAAGGTTCTCCACAGCTGGAAAGAGACAACCTGGCAGGATTAAGGTGCATGCATGCATGTTGAAGGAGATTAAACAGTGGAGCTATGGAGAGGAGACAACCCTTTGGTGGAGAGACAAAGGGAGAGAAAGTGGGAGGGGCTGTGAAAGTACAGCATTGAGTTAGTGGACCAGCTCTTTGGAGCTGAAACTCCAAGGCTTATGACATGCTCAACTTTCTCCATAGCAGAGCCCTGGTGCGCACTCCTACAGACAAGGGAGTTGACCCAGGAGTACATGGCATGGGTTAGCAATCTCCAGGACACTCTGGGAGAGGATGGTCCCCTTCGTGGAGGACTTTGGGAAGAGTGCTTATTGCCTTCCCCAGTACAAAAGACCCTGCAGGTGCCAGTCACAAGTTTTTCATCAGCAGGGTGGAGAGGCTCTACTCTGAGCAGAGGAGTGAATCCATGCAGTGCTGGGTCTTTCCAGACATGGGGTTTTGAATCCCAGCCCAGCACCAAGAATAAGGCACAGGAGAACTGTGGGGCAGGGAAAGCAGACAGCCTTTGCAATTCTGTGAGGGCTGCCTGAACAGTGTGGCGTAAGATTCCTGATCTGGGGAAGAGAGAGTGGGGTGATGCCATTTCCCCCTCAACACCAACATGGTGGGGGACTTAAGAGAGCAGCACAGAAGCCCCTCAGTGGAGGGGGAGCAAGCTTACACCAAACCCTGGCCCTCTGGGCCTGGCCACTGCTTATTTACTGGGGCAAGACTGACTGACCCAAAGCCGCCAGCCTCTCCTCCAAACCAGCACAGCCATCAACCCCAGGCTCCAGCAGACAATTTTTTAAATTCTTTTTTTCTTTCCTCCTCCTCCTCCTCCTCCTTGTCCTTCTTCTTCTTCTCCTTTGTCGTCGTCGTCGTCGTCTTCTTCTTCTTCTTCTTCTTCTTCTTCTTCTTCTTCTCTTTTGGGATCAGGCTTAGAGTTTCTAATTTGTTTTTTTTGTCAATTCTTATTATATATATGATTTGATAGATGGATGGATAAAAGATAGATAGATAGATAGATAGATAGATAGATAGATAGATAGAGATCAGGCATTTTCATTCTATTCTTTTTCCATCTTTTCTCTTTCTTCTTTATTTTCCTTTATATTTTGCTGCAAATAGTTTTTTGATTCTCTGTATAGTTTTATTTTCTCTTTTTCCTTTTTTTTCTTTTTATGGGATCAGGTTCCCCACTCCCCCAGGGTTACTGCCACAAACAAAGCAAAGAACACCCAGTTAAAGGTCCAGACACTCCACCACTGCAAGCAAGGAGGAGCTCTGCAGAGGACTGACCAGTGAGTTAGAGCAGCCAAAGCACAACCAGAGTGCATGCAGCATTCTCCAGAAACACTTCCTGGAGTGCCAGACACTAGACAGAGTACAACTGCTTTTTATTATAACATTACTTTTCAATATAGCAGGACACATAATAAGCTTTTAAGACAGGCAAAAGACAGAAACTTAGCCAAAATAACAAGATGGAGGAATTTTCCCCAAAAGGAAGTTCAAGAAGAAATCACAGCCAGAGAATTGCTCAAAAAAGGAATTTATAATAAACAAGAATTTATATTAACAGTCATAAGACTAGTAGCTGGGAATGGAAAAAGCATAGAAGACAGCAGAGAAAGTCTTGCTGCAGAGATAAAAAGAACCTAAGAACTAGCCAGCATGAATTTAAAAATGTTATTTTATTATTTAGATATCAACTGGTCATTTGTACTATTATTTATTAATTTTAATTTTTAATGTGAAAGTCATGATGGTCCAACAGGAAAAATATGAACTGCTACAATTGCAAGGTATTTACTTTGAAGAAATTTTATATGAAGAATAAAATTAATGTTTGTCTATAAAAATCTGCTGATTTTAGATCATGCACTTTTATGCTTTATAATATAGGTTTAGTTTGGTTTTCTGTTTTCTCAGTGTTTTTATCATATCTCCATTTCTATCATATATAATACCCAATCAGAAAGGAATAAATTGGACAAGTCACCTTGGACTTTCCACAGTATTTATTGAATGTACACATATAATAAAATATAATTTGAACATGAACAGAAGTGAAATTCTGATACATGCTACAACATGAATGACTCTTGAAAACTTATGCTAAGTGGTACAAGCCAGACACAAAAGGCAAATATTGAATATTCTCAAAAATATTCATTACCTAGAATATGCAAATTCATAGAGACAAAGTAAAATAGGGGTTACCAGAGGCTGGTGGGAAAGAAGGAATGGGAGTAATAATAATAATAATAATAATGACAGAGTTTCTGTCTGGAATGATGAAAAAATTCTGGAAATAGTGACAATATTTACAAAACATTGTAAATGTATGAATGTGTTGAAGCCTATATTTGAAAATGATTAGAATGGTAAATTTTACATAGTATTGATTTTACCACAATTAAAAAGCACCCATTTTTGTGTGTATACTGTGGACAAGTCAAGCAATACTTTTAGCCTCAATATTCTGGCTTAGGAAATGAATGACAATATTTATCATTTATCCTGTATAAGGATTCAGTAGATTATGTGTATAATACATGTAGTCTGTTACAGGGTAACTATTTTACGTGGTCCTTATGTTGTATTACATATGGAGAAGAGTAGGGGTCATAGAAACGCATTATCACAGCTAAGGCTTCCTTAGTGTAGTGGCTTCTAGGTGTGTCCTCTGAAACACTAATCCCAAGAAATATGGTTAGGCAACAAAGACTAGTAGCAAAAATTAGGTTAGTAATTGCTGCATCATATTATACCTATTTATTGGGCATTGATGGTGAACATTATCTTGTTAAAGCTTGTAAAAAGGCCTTCAATAAATAAACCTGTTTACCTTTTCCAGAATGCCCTTTATTTGAGCTTCTGGCCATAGAATCTCACTCTGTAGACATACTTTGGAATGCTTCATCAAGTTAAACTTTCACTAAGGTTTATTTTTTTCTCCTACATGTGGCCAAATTTTAATTATTTTGGAAAGTTCTACATATAGTAATCCTATTTCTTCCTTCAATGAATTATACCCTTATGTGGAGCAAATTGCCACATACTTTCATCTTCTTACCTTTTAGAAATCTCCTAGGTTGATTTGATGTTACAGGACCCTGCAACAATAAATTTTTGCTTTACTATTGTTAGATCACTTGACCTGCTCTTACTATTTATAGTTACTCTAACAAGCGTCCTTGGCCATAGAGAACTTGAATTAGAATTTGGCTTTTAAAAAGTAAAAATAACCGGGGCATCTAATTAACTCAGTCAATTGAGTGTCCAACTCTTGATTTCAGCACAGATCATGATCCCAGAATCATGGGATCGAGGCTTGGGTCAAGCCATGCTTAGCATGGAGCCTGTTTAAGATTCTCTCTCTCTCTTTCTCTCTCAAATAAAAAGAAAGAAAGAAAGAAAGAAAGAAAGAAAGAAAGAAAGAAAGAAAGAAAGAAAGAAAGAAGGAAAAAGAAAGAAAGAAGTAGATGGAGCATGGGGTATATTTTGGGTAGTATTTTGTGTGATACTGTATTGGTGGGTACATAACACTATATATTTTTTAAATTTAAAAATTTTTTAAATGTTTATTTATTTTTGAAAGAGACAGAGTGTGAGAAAGGGAGGGGCAGAGAGAGAGAAGGAGACACAGAGTCTGAGGCAAGCTTGAGGTTCTGAGCTTTCAGCACAGAGCCCAATGTGGGGTTTGAACTCAAAAACCACAAGATCATGACCTGAGCTGAAGTCAGATACTTAACTGACTGAGCTATCCAGGCACCCCCATAACATTATATATTTGTCAAAACCCGCAGAACTGTATAACAGAAACACTTTATCCTAATGTAAACTTTGCATTTCAATTAGTAATAATTAGTTGGTTCATCAATTGTGACAAATATAGTACATTATTGCAAGATGTTAACAATAGGAAAAATTGAATGTGGGTAAGAGGAAGGGGATATATGGGAATGCTCTGTGTTTTCTGAGCAATAGTTAAATAATAAACCCAAAATTAATTTTAAAAATAAATAACAAAAATGCTTGTTAAAAAAAGAAAAAATACACATTCCAATGTGTATCTCTATAAATATGAATTATATATGTCTACTAAATGCTTGGTACATTGTTTATCTTGTCACTGAGAAGTGAGTACATTTTAAGGAATTAGATTTAATTAATTTAATTAAATAAAATGTATATCAATTAATGCCATTATCCTGGACAAATTTTGATTATCTGAGTAATTATATATCTATAGTCAAGTAGGCATTGAGTCTTATTTTTACTAAGTTTTCCAGGTAATCATATTTCCTGGCTTGTCCAGTTGTATTGTGATGAATTAATACCTCGGCTTTCTCTGATTGTCAATGCAGTATATTTTTGCCATTTTTAGTAAATAAATTTAAAAATTCTATAATTCACAAAACAAGATACCATAGAAGTGAATGACATACCACTGAACACATACACACACATCCATTACTGAGCTCCTCACAAAAAGCTTTTAAACAGTAAGATAAGTAAGGTGGCAAGTTTTTAATTAGATACAGTGACTACTTCTAAAATTCTTCCTTAAATGATAGACATTAAAATAATTTAATTTAAAGTTTTGTGAAAATTATCATTCTTCCAATGTCAGCGTAAGGCTTTGAACTGAGGCATTTAATATAGTAAGTATACTTCGTCTTTATACATGTAACAGATCTGCCCCGGCTATTAGAAACAGATGAAACACGACTATTCCATGTAAATCTCATAATCCAAATCGAAGCTGAATGTTTGTGTAGTTTTTCAGACTAACCTAATCATGATAATAGAGATTTCTTCAAGATCTGTTTCTGCCACAAGGATTCAAGAGCAAGCAATTAACTTGGAAGGTGAGAGGCAGAGGATAAAGGAGTGAGGGAGTTAGACAAGTGAAATGGAAGGGAGCAATGTTGAGTTCATTATTGAATTATTATTTTAGGGACAGGAATGCTTGTGTAGAGTATACCCTTCAGGTCTGCACTGCCTGCAAATTGAGAGACTTGGAGTTTGTACACCAATTTTCATCAGCTGGAAGAAGTCTGCTCTCAGGTAGCATTGATTCTCCAACTCTCTGGCCTGGAGCATAGAAAGGAAAGAATGTTTCAGTGGCTAGAAGAAGACTGTAGGCAAAGAAATACATGTCTTAGTGAATGAATTTGGGGCTGTATGAATTAAAGTGATAAAACTCAGAGAATTATTGGGTAATATGATCATCTCCTCTACTTCTTAAGATCTTATCAGGTAGCTATAATTTTCCCTTAAAGAAGGAAATAAAGGATTAGTCCACCATGCAACTAAGAAATTAATTGGAAAAAAACAGAGTGAAATTATTCTAACTGCTACAGAAACCAGTTTACCAGTATTTTCATTCATCAAGTGAATTTATTATTCACGTAAAATTTTTGATTTAATGAACAGCTATTCATTTAATTAGTAAAATTCTAGTTTACATCCAGTTCATATCATGCCTCCTACATTAAGGAGTTATGGTGTAAGGTAAGGGGCACACCATGTATCCCATGAAGATTCCTTTGGTCTCCAAGGTAGCACTGAAAGTAACTTAGAGCTTGAGGAACATCTGGGTGGCTCAGTTCGTTGAACAACTGACTCTTGATTTTGTCTCAGGTCATGATCATATGTTTTCTGAGATTGAGCCTTGTGTTGGGCTCTACCCAAGCAGATTCTGAACACAGAACCTGCGTGGGATTTCTCTCCTCTCTTTCTCAGTCCCTCCCCCAATCATAGGCATGCACACTCTCTCAAAATAAATAATAGACAGTTAAAAAAAAGTAACTTAGAACTTGAAATGAAAGCCAGAAGAGAAGGATTCAAATCTTTTTTAAATATTATTTTTAGTTGTGTGACCTACATTAAATTAACCTCTTGTGTCCCAGTTTCTTTATGTGAAAAATGGAAATATATGAATATATATACAATTTAGTTCAGTGTGAATTAGATACATATATGTATCTAATATATATATGCAGATATGTGTGTGTAGCCATTTCATTAACAAATATGTACCAGTTTCCTTCCAAATTGAGTTTATACAGTTGGATTCAGGTAACTTGAAAAGAGTAGTCTTGAATGCCACGTTTTGAAGATGTATTTTAAGAGTTTTTTTGTTTTGTCAGAGGAGAAATGAGAGAACATTTACAGAGCTATACAAACAAATATATCTTGTATTTCAAAAGGCATTTAACCTTTCTCCTGACTATTTGATTTATTTCACCTTTAATGCATATTAGCATGAGTAGTTATGATAATCACCTTTAATTGCCACACAATGATTTATTAATAACCTGTTCTGTGTCACCACTCTGAGATTTAAGAAAAATAAGAAAACATCATCAAGGAGATTATAATTTATCTGAAGATCATTTCTCACTTATATTTATTTGCCTAGTTTTCTTCATGAGTGCAATCATGACTAAGATAATTATTTTCTTTGTTACAAGATGGTTCATTTGTAGAATAAAAATTATGCTCAAAACTTGTACAGTTTGTTAAGTTGAATAGCTACGAACATTTAAAATCATTTAGATTTCTTTAAATTTGTTTTTCTGAAGAGTTTCTTTTTATTGGTCAGCATAATTTTTCTATAGTGTTTAAGTAAATATATTATCATCTTTAATTAAAAAGAAATAAAAAGAGCAAATTGAAAGGTATAACTTAAATCTTAAAATGCTTAATTACTTGAAATCATTCAGCACATTGGGAAAAAAAAGCTACAAAAATTAGTTAGATTCTATGGACTGAAGAAACTCTCAAAAATATTTGATTACTTTGGAAAACACACAATGGATATGTAAATCAAGTCAATAGTAAGCTTATTAAATAATTAATTAAATTATTAAAATAATTATAATTATTATATTATATATCGAATATCATTAAATAAATTTTAATTGTAGAATATGTAGTATCTTGAAAATTCCATTTCTATTTTAAAAGAAACTTTAGAAATATTTTAAACTTATACACTTAAAAGTAAATAATTCTGAAAGAATAAAAATGTACCTATTTTAAAAAAATACTCAGGGGACAACGAATCTCAATTTCGACAAAAAAGTGGGAAAAAGGTAGAGAAGATTAGTGGATTAGAATGCAGCCAAAATTCATATATTATAGCCTATAAAACTAGAAAATCAACCTGTGTTTTTTATCATCCCATTTCCCACTTTCTGACAATTTCTTTGGAAATACAAAGTAATATACCATAAGGTCATTGACTTTTTGAAAAATTGACATATTAAGTCAACTTAATCATTGATACAGTATAATACATTAATTGGTCTTATTTCCTAAAACAAAAGAAAAATTATATAGAAGAAATTTAAGTTTTAGTGGCAAAAAGAATCCTGCCAGGTCAAAAGTATATAAGTAAACATAATTTAGTCAAACATATTCAAATAGTATACTACAGTACAAATGATTGTAGGACCATAACAATATGATGCCATTTATCCAATTATTTACCTACATAGATTAAGCACCGATTTTTATGCTGTGCACTGAACTTCGTACTGGAGATAAAATAATTACATTACTGAATAAGATAGGCCAATGAAATGGGCAGTAATGAACAAATTAGGATGAAGGATTTTAAAAATAAACTCATTTTATTGTTTTCTTGGATGTAGGTGAGCTCACTTACAGTTACATTTATACTGGTGTATTTCTTTCAATTATAACTTTTAAGTTAGTCATAACTAAGCTCTTTGATTCTATATATGCCCAATATATTTGATGTTTTAAGTTGATAACCTTTAGTTTAGCACTTATTTCTATTTGCATTTTAAAATACATTTTACTACCATTCATGTGCTTATCTTATATATTTTGTTCTTATAAAAATCATCTGGCCAACAAAATTTCTATCAAATTTTCAGGTATTTATTAATTTTAAATACGATTAAATTTTTTTCTTTTATGAAAAATAGTCCTCTTAAACTAGCCACTTGAGTGTCTCTGAAAGCTTCATCATAATATAGCTATTTATTAAGTTAATAAAATAGAAAGGTGAATACATATTAGATACTCTCAGTTACAGAACTTTGACTTATGGGAAGGTATTTCACTTATATAATGAATAAATTTACAAGAAATATTAATGGTGATGATTTAATGTCCTAGAAAACCCATCAATAGTGCAAATCAAACCCATAGTCATGAGCATAGAACATGAGAGGTAATGTTTTTTCTTTGAGAGAAGATACTGA
>NC_043710.1:77137187-77150516 GCF_006229205.1 Suricata suricatta | reverse complement strand
TTTTTTTTTTTTTCCAGGAACCCCACTAGAATCTTACAGAGTGGATTTACAGCGAGGTCTCCTGATTTACTGACTGAGGGAGGGGAACAGCTGCCATTGCTGAAATCTGCCCTAGCTTATTTGTATTGTCCTTAAGACAAAAGATTCCAGAAAGAAAGTCCTCACAACCTGTAGTTTGTGGGTACTGGCAAAATCCCGTTGCACCTAGGGTGGGGAATGGAACTCAGTACCTAAAATCTGCATAGACCTGTCTCTCTTAATTAACAGTTGCTGTCATCTTCAGGGGATGGACTCCAATACCAATCTGAAGGACATTAGTGGAAACCCAGTGCAGCTGGGAGAAGGATTTGGAAAATAAAAACAATCATCATCCATGGAAAAAGGGCAAGGATAATACTAGGCCCTTGTGATTGAAGGAGGGAGAGAAATATTTTTGAAGTCCACACCTTCTAATCCAAGTTCACAATGCCCACCTAAGAGCTTAAGCTTTTAAGCAGATCAAAGAACACCCCATTCTCTTCCACCTCCCACCAACGTGCTAATGGATTAAGTATTTTGCAGAAAGACAACTAAATAACCTAAGTTAATATATGTACAACCACATTTGGAAGGCATTGGTGAGCAACCAATGCACATAGGACTTGAGGGGATATAGTATTTGACAAAAGGGAACATGATATGTTCATGTTCAGTCTCACCTTAGTGGTATTTCCAAATCATGATGTGGGGCAGTGGAGTGCAAGTAAAAACCAAAAGTTTCACTGCTTCTAATTTAATTCCATCACACTGTGATTTCAGAAACACAACCAACAGAGGAATGAACTGTAGAGAAGGGACACAGAAAATTATATACAAATACTACTCAATGTTTTTGAGTCTTTAGCTTAGCTTCAAACCATGTAGGTTTGAAAAGTACATGGCACCTCCTTAAGTTGCTCAGTAGAACAGAACAGTGGAGGGGATAAAATGCTGACTAGAGATTTGAGAATCTAGAAGACATGGTTGTATCAATGTGAATCACTTTGCCACATCAATGTGAATGAGCTGTTACAGTATGAGCTTTTAGTTGAAAACCCATAAGGCCACAAACTTTGAGGAAGGCATATATGTTAAAACTAATTTCCACTACGTAGGGGAAAAAAAAAACACCTTAAGACTGGGGAAAAAACTGAAATAGACCCACCCACAAAACAATCAGTCAACATTAAGGTGATAAAGTATTACTGAATTCCAGAAGAAAGTCAGAATAAAGTTTATCTCTCTTTATAAAACAGATTTATTTTACTTAGATTAAAGGATTTTAAAAGTCAGTGAGTAAGTTATGATTCATTATGTGTTTTCTTTCAGTATAAAGAGTATACTATTTTCTATGGCTAAAATATTTCATTTGTTTTTCTAGCTGTGAAATTCCTTCTTTTTTTAAAGCCTATTTGTTGAGAGAGAGAGAGAAGGGAAGAGACAGGGGAGCAGGGGCAGAGAGGGGGAGAGAGAAGAGAGAATTCCAATCAGACTCCACACTGTCACCATGGAGCCCAATGAGAGGCTCAAAAACATGAACTGTAACATCATGACCTGAGTTGGAACCATGAGTCAGATGCTTAACCATCCAAGCCACCCAGGCACCCCAAAATTCCGTCTTTTGACTCAAATGGCTTAAAAATCCTCTTATATGGACTTTACTGTCTAATTGAATGAATCAATTGTTCCATTCATCTTCTACATTAATACTGTTTTATATATATACACAATTCTTCATAATTATTTTTCCTACTTTACTAATCTGTGTTCTTTGAAGATCTATTTTTAACTTCCTAATTTTTATTTCTCCTGGACCTAGAATAGTACCTTGTATAGAACCTTAATTCATGTTTTATCTTGAGTGAGTAAATGAATGAATGTAAAAGGAAGGAAGGAAAAAACAAAAAAAATAAATAAGCATGCCTTCATTGATATTCAAACAATCCATAGCCATCCAGGTTAATTTCAACTTGCTTCAACTTTTTCAAATCCCACTAATATAATTTGAATAAGTCACACCTTGTCTTTTTATAGGAAATAAGTCCCTTTGGACTGAACTTAAGAATTTTCCATATTAAAATTACATCCCATATAGTCAATTCTGTCACATTTTCAAGGTTCTTGAATCCTTCTCTTCTTAATAATTCTAAATAAAATCCTTGAAAGATATTTTGAATGGAAAAAATCCAAACTGGTTCACATGTGCTCTCTTTTTAAGGACTGCTTTTTGAGAAATTTTGTTTTTCTTTTTTTCCCCCTATGGAAACTTTTTGTTTCAATTCTTGATATCTTGTTTTCTTGCCAGTCTAAAAGTCTGAAGTCATTTTTATCTTTAAAGATAATTTTTTCAACTGAAAACTCTTACATCGAAGTGAGTGTTTTGGTCTTAGCAAAAGACCCTTTGTATCTGCCAATTAGCTCTCAAGGTCAATATGTGAATCCTAAATTGAGGATATGGATTCTCAATGTTTTAATGTCCATAGGTTTCTTCTTATGCTAATCTATCTAAAATCATCCCCTGACCCAATTAAAAAAATTCAGGGGCACCGAATTGTTCAGTCAGTTAAGCTTCTGACTTCAGCTCAGGTCTTAATTTCTCAGTTCATGAGCTCAGCCTTGTGTCAGGCTCTGTGCTGTCAGGTTTTTATTTTTATTTTTATTTTTATTTTTATTTTTAATAGAGAGAGACACACAGAGAGAGAGAGGTAGACAGAGAATCCAAAGCAGGCTCCAGGTTCCGAACTCTCATCACAGAGTCCAGTGTAGGGCTGGAACTCATGAACCAAGAGAGATCACGACCTGAGAGGAAGTCAGAGGCTTAACCTTGGAGATTTAACTGACTGAGCCACTGAGGCATCCCCCTTGCCTAACCCAATTTTTATGCCAATTCTTCAACAGCCAGAGGGGAGATCTTTACAACCAAAATGGACTTAGCTTGGCTGTTCTCTCCCACTCTCTATCTCCTTCTGTCTCTTCTTTCTCTTCTTTTTGTCCACCAATAAAAATAGCTTATTCATTGCACTCAATGCAGAAGATATAAAAATGAATAAAACATGCACATCTACAGTTTCATTGACCAGTCCTGAATACATGGACACTAAAAGTTAAGTCAGTATCTATTTTTAGAACCTCTATCATGCACAAAACAATTCAGTACCTTAGTTACTCCATGGCTAGAATCAGGATTCAATGCCAGGATAGCTGGTGTCAGAGCCAAACTGTGACTGCACTTTCCTGCCTCTCCTAAAGAGTACAGCGGGAACCGGAAGCAGTGCGATTACAGCTGGATCAGAAGCATCTTTAAGGAAGGATAGTCCCTTGATTGAGAGGAGCTTCTTGGTTTCTCCCACATAGCCCACCTTGCTTTAAGTATTGTGATTCTTTTCTCCATATCCTTTAATCTTAGGGCTTGAGCCTCTTTATTAGAGACATCAGAATAAGAGTTTGGTGTTTAACCTTGTCCTTTGCTTGTGGGATATATCTTTAATAGAGTAAATTCTCCTTCAAATTATTGTCAAA
This sequence comes from Suricata suricatta, assembly GCF_006229205.1. Taxonomy (NCBI): domain Eukaryota; kingdom Metazoa; phylum Chordata; class Mammalia; order Carnivora; family Herpestidae; genus Suricata; species Suricata suricatta. Next base: position 77,146,979 of record NC_043710.1, on the reverse strand, counting down.
CCTTTAAAACATGCTTTAACAAGAAAAACAATTTTTTCTAACATTTCTAGCACCATAATAAGCTTTTTCTTGTCAAATTTGACAATGATTCCATATCCACTTTAGAGTTATTATTGCTCATTAGTCTGAGATGACAAGATGAGGAGGTTACAAATCATCATTTTTGAGTTATGAGTATATTTCTATACATGAATCTATCTGTCTGTATGTATACATAATGGAGAAATTAATTACAATTTGAAAGAATAAACCACTAAAATTATCATGAGATTCATAGCATGCCAAAAAGTAACATAAAATCTTCAAATGTGTAAATGTAAACTAAATTATAATTTTCTCTCTACTATGTATTTTTTCCTTTAATTTTTAGTTCAATCTATTTTGAACTAATTTACATCAGTTTTTCAGTAATTTGAATCTCTTTAACTTTTTAACATTACTATTCACAGCTTTAATATAGGTTTCATCTGGCTTAATCGTGCTTTTCAGATATTTTTCTTTCATTAAATCTTATTTCTATTTTTGTTCTCAAGTAAAGTACTGAGAACTCAAAGTATTTACTTAAAAATTTCTCTCCTTTGACTTTAACTCTTTTATAATCTTCAACATCCTCTTTTAAAAGTTTATTATAATGTTTGAAGGTCATTTTTATTGCAGTAGCATCAATAGTTCACTTAATCTAAATGTTTGCATTAACAAAGTAATATGCTAGAAATTTGAAACTTAATTTGGTCCATTTGAAAATTAATAATATATCTTTTTAAAGATGAATGATCTGTCAAGAGAGTTGTACTTCACGTCACGGTACATGATCTGTCCATCCAATCTGACATACATTCAATCAGTATTGCATCAGCAACAGATCAATGTCTTGTCTTAAGTCACTGAAAATTAACTTATATTAGTTTTGTTATCAATGTTATTTTAGAGACGGGGTTTTTTTGCTCTTTTTTTGAGACAGAGGGAGAGTATGAGTGGGGAAGAGGACCAGAGGGGGAGAGAATCCTAAGCAGGCTCCACACTCCCGTGGAGCCCCCTGCAGGACTCAAACTCATGAACCATGAAGTCATGACCAGAGCTGAAATCAAGAGTCAGATGTTTAACCCACTGATACACCCAAGTGTCCCTGATTCTAACTGATTTAAACCTATTTTGGGACTTAAAGGGGAAAACAACACTTATTAGAGCTCCCTTGAACTCATGCTAGTTTTTTGTAATTTCTTCTATGCACTTTCAGTCTTCTATATGACATTTTTTTCTAAATTAATGTAGAAAATTATTAACATCACAGAATAATAAAATATTACACTGAAATTTAAATTTAATTGATTAGAATGTTTTTTGTGATTAAAATGTATTTGCCAGGTTGTTTTCCACATTCTTTTTTTTTTAATATTTTTTTAAATGTTTTATTTATTTTTGATACTGAGAGAGACAGAGCATGAGACGGGGAGGGTCCGAGAGAGAAGGAGACACAGAACTGGAAGCAGGCTCCAGGCTCTGAGCTAGCTGTCAGCGCAGAGCCCAACGCGGGGCTCTAACCTACCAATGTGAGATCTGACCTGAGCCGAAGTCAGAGGCTTAACCGACTGAGCCACCCAGGCGCCCCCCACATTCTTTATAATCAAGAGCTTTTACGCTTTCTCAATGACTTTCTAAATATGTTTGTGTATGATATCAATTGTATCAAGTCTACAATATATTATTTAAGCTGCACCGCAGGCCCTGTAAAATAGGAAGTGGGTATTGTTAAATCCATAACACCAATAGTTACCCAGAGATCCCCAGTTCCTCAGTTTATGTTTTCAGTTTTATTGGAATGAAAATTATTCAAATTTACATAACACACATGGGAAAACCCAGAGCCTCTTTACCTCAATATCTAGAATTTTTAGAAAATTTATGTCTCCTAGTTATTGCCCTTCAAATTACAAATACTTGCTAACTGCTCATTGTATTGTAGCTTACATCTCACATTGGATACTTCCTTGTGTTCTGTAATCATTCTAAAGAAGAAAATACAGGCTTGCTGTATCTGCCTGCCATATGGAACTCTTGAAGACAATAGATATAAGATGACATTATACAGCAGAAAATTAAAATAGAACATTAGGCACCATTACTTTTGAAAGTCCTTTGATCATTCCTGCTCTGTTCACTGTGAATGTCTCTTTATTCCATGTTGTTCTGGTGGCTTGCTCTTACTTTCTCTTTTTCACCTTTTCCTTTCTCACTTATATCCTCTTCCTTAAGGTAATACCTTTGGGAACTCAATTTCTCATGTTCTTTCTTATAAAGAAAATGTGTCTATTTTATTCTTGGCTCACAAACTCTCTTTGTGTAGCTAATGATTAATATACTCAAGCAAACAGGTATATTTATCTATTCTGGTTCCAACTGTTCAGCGTACATAAGATCTGGCAAAACTTTAGAATTTTTATCTTTGCCTCAACCCCACAACACTAAGTGGAATAAAGTAAGATAGAGATAATTTTATCACTGATCTTAATCATGCTATCTTTGTTAGCAAGAAAAAAACAAATGCAGAATCTAAGAAAATAAAAACAAACACAGAAATAAAAATGTAATATTTCTCAGTGGTTTGACACTTCCAACTATGCTCAATTTCAGTATGAAGAAACAGAATCCAAAATGATGAAGCTGGCTTAATTGAAAGAAACTGAAAAGATAGGTATCAGACAAAAATCTTAGTGCCTTTCCACTGTAATTTTCTTCCTGTTTTAAGCCTTAAAATTAATTTCTAGTAATGCCAGTGTATTTACAATAATGCTATGCATATTTATATATTTGGTGAATATAACATACATGAGTATATTAGGTATGTTTGAGAAAATGCACAGTTATGCATAATTGCTTAAAAGTTGTATAGAAAATATATGAAATTGTCCAAAAACAGTTTTCATCCTATTAAAAAAAGCAATTGCTGTCAACTTCAGTCAGTTTGATAGTGCAAGTGCTTACTTAGAGAAACAGAAGAAAACAAACAATTTTCAATATGTGTAAAATTGACTTGTACTGCTGAAAAAGCTTCTAGGGAATCTCTCCATCACCTAAAGCAATATAAATAAAGGGATCTGGGAGATAGAGAAGCGGAGAGACTAATTTCTTGTTTTCTGTTTCAATAAATGTTGAGTAAAAAATGTTGGAAGATGATCTAGTTAATTAGTTAGTTAGTTTATTTAGTTTAGTTTTTACTGCATTTTGGAAAAAGAACACAGTGAAGTAAACTTCAACTTATTCTAATTCATTTATTCTTATTTAAGAGGGATTTGTAGGGATCAGATAAAGAATCATGGGATTTGCAAGGAGGCTGGATCCAGAAACAACAGGTAAGACCTGGTCTGAACTATGAACTTGCTCCCGAGGCTGGCTGTAGTGGTCTACATTGTAGTGTTTGGGAGCAAGAGATTAGGTTATATTTCTCAAAGAGAAGCCCAAGGCCTTCTATATCAAAGCACTTGGAAGATTTTTGAAATGCATATTTATGACTCTGGTATCAGACTCCCTGTAGCAGAATCTCTGTCTACAAGACATTTGTGATTCTCATGTGATTCTTAGGCACTATAAGAACCATGGTTATAAGTAAATGTTTCAACGGCTACACCAGAGCACAGCTGGGGAAACAATAGAGCTAATACTAAATGTACAGAGAAATATTAGGATATTAGTAAGTAACTGAGATCCTTACGTTCTAATATAGCCTTACAACTGGAAATCAGGTCTAGAGACCAGATTAAAACTCACAGATTTCCTGAGCATGAGACTTCCAAAAAATTTTAAATAAAAAATTTAGGGGCCTTCAAACTGATTATGTTAAATAAAATCTTATAGTGGGAGTTAAAATATTAAAGCTAGATAATGAGAAGCAAGTCATAATTCTTAAGATTTTTACATTTGTCAGGAATCTTGTTTTAAGTTGGTTATTTCATTTTCTATATCATTTCTGTAGAAAAAAATGTATTTATATATAATTATTCAGTAAAACACTTGCTTAATTAGAAAAAAATAATGGAAACATAAAAAGCAAGTTTCTCTGATCTCAATCTCAGTTTCAAAAATATACTTCATGTTCTGGTTCCTATTAATTGACAGATTAGCCTAGTGTCACTATTACCCCAAAGTTTTAAATCATGCAGTTGAAGAGGAATACATTTTAGTAATGACAAATATAAAAATGTGGGTATTACAAACTAAAATTCATATTAAAAAACTAATATTACATGTATTTTACATCAATTTTAGTCTTAAAGCAAATTAATTGCTTATTTTTCTGATTAAATATAAACATAAAGAATTGACTTCATTGTTTCCCCTTTATGAATAACTGAAACCTGGTAAAATGTGATTTCATATGACCTCACAGACAACTTTATTAACAGGCATAGTTATAAATAACAAACACAACCATCTTAAAGAAATAATTAGCTTAAAAATACAAGTTTCAACATGTCATCATGAGTTTGGAGTTTATTGATCTAACTTAGATACTTTTACTGTGTCATTAAAAGTTCTTGACTCAGTACCAGTTATTTAAACTTTCTAAATCTGGATATCTTTATCTTTCACATAAATAATCCCATTATTGCAGGGTTATGGTGAAGGTAAGCATAATGTATTGTTCTAGCTAGTAAACAAAGACAATGTTACTCTTTTTTGTTGTCTATAAGAACAGTAAATTGTTTTATCATTTTGCTTTTATTTTCTATGCTGGGGAATTAAATGATAATTTTAGGGGGGAAATGAATGTATTACAATGTATGAACAAACTAAACTGATATAGAGGAAAAGTTCTAAGAAATTCTTTAATCGAAGAATGCAGAAGAGTAGTTCCTTGATGACCTCCGTTTTACCCATTCAGTCATTACATTATGAAAACCTACAGACAGTAAATACAGAAACACCACATATTGGTCTTCTTTTAGCTACTTTCTTCTTGGAAAGTACCCAAAATAAATAGAGACCTAGGGAGCAATAGTAAAAAAGGCAAGAGATTGCTTTATTACTGGCTGATGATTTGTAATAAGCTACTTGACAATCTGAGGAATTAAAAAAAATTTTGGTCCAATTAACCTCAGATCAAAGTTGACCATAAAGTTGGATGGCCCCCAATTCCTCATCTCTGATTTTACACTCTGCTACCCAGTATAAAATATCTGATTTAAAGAATAGCCTATGGGCGCCTGGCTGTCTCAGTCCGTTAAGCGTCCGACTTAGGCTCAGGTCATGATCTCACGGTTTGTAGGTTCAAGCCCTGTGTCAGGTTCTATGCTGGCAGCTCAGAGCCTGGAGACTGCATCAGATTGTGTGTCTCCCTCTCTCTCTACCCTGCCCCACTCACTCTCTGTCTCTGTCTCTCAAAATAAAATAAAGATATAAAAAATTATTTAAAAACGCTTAGTTTTACATTTCCTGTAGAGTTTCAATCTCTTCAATAAAACATTTGCTAGAGTCTTCAGAAACAATTCTCACAGTTGAAGTAGGATTACTTCATGATCTTTGTAGCCATGACATTCAAATATTACTATGCAAAATATGCAAAAAATAAAGTTACAATATTTAGACCTATCGATACATTTATTGAAGGTACACTGTTATTCTTTTGTGATTGTGGTAGTTGATTGGTAACATGTGTCCTAATATTTTTTCTGATTATAACGTTTTTTTCATATTTATACAAAATTTGGATATGAGTGCAATGATTGTCCTTGTGCTTAGGCAGATTTAGACCTATTGTTTTGAATGTTTATTTATTTATTTTGAGAAAGAGAAAGTGAGAGAGAGGGAGAGAAATCCCAAGCAGGCTCTGCACTACCAGCATAGCCTGATATGGAACTCGATCTCATGAACCATGAAATCATGACCTGAGCTGAAAACATGAGAAAGTCACTTAACTGACTGAACCACTCAGGAGACTCTAGACCTATTTTTAATGGTTAATATATACACTTTTGTGTAGAAACAAATGGAGTTTCTCTCTTAATTGTTAAATTATTTCCGGAAGGTTAAATTTTTATGACTTGATATCAAGTATGTCATCTGCAAATCTTGCCTTGAGAATATGACTTTTTCTGTAATTAACATAAAATATGAACACTTTATGAACTCTCAGAAAATAAAATTAATTAGCTCACTATAATCTACAGTCTTAAAAATCTCAAAAAATTTTGATCCTTGAGAGTTTGATCCTACTGAGAAAATCTTGGTCAGTGGATAAAGAGTTTAGTCTGGGAGGTTGACTTTTTAGAACATTTATATCTTAATTCTCATTGTAAATAAATACTTATTGAAAGGATATGTTAAAGAGTCTTTCAAGTTATTAAACTCTATCTCTTTATTGTCATATCATATGGATTTTTCTAGATTGTGGCACTTGGGACCACTGTGTAAATACTATCAGCGCATGTAGATTTAACTATGAACTTCCATTTTTTCAGAGGCAAAATATAAATGCTGCCCATCTATCTTCTCCAAAGTCAAAATTGGAGCAGTTGCTTATTATGTTACTTAATGACCCTTATATAAAATCTATCTGATCAATAAATGCTAAAGTCAATATCAGGGAAAAGAATATTCTCCCAGAAATAATTGTTGTGTTTTGTTGTTTGGACATTGATGGCAATATATACTTTTATGCTTTCTTTTCTACTTTTGTTCACAGGAAACTACAGCAAAATATTGGTAATTTATATTTATTTGCTTTCATGGTGAATAATTTAATGACTTACTTTTACTTATATTTAATATTTACTTCATCATTATAAGTCATCTACATTTTATCATTGAAAGCAGTTTATTACTAAATAGTTGATAATCAATTGGAATCTATCTTTTCCTTAAGCCTATGTGGTTGACATGTTTGATACTTTGCTTAATTCCAATTTACATGTCCTTTGAAGGTAGCAGTCATTTAGTTCTTACTGGAGCATCTCCTTTCATCTGCTTGTTTTGTGATGTAGAATGTCTAATTGGCTCAGTGATGTTCTTACTGAATTAAGAGAAAAAGTGATGATCACCACTCATAACTTACATAGAGCAAATGTCATTGTGTTTAGACAGTAAACTTTAGTGATGTAGTAGGAAGTAGGGTCTCTAATAAGAATTTCTGTATTTGATCCTAGTGCCAATAATTATTTGTGTGTGTGTGTGTGTGTGTGTGTGTGTGTGTGTGTTTACTTAATCTCTTCAAGCCTCAATTTCTCCATCCTTAAAGCAGTAATATAACAATAGTAGCTGCCACCAAAAACTGTTGTGATGATATAAATCTATGCAAGACACATAACATTGAACCTTCCACTTATATTCCCAGGAATATTAAAATGTATCACAGATTTGGTGGTGAAAACATGTAAGTGAGGTCTCACTATAACTTTACATCCTATTTAATTTTTTTATATAATGAAATTTCTTCTCTAAACTGTATATTTTACAAGAAGTGTTAACAACTCTCTCTGATGTAGAAATGTACATTTCAAAACACAACGTTTGAAAAATAAAGCCACAGATAAAAAAGGATCCTTTTCCCCATTGAAAGATAATCAACCAATATTTGATGTTTTTATATCCAGTTTTCTTTCTTATATAAATTAAAAATATATATTTGAAATATACGGTGTAATGTGTGTTAGCCATTTAGAAAAGGGATTAAAAGAACAAATCGGGGCCCTTGATTTAATGTTACTTAAAAATCTGTGGTCAATGGAAGAAAACATTTAAAAATTATATATCTGAAAAGGGTTAACCTATAGAATATGTAAAGAACTTCCGCATGTCCATAACAACAACAACAAAACCTAATTACAAAATAAGCAGAGGACTTGAAACTGGCAATTTGTTTCATTAGGTCAAATCATTTTACTTTTTAAATGACAATTTTCCTACTTAAAAACAGATTTAATAGCATTGCCAATGATTCGGTCATAAGAAAGGCAACGTCTCCCATTGACCATTTCAGCATACACCACACCTTAATCCAGATTTATCCAGAGTATTGGTTTGCTCTTTCTTGAAACTCTCTCTGGTTGAAATGTCATGACAAATGTTTTGCTACCCTCAAATATCTCTTCTGAGTATTAACCAGTAAAGGAAAATTAAAGTCCTTTATTATTCTATGGGGTACTAAAAAAAAAAAAACTATTGAGCTAACACTGCCAATACAAAGAATTATTCTCTTCATTGGCAATTAATAGTCTCTTCACTGGTATTAATTATCCAATGATGTAATTCTGACATATGTGGATCAGATATTTAATATTAAGAAAATTTGGAAAACTTTAAGTATAAAGAAAATTTTGGAATTATTCTAGGAACCGAGTTTTTAACATCTTAAATTTACTCTCCCCCTCATGTTTTTAACAAAAGACAGGTTGACCTTCTTATATCTTATATATTGTCTATTAAAATGTCACAATTGCCAGTGATCTGCCTGACACTAATATTATATAAATAATCCAACAAATAGTATAACTTCATCTTAGCCTTTTTATTGTATTACTAAAACTCAAATTCATTTCTTGAATTTACAGACATATATTGTGTAAAAGTCAAGTTTAAATGCAGAGATTGTTTTTCCTTACAGTTAACACTGCTATTTGCAAAGCTAAAAACTGATTTTCCAGTCCAGAACTTGAAGCTTCCATCCATCATGTCCTTAACTAATTCTGCCTTTTAGCATATTTCTCCTTGTCAGTGAGTGCTACTAGCATTTTACTTTGAGCAGTGCTTGCATTTACCTTTGACAGAGGTTGGTCTTATTACAAAACCATACATTTAGATCAATAAACCTCACATAACAATTGTTGACTAGTTCAATATCCTCCTCTTTAATATTTTGGAATACAATGCAAACACTGCAGGTTTTTACCACCCAACATTTAATATCCTCTACAGGGAGAGATCAGGCTTTTGTGACTTGATTTCTACTACCTTGTGGACTATTTCAGTTAGTACATGTTGTTGCTTTGACTATCAGAGATCATGGGGTTAATTATTTTAAAATAATTTTTACTATGCCCCAAATAGTTCTTTCTGAGTATCTGAAAATGTTTATATCTCAAATAGTCATGTATTTAGGGTACATCTTAGTCTTTGGTCTCCTTCACAAACACCCTAACACATGATGATTCACCACATTCACTGTTCCCTAAATAACTCTACAATCATTATCAGTATCCTCTTCATAGCCACTTTTTCCATAGTATATCCCCATTCTTTGTCATGTGGATTAAAACAGGAGGCAAGTTAATACTTGTGCTGAAAATCTTATACTCAATCTGCTTCCTATAGTGATATCAAAAAGAGATTTCTATGAACAAAATATAGATTGGCTCTTCCAAAGGTCCAGTATGACATGAAATATGCTCTGTGTTCTAGAACATACCTATCACTCACTCTACCTTGGATGCATCTTTTACCCTTACTACATAAAATAATTATGGTAAAGGTAGTAAATAATGGTTAAAAGAAGAACTTTACAACACCAAAGACTTAATCATCCACTTCATGTATAAAAGGTAGCTACTTTTTTGCATGGACCTCAAGCATATTGTAGTATAGAGGTGGAATTTAAGGAAAGGTATTAAGCAGGCTGTGTTGTAGCCTATGAACAAGTAATATATTGTATCATTTATCTTGAATGTATCATAGATAAGCTGCTATATAACGATTGCCACTTCAGACAGCTGTGAAATTAGGTGATTAACTAGTTGTTACTTAACCTTCTAATTTCTGTATAAGTCTAATTACATGAAACAGAAGTTGGTGTTTTGATTTTTT
>NC_043710.1:77135851-77137087 GCF_006229205.1 Suricata suricatta | reverse complement strand
TATTAAGCAGGCTGTGTTGTAGCCTATGAACAAGTAATATATTGTATCATTTATCTTGAATGTATCATAGATAAGCTGCTATATAACGATTGCCACTTCAGACAGCTGTGAAATTAGGTGATTAACTAGTTGTTACTTAACCTTCTAATTTCTGTATAAGTCTAATTACATGAAACAGAAGTTGGTGTTTTGATTTTTTTACTTTGCTTTTCTGTTTGGAGTGTCATTGCAACTACTGTATTGTAAATGATGGAAAATAATTGCATATGTTAAAAAAATATGAAACTTTAAAAGTAAAAAAAATAAAAATTTTAAATTAAAAAAAAGAAGAACTTTAACAATATTTAGTTAAGCACTTAATATGTACTAGTTATGCTAAGGTTTTGCATAAATTTTCTTATGTAATCACAATAATCTAATTTACATATAAGCAAATTTGTGGCTAAGAGATTGAACAGGTTATCCAAAGTGACAGACTAGAGTCAGTGCTTAACCTAATTCCTGGCACAAAAACCAAACTCTTAATGACTAAGCTACAAATACGTTTATATTTTTCTACTTTTGCTTCATCGTCTATTATCTTTCATATTTTAGGATTCAGCTTGTGAGTAACTTCTTCGATGAATGGAGGCTTTCCTAAAATACTCCTAAGCTTATTTTATGGAATAAATTGGCCATACCTCTTTTTATAATCTCACTATATAAACTTATTTTGCTTTTCCAAAATTCAATTTAAGAGCTGTGTTTTCTTATGTGCTCGGTTTTCATAGTTCTATGGTTAAATGGGAATGAATAAAATCAGTGACTAAATATACATAAATTACTAAATAGAAGATATTTTATCAAGGGAAATATCCTTTATTTTGAGGTAATGATGTTCCTCTTTTTGAGATAAATATTTTTCTTTCTTATGTGAAATGACAAAAATTTTTAATATCCCTAAAATAAAATTAAACACTCTGAACCTTTCCCCTAAGTTAAGAATATTATTGTTATGAAATACAATAATCTAGAAATGCATGGTCTACACTGAAGTTCTTTTAGGATCTTATATTTATTTATAAGGTCCTCTTCTAGAGTGAAACTCTTCAGATATAAAAAGTCATTTCCTATTAATTTGAACATTCCTGAGACCAATATACTATTTGCTTCCAATGCATGCTTAATTAATGTTGGTTTTGAATAGAAAGATTTACCTGTGAAGGTTCCTTTCTAAATCTAAATTTCTTTTTTTTT
>NC_043710.1:77123747-77135751 GCF_006229205.1 Suricata suricatta | reverse complement strand
AGGACCTGAATGTGAGACAGGAAACCATCAAAACCCTTGAGGAAAAAGTAGGAAAAAACCTCCTAGACCTCCACCGCAGCAATCTCCTACTTGACACATCCCCGAAGGCAAGGGAAATGAAAGCAAAACTGAACTCTTGGGACTTCATCAAGATAAAAAGCTTCTGCACTGCAAAGGAAACAATCAAGAAAACCAAATCTAAATTTCTATAAAATGCTGTCAGTCTGATATTTATACCTTATTTCTTGCCATTAACACTACTGCTATTATTACTATAATTACCAACCCTACTCTCTTACATTACTATTTAAATGTTTCATGTGTAATATCCCCACTCCTTTCCCCTCATAAACACATGTTGCAGCAGATGGGGTAGGCTTAATTATTTCAATCTAGCAGAAAGTGAAGCTCAGGGAGAGAAAATATTTGGTAACAATTCTTCGACTACTAAGTTATAGAATCAGAATCAGAACCTGATTCTTTTTATCAGTTTAGTGAACTTCATGCACATGTTGCCATGTCACATGCAGATTTCTTCCTCACAAACTAGTTTTTGAGCCCCTCATTGCAAAGACTATCTTGAATATTTTTTCAGAGCAGTAGTATGTATGAAAGTTTTTTTTTTAACAAATAACAATCAAGAAGGGTTAGCTAATGCAAACTGTAGTTTATTTCTGAAGAAGCCTAAATCAGGATTCTCTTTCAATCTTGTCAGATAACTGTTAATTTGGTCAACATTACACCAAATAGTAGAAATGACTTGATTTATAAGTAAAATTTTCTGAAAAACAAAAGGCATAAAAATTTTTGGCCAATCTCTTATTGTTGAATGCTTTCAGGTTTCATAATTACCTTCTAATTTTAGAACTAATTTAAGATCAATTTAGAAGACAGAAATGATTGTTAATACTTCATTCTGCTAAAGGAGTCATAGATTCCACTTAAAATTTAAAGATATTCTCTACATGCTGTTGTAACATAATGTCAACAAAACAAGAGAGGGATATACCATCAAGTAAATCACAGACTAAACACACCAACAATTCTTGTTTTAAACAATTTTTTAAACTAAGCCTTTTTAAAAATACTTGTTTTGAGAGAGAGAAAGAGAGAGAGAGAGAGAGAGAGAGAGAGAGAGAGAGAGAGAGAGAGAGGAGGATGCATGTTGGGGTGGGAGGCAGAGAGAGAGAGGGATTGGGAGAAACCCAAGGGGGCTCTGCTCTGACAGCACAGAGCCTGACATGGGGCTGGATCTCACAAACCATGAGATCATGACCTGAGCTGAAATCATGAGTTGGATGCTTAACCTACTGAGTAATTTTGAAAGGTACAAATAACAAATGTACCACTGGAATGGAGGATGTTGATAATGGAGGAGGCTATGCATGTGTGGGGGGCAGATATATAATTTTCTCAATTTTGTGAACATTAAGTTGTTCTAAAAAATGAAGTCTTGGGGTGCCTGGGTGGCCTAGTTGGTTAATAAATGTACAACACTAAAAGTAAACCCCGTCCACAGTTTACATTACAGATTACTTTTAGTGTTGTACATTTCATGGGTTTGAACAAATGCATAATGACATATATTCATCATTTAAATACCATACAGAGTATTTTCAATGCCCTAAAAATCCTCTCTGCTCTTCCTATTCATCTTCTTTCAGCCTTAGTGATAAATAAACTTAATCGTTTTATTTTTTCTGCAGTTTCACCTTTTCCAGAATGTCATGTAGTCAGAATTATACAGTGTGTAGCCTTTTCAGACTGGCTTCTTTCACCAGTAAAATGCACTTATATATCGTCTATATCTTACATGGCACTGAATAATATACTATTATCTGTATGTGCCACAGTTTATTTATCAGTTCACCTACTGGAGGATATCATGTTTGCTTCCACATTTTGGTAATTATGAATAAAGCTGTTATAAACATTCATGTGCAGGCTTTTGCATGGACCTAACTTTTCAACTCCTTTGGATAAATATCAAGGAGCATGACTGCTAGATCATATGATAAGATTACTTCCTCCAAAGTGTCTCTACCATTTTGCATCCCCACCAGCAATGAATGAAAAAGAATTCCCATTATGCTACATTCTTCACAGAATTTGGTGTTGTCAGTGTTCCAAGTATGTAGTGGTGTCTTACTGTTGTTTTGGAAATTTGCATTTCCTTGACATATGATGTTGAACATCTTTTCATATGCTTATTTTCCATATGCATATTTTCATAGATAAAGAGTCTGTTGAGGTCTCGGACCCTTTTTAAATTTTTTTTGGGGGGGGGATGCCTGGGTGGCTCGGTCTGTTTCATGCATTGAACTCTTGATTTTGGCTCAGGTCATGATCTCATAGTTTTGTGAGTTTGAGCCCCATGCTGGGCTCTGCGCTGACCCTGCAAAACCTGTTTGGGACTCTCTCTCTCTCTCTCTGCCCCTCCTCTACTCATGCTCTCTCTCAAAATAAATGGATACACTTAAAAAGTAAAATAAATTGGGTTGTTTTATTTTCTTATGGTTGCATTTTAAGCGTTCTTTATATGTTTTGAATAACAGGCATTTATCAGATGTGACATTTGCAGGTCTGTGGTTTCTCCTCTCATTCTCTTGAAATTGTCTTTCCCAGAGCAGATTAAAAGATATCTTCAAAATTTAAAATCTTTCTATGTCCAAATGACCTTGAACCAAGATATAAAATTCTAACAGTTCTTACAGATCACCATCCTTTGTAGTTTTAGAAATTAAGCTGTCTAAAGTGGAGCTAACCTTAAGCACAAAATTAAGCATAGATTTAGGATGAAATACCAAGAAGTATGGCATATCTTTAACAATTATATTTTATTCACCCTAAATGCTTCTCCTGAGGTCCATTCTGAATCTTTCCCACTTCACCAGCATTTGACTTTTAACCAAATAAAATTCTAGTTTATCTAATGTATATGAATTATGCTACAAAGTGTTATAGTAATGAGAAACTGAACAATGATCCACAAAGACAGATGATTTTTTTTAAATCACAAGTTTATAACCAATTCCTGAGTAACACTAGCATTAGAGGCTCTAAAAGGAGACTAACTAATTAGATCAATCTATACATATTCAGAGACATACTATGACTCTTGCAGACCCTAGGAACTCTTGCCTCTGTAGGGTTCTTTCTCTATAAGAAATATTTCAAATATGTTATGATTACTTTATAATAAGCATAAATATAACCCAGACTTTATTGATTATCACACATTCACTATTATTAGATATTTTTCCTTCTGATTTTAAAAGAAATAAAAGCCAAAACAGCTTTGTATGTCCCTAAAAGTATCATGGGCCTTTGGCACTGTACCTCATGGATAAGTCACTCCATTGCATAATAATATATTTTATTCATTAGTTTACCGATTTTTATTCTTTTAAACTTTATCCTCAAAAGTCACTACTTTCCATTCTATTAGGAAGTTTAAATTTACCAGTATATCAGTAATTTTTAAAATGCATGTACTTACTCTGTACAATACTTACTCAGACATTGTTCTAAGCACTTTTACACACATTAGGCATTTAATTTATATAACAAGCATAAAAGGAAGTATTGCTTTTATTACTTCTCTTCTGGTTTCTGCTGTTGCATACAAAATTTCTCCAAAACTCAATGTTGTAAAACAGTAATTGTTTTATTTTGTTCATAATTTTTTGGATTGGTAATTAGTAAGTGTTGGGTAATTCTTGCTTAGGGTCTTTCATGAAGCTATAGTGGATAATAGCTAGAGCTACAGTTATCTGATGCCTGAACTGATAAGACTTCCAATATGGCTCACAAATTAATGCTAGCTATTGGCTGGGAGATCAACATGGGCTGTTGATTGGAATGAATACATGTAGATCTCAGAGTAGTTGGACTTTGTACATGCAGCCTGGCTTCTGTCAGAGCAAACAGGACCCCCAAATATAGCTGTAATCTTTAAATGTGATAATACTATTAAAATTTTTTCCTAACCAATCCTAGAAGTAAACTACTTCTAAACCAATTCAGATCTCTGATTTGGATTTTCACAAAAGACAATATAATATGATTATTAAGAAAAGTATATACTTTATTACTTCCTGGTTTGGTAGGTGTTAAGGATATTACTTGTAATTGTAAATATATATTTCTCTCATACTGGTGTTGGGACAGTTAAATTAGACAATATACATCAACTGCTTAGTATAGAATTATCACATAGAAAGCTCTTAGGGAATCTGAGCTGTTGTTGTTGTCATTATTAGTATTGCTCTCTGGCACCTCAGAAAAGAGGTAGAGGCAATTTGGGCAACTTCAAGAAGTTTTGGAAGAAGATGTTAGCAGAATAAATGAGAAAAGATCAAAGCTAAGTCTTTAGTTCCCA
Source organism: Suricata suricatta (assembly GCF_006229205.1). Taxonomy (NCBI): domain Eukaryota; kingdom Metazoa; phylum Chordata; class Mammalia; order Carnivora; family Herpestidae; genus Suricata; species Suricata suricatta. The sequence continues at coordinate 77,131,370 of NC_043710.1, read as the reverse complement.
AGTTCAGGTTCTCCAAGATCTCAAATTCTTGCTGGTGAAGATATCAGTGGCAAAGTGAAAAATTCAAAGGAATGCTAATATATTTGAGGAGTGATGCTCCAGCTGTAATTGGCATAATTTGTGGAATGTTTCAGAATTTTTTTTTTACAAAGTGGGTAACTATCTAGTTCAAAGAGTACTGCCTAACTGAAAGCTTCCTAGTTTGCATATTTTCTTTTGGTGAGATACAGTTGATTTCATGGACTGCTTATATGATTATCATAAAATATCTATTTAAATGCAGTGTTCATTTTTATTTAATTGCTAATTTTTTTCATTCTTCCTTGATCCATGGAGTTGACCCAAAAGACAAAAATAAATAAATAAATAAATAAATAAATAAATAAATACCTTTTAAATAGAAAAAATATGTTCTGATTAGACACATTTGTTTACAAACAAGATAAAAAGCTTTCTAACTATCAGTGGTATAAGAAATATAGAGTGTGAGCCTGGGATCTCTTTTTTTTTTAATTTTTTAATGTTCATTTATTTTTGAGAGAAAGAGAGAATGAGAGAGAGAGAGAACAAGAGAGCATAAGTAGGGGAGGGCAGAGAAAGAGGGAGACAGACTCTGAAGCAGGCTCCAGGCTCTGAGATGTCAGCACAGAGCCCAATGTAGGGCTCAAACTCATGAACCATGAGATCATAACCTGAGCTGAAGTTGGATGCTTAACCAACTGAGCCACCCAGGTGTTCTTAGGATACCTTAAAAGTAAGGAAAATGCTAACGAAATGCTAAGGGGGAAGAAATGATGGAGATCTAAAGGACACAGGAACCAAGTACAACTACAAAATCTCCTAGGAGCCAACTAGAACAATCTGAGCAAAAAAATAAAAAAATGCAGGGTTTAATTATAATACAAAGTAGAAAATAAATATCCATAAGTCCATACTAATGTAAGTCAATAATTGTATGAATAAATAAATGTGGGAAAATGACAAATCTTGCACGTTGAAGAATTTCAAATAGTAAATTTAGATACTCCACCTTCAAAGAAGGTAAATATAGGGGTGCCTGAGGGGCTTGGCTGGGCTCAGCTGGTTGAGCATCCACTTGATTTCAGCTCAGATCATGATCTCACAGTGAGATCAAGTCCCCATGTCAGCCAGAGCCTGCTTGGGATTCTCTCCTTCCTCTGTCTGTGTCTCTGTCTCTCTCTCAAAATAAACTTTTTTAAAAGAGGGACATATAACACCCTACTACCTAAGTATGAGCTGCATATAGTGACTTTCAATCGTAGCATAGAAGGGCGGAAGCAACTTTATAGTGGAGAATTCTGACAAATGCTACCTCACATCAAGATTAACATCAACTTTAATAAGTCACATTTATATTCTGTACCCTTGGTATGATGTGATGAAAATGGTACTTTGCTTCTATAATCTTCCTCACCAAAACACAGAGTAGCCATCTGTCTAATCGTGAGAAAACATCGCATACATTTCAGTTGACTGACATCATACAAAATAACAGACCAATACAGTTCATGTCAAAACTGTCAAGTCACCAAAATCAAGGAAAGTCTGGGAAACTGTCACAGCTAAGTGCCTAAAGAGACACAATGAGTAAATGCAATATGGTGTTCTGTAAAGAACTCTGGAACAGAAAAGGCATTAGGCAAAAAATAAAGGAATCTAAATACAGTAGGGATTTGTGTTAATAATATAATGTTTAACTAATTATAACAAATATACCATACAAATATAAGATGTTAACCATAAGGAAAACAGGGTATAAAATATTTGGAAACTCTCTGTAGTACCTTTCCAATTTTCTCCATTTCTAAAACTGTTCTAAAAAATTATGTTTATTTTTGTTTGTTTTTTTAATGTTTTATTTATTTTTGATACAGAGAGAGACAGAGCATGAGAGGGGGAGGGGCAGAGAGAGAAGGAGACACAGAACTGGAAGCAGGCTCCAGGCTCTGAGCTAGCTGTCAGCACAGAGCCTGACGCGGGGCTTGAACCCACGAACGTGAGATCTGACCTGAGCTGAAGTCGGAGGCTTAACCGACTGAACCACCCAGGCGCCCCTTAAATGATGTTTATTTTTGAAAGAAAACCTTTTGGTTGTCAATTGAATCTTTACACAGAAATCCACAGAGTCATGTCATTGGTTTTCCTGAACTTTAGTTACATTGAAGATATGACATGTATGTAGTTCTGAGGCTATTTCTAATAAGAAATATTTAAAGTTAAATGTTGTCAACACCGAAGCATAAGTGTCTTAAGAGGAAACCTGCTACATAAATCAAATTATAATAGGCACAGTCATAAACAGAGTTGGGCACTTGACCAAACTTTTAAAACATACAAAATACACATTTGGATAGACTTTTATCCATAGAAAATTTCCTCCTTCTGTTTAATTCATGTTAGAATATAGGTGACACATTATTAATTCACTGCATATAATATTCGGATAGAATAGAGTCTACTAGTGATTTCATGTCATTTATTATTTGTAATGCTTCATATTAAAGTGCTGAGATGCTTGATTTTTTTTTTTGAAGTGCCACCGGGAAGAATATTATAATGAAAACATTCTTCATTTTGCAAAATATATTTCTGATTTTACTCCTATTTTGCAATTGATCTAAGTTATGAATCGCAATTTGAGTTGTCAATCACTGTCTGGGCATGGTTTAAGGGATGGATTTTGTTTAGAATAGTATGAACCAAACAAGTTTAGAAGAGTTCTCTCTTTTAGATTTTACAAATATTAAAACTTTACAAGAGAAATTTCAATTATCACAGAAAAAATGTGACAGTATTCTTTCAATTACAAAAGTAGATACGCCTTTGGAAGACACTGGTTATTTTCACTGGAGTGGAAATAATATTTCATTGCACTCTTATAGTAAAAGCAATTTGAATCATTGCTTTCCAAGGAGAGAATGAACCAAAAATGAGCCTTTAAAAAATCCGTCTTGATAATTAAGCATGCAAACAGGCATGCATAATTATTTAACAAGCCATTTGATGCGCCAGAAAGTAGGATATTTTAAAACTGAAGAAGGGGAAATTTTTGAAAATATTAATACCTACAGGGCATGCATATACACGTATGCATTATTACAAAATAATAACATTTTAAGCATCCTCATTATCTTGGAGCATTATATAGGTTCAGATTTTGTGTTCTTTTCCCCCTGTTTACATTTATAATGGTATTAGTTCTGAAATTAAAGTTTTTGTTGTTACTTTTAATTGTGTTTTCTCTCCCAGTTTAGGTATCAAGAAGGAATTATTTAAGGGAAGATCCCCTTTAGCTTATCAATCAATACAGTTCACACTTTGTGTAGTTTAGAACACTAGGACCAACTGCCCAGGCTTTACCTTTTCTTCTAAGATCTACCTCTCTCTGCCCATATTCTAATCACCGAGGAAGGGGTTGGCACATTCTCACAAACTTCCCTTACCCCTTGACCTCCAGTTGCAGAAAGTGAGTCAAATATTGTCACTTGAAAAATAAGGTCAATGAATCATTCCCTGGGATTTCTGGTCTCAATTGAGACCAAGTTTTTCTCTCTCCATTAGCTGAACCTGCAATATATAAAATACAGGAGAAATGTTTGCCAGGTTGTAGAACAGTGTTCTACAGGTAGAAAGTAAGAAATATAGTGCAAAGACTGGAAACGAGAGACATAGTCAAAACATTCAGTGAGTCCCACCTCTTCCTAAGGGTCAGGTGTACACGTCTTTCTTGCAGACATTATTGGTTCACGCCAAGACCCCCTCAATCCTTTTTTACCAGTTCTGGGCATTCATCCCCAGATTCTTATGCTTTGCTGCTAATTGCTCATACCTGCAGTCTTTTTCAGAGAATTGTCTTTGGCCTCTGGAGCCTCCTGACCACTCAGATGGCTTGAGGAAAACAGAGTTAAAGCTGAGGATGCTTGCTGTAGTCAATGCTTGACTGATGTGATATAAAAGCTCACTTCTTTGGATAGATGAGAAACAAATGCTAAAGGAGAAGGCACAAATCAGAGATCCCCGGAGGATGAATAGGAGTCTGAGCCTCAGCTGAAATCACACTTTTGATGAACTTCCTTCCTGTCTTCTTTACCCACTTCCTAATTAATTTCTACTGGAAGTTATTTTTCATATAGTACTTGGACTCAAATCCCTGGCTCACGGTCGGTCCCTGGAAGAATAAGAACTTTAGACACAGATTTTCCAGCTGTCTGTCTGCTCTCACTTTGTTTATGATCTTTCAGGAGATCCCTCTTTCACTTCAATTAATTTACATTGATTACTATCACTTCCCTCGAAGTCAATTTTAAGAACAGCAAATCCCACTAAAATACTCTAAAGGAGTTTAAACAATCAATGTGAAGAATGTGGGGGTAGCATTATTATATAATTGATGAAATTATCTGCATCAACCAGACTACAGCCAATGGCCTAATACTAGTATCCAAATTTGAGCTATTTCAAATGTGCTATAATGAATTGACTTTCACTTTAATATTGACAATGAACACCTTCTATTTATATCACAATGTGTGGAAAGACATTCTGACATATTTCATTTCCATAGATAAACTACAGAGAAGCATGCCTTTGAAATTCAGATGATGGTATAAAATTTCATGTATGTGGAGTCACCACCAAGATTTTGTATAGAGTCAGCATAAGGTTGGGTGAGCTGGTATCCCTGTTTTAACCATTATCCAGAAGGTTGTGAAGATTTAAAAGGGAGAATGTGAATAACTGGTACATAGCTTGTGGTTAATAAATGTTTGTTCATTCTTCTATTCTTTTTCATTTTGTGATCATTTATTGAAATTATCTTTGTCCATGTGTGTATATATATATACACACACATCTTGAAAGTTTTATTATCACCTTTATAAAGGCAGGATATATTTTCTTAACACAAAGATGACCTGAAGTATGCAATTTCCATTCTTTTCCAGTTTTATTTTTCCTTCAGGCAAACATTAGTACTTTCCACTTTTTTATCAAAGTTGGGAAAGTCGGGGCGCCTGGGGGGCTCAGTTGTTTAAGCTCCGAATGTGACTCAGGGCATGATCTCACGTTTCTTGGGTTAGAGCCCTGCGTCGGGCTCTGTGCTGACAGCTGTATCTCCCTCTCTCTCTGACCTTCCCCTGCTTCCACTGTCTCTCTCTGTCTCTCAAAAATAAATAAAAGACATTAAAAAAAGTTTTTTTTTAAAAGTTGGGAAAGTCATCTAAATATGTCAACATAGTTGTTTGCTTTTCTTTTTAATTTCTACCAATCATTCTCTTACTTTAGCATACTTCAGAATCATCTGGAGGACTGATTAAAACTCATTGGTGGGACCTAACTCCAGAGTTCCTCCTTTTCCTCCTTTTCTACCTCCTCCTGTTTCTCCTTCCTTCTCTAAGTTAAGAGTAGAATGTCTCCATTTTTTATAAAGATATTAACATATTTATATAACTGACTTTATAAAAGCCTTTGACTCATTAAATTGTAATTGCTAGGGTGCCTCGGTTGAGCATCTGGTTTCCACTCAGGTCATGATCTCATGGTTGGTGGGTTCGATCCTCGTGTCGGGCTCTGTGCTAACAGCTCAGAGCCTGGAGCCTGTCTTCAGATTCTCTGTCTCCCTCTCTCTCTGACCCTCCCCTACTCACACTGTCTCTCTCTGTCTCTCAAAAATAAATTTAAAAAAATTATAATTGCTGTAAAAATGATGACTTATACTATTCTACTGTCAATAATTATGTGCCAAGTGAGTGAATAAATTGATTCCTTAACATCTTTGAAGCAATATATATGCATATTTTTTATTTTGGCTGCTTCATTAGGATTATAAGACTAATGAGAAAACATTTGGTCTTATCTTTTCTTCACTCTATATGAACTATTCCATCATTTTTGCAAAATTATGATTGTAGTCAAGTTTTTCACAGATGTTTCTGATACTCTCTGTCTCTCACATTGCCTTTCCTTAAACTCCTTGATATATTCATGAATTTGAAAATATTATGTTAAACCAAATTTATTTTTATACTATTGAGTTAAATTTACAGTCATTAAAGCTTTTATAAGGGGGCATAGATAAAGTGATTTTTAAAAGTAAAAATGTATCCCAAAGCAGGCTTAATATGTTAGTGTATTCCTGTGTGTGTGTGTGTGTGTGTGTGTGTGGTTTATTATGAGCATGAGACTCTTTTCAAATCCTTTTAGAAAATACAGGTAATAGGATTTGAGGCTTCAGTAAACTAGACGGAAGTATTTTGTGATTGTAGGCTGCTGAAGTAAACCTACTCAGTCTTTAACTCTACTCCTTTCCTTTGTCCTGATTCAGTTTGACAGCTATCTTTGGTATTATTTTTACACAGGAGCTTCCAGCTGGCAGCAGATACTCTCACCACATTCACATCAAAATCGTTTCTGGAGGATCTGTCTCTAGGCTTTCGCATCTGCGGCTCCAGATAGTTTTAGCTCCTGCAGTTTTGCTTCCTCTTTATCCAAAATTTTATAACCTATATCAATCAATAGATGTTAAACGCATTTTAATTATTTAATATTTAATAATATATCTCACATCCTAGAAATGAAAACCGATCGGAAATTATACACAGGGAGATGTGAGTTTGAATTTCAACTTCAGAGTTTATTAATTACATGACCTGGGCCCAATAACTCAAGCTCCCTGAAACTCTATCAATACAATAAATACATGACTCATTATATTGCTCTTAGGATTAAGCAAATTGTAGAATATAAAGTATGGAGCATAATATGGAGCCAAGTCATATGGGATCTTCCTCACCACAACTTGCACAGTAGTGACTGTCTTCTTCCTCTGCCTCATTTTTTTTAGGTTTTGTCAATCTTGCTCTATACACATCTGTATCCACACAGTCTCATAATCAGCATCACTGTTGCTATGCCTTTTTGATGTGCCCCATATGCCACTACGTCGACATAACTCTTATACAATCTTTTTGGCAAATTTTACCATTATTGTGGTGGGTTTTTATTTCTTTGTATTTTATTTATTTCTCGGCATAAGCTAAACTATAGACAGTCTATAATTGGGGGTCTTTACAAAAGATCTGACAATGAAAAAGAATATTTACTTGTAAAAATCCCATTTCAGAAATACTTGGGTAAAAAATATTTCATTCCATTTGAAACAAAACAAATAGAAAATGTCAAATCAGAATAAAATTTTATCCAAATCATTAAGAATAGAAAATATTTGTCCTTATAGGCTTTACATAAAAATAAAACAAAGGAGAGCAATGACAATCATTATAATAGACTGTTGTCTGTTTGTGACTTTAGTTTGCTCTTATTTAACCTTTTGAATTAAATAGTTATAGATCATTGATTTTCAGGTGCTCTTATTTACTAACGTAAGCACTTAAGACTATAGACTTCTGGTTCCATACGAATTTAAGGATAGTTTGTTCTAGCTTTGAGAAGAATATTGGTGAAATTTTGATGGGGATTGCATTGAATGTGTAGATTGCTTTGGGTAGTAATGACATTTTCACAATGTTTATTCTTCCAATCCATAAGCAGGGAATGTTTTTCCATTTCTTGGTGTCTTCTTCAATCTCATTCATAAGTTTCCTA
>NC_043710.1:77096614-77123647 GCF_006229205.1 Suricata suricatta | reverse complement strand
AAAAAAAAGACTATAGACTTCTGGATATGCATGGTTCTAGCTACATTCAACATACTATTTAATGCCATATATTCATTATCACACAGAGTAGAAACTAGTACTAGGGTCGGAAAACCGTAAATGATGAATTACTGGAGACTTTGTTCTGAGAGTTAAAAATTCTCAGGGGTCAGAATAATATGATATACCCCATGCTTTTATGATTTCTACCTCCAGGGACTCTATCAGGTTCCTACTGTGAATATTGAAGAAAAATCCCTTCATTCTGCCAACAAGGGTCAAGGTAAAAATAACCATTTTGCAATGTGCCTGAGCATTTTGTTCTTCTTAACAAGGCCTGCCCTCAGGAGAAATTATTTGCCAGGACCTAACCTGTGTGAGGAAAGGAAAATACTCAATTCCAGCCCCCTCTAACCATTCCATGTAAGTCATGAGAGTTTTTCATAGGATTATAAAATGTTATCCCTTCTTCTACATCTCACTACTACATTAATACAGAATAATTTATTACAGTTTCTTTTAATCAGAACATTACATTCATCTTTCAACAATAGTTATAAAGCATACTAAAAGATAGAAAAAATAGTTTGAAGAGACTGTACAAGTATCAGAACTAGACTCAAATATCGATGTGGGAATTACCATATCAGAATTTTTTTAAAAATTGAAAGTATGCTAAAGGCTTTAATTTAAAAATTAGACAACATTCAAGGACAGATATATAATGAAAGCATAGAGATGGATGGGGTGCCTGGGTGGCTCAATCAGTTAAGCATCTGACTTTGGCTCAGGTCATGCACCTGTGGTCTTGAGTAAAGGCTTCACATCACGCTGTGTGCTGATAGCTCAGAGCCTGAAGCCTGCTTCAGATTTTGTGTCTCCATCCCTCTCTTTCTCTCTCACTCTGCCCCTCCCCGCTCACACTGTGTCTTTCTCTCTCTCTCTCTCTCTCTCAAAAATAAATAAACAGAAAAAATGTTTTTTTTTTAAAGAAAGCGTAATTTGGAAATTCTAGGAAGGAATCAAAAATAAATTCTAAATATCATAAACCCTGCCAACAGAACTGAAGAATGCCTTTGATGGTCTCATTAGTATGCTGAACATGGCTGAGGAAAGAATTTCTGAGCTTGAGGATGTAACAGTAGAAACTTCTAAAACTGAAAAACAAAACAACAACAACAACAACTGAACGAAAAGAACAAACAGCAACAACAAAACCCAGAACAGGATATCCAAGAACAAGGGGATATCTACAATTGGTGTAACATTAATAGAGTGGAAAAATTAGAAGTAAAGAAAGAGAGAGAGAAGCACTATGTGAAGCAATAATGACTGGAGATTTTTTGAATTAATGTCAAATATCATCACAGAGGCACAGAGGCAGCTCAGAGACACCAAGCAAAATAAATGCCCCAAAAAATAAATACATAAGCATATTATATTCAAACTTCAGGAAATTAAAGATACAGAAAGAAATCATGAAAGTAAGCCAGAGGGATAAGGAAAACCAACCATTATAGAGCAGTGAAGATAAGCAATATCTCCAAATTCTCAGACACCATGCAAATAAGAAGAGTGGAGTGAAATATTTGAAGTGTTGAGATAAGACCCCTAAAACCTAGCATTTTCTACACTATGAAATTATCTTTTAAAGTGAAAAGTAAAGGACTTTCTGGGGATGATGGTAGAGGATCAAAGTCACTTCATCTGAAGCATACAACTAGATGACACCCACATCGATGTCCATAACTCAGAAAACGACCCTCAGCTGGCCAAACAAAATCTCCACAGCTGAATGTACAAAAGAGATCACATCAAAGAGAGTAGGAAGGGCAGAGCTAAATGGACCTGCAGGACTATCTGCAGAAGGAAGGGATGCATGGGGGCAGAAAGGAGGGAAAAACAGAGCCTCCCAGCAGGCACCCCAGGCACAGGAAATCTGCCTAGGGAAGAAAAATTCCCAAAACATTTGGCTTTAAAAACCAGAATGGCTGAATTTCAAGTGTTTTTCAATAGGCGGGGCTTAACACCTGGAACTTTTAAAAAGAGTAGGCTGCCTCTGGGAGACCTGGGATTGCAAGAGAAAACTGAATCACTGCCCTTAAAGAAACAGCACAACAAATAGCCCTGCTGAGATACAGCATAGAAGCAGCAGTTTAAAAAATGTCTGTGATACAAAGAGAAGAGAGGAAGAAAGGAAGCCTTCAAAAAATGCCTGGGGTATACTGGAGGGAGATTTGTTTACTAATCTGAGAGTATGTGGTGGAGGGGCAAGTATCCTTGAGTGACTTTGCCTGGAAGACCTAGTAGGCACCATTCCTCCCAACCCCCACTTCCCAGGCCTAGACATAGAGTCTCCTGCAGGAATATGCATGGTGCCAACACTACCTCCCTAACTGCTAACTGTGAATCCTGCCTCCATGTTCTCCTGCAAACACACTTCCTCCAGCCAGGCCTCAGCTCCAAATCCCCTCCCAAAGCAGACCTTTGCAAACCTTACTAAAACCACATGGGCCACCCCAGGTGGTTCTGCAGATCTGCCTCTTCCAACCCAGCCTGCCATGGTTCTGGTTAACTGCAGGTCCCCTCTTACAGCTTGGACCTTGCTGACATCCCAAGCCTCCTCCCACGTGTTCTGCAGACCTGCCCTCTCCAATATGCCCTTGGCCAGATCCCATCCAAAGTGGTGCCACGAGCCTGGCAGTGTGTAAGTAGCTCCAACAGGGGCCAGCACAACTCCAACGTGGCTTCTGCCCCAGAGAGGGGGGAAGATAACTGCACATACCAGTCAGACAGCTACCCCAGCAGTGTGCTGGTCTGACTGCAGGCCTTGCTCACCAACGAAAGCTTATTAGAGGACAACACAGAGAAAGTATCTTGCAGTTTGGTTCTACTGCATCTCTGGCAAATGCCTGGTCTGACTAAACTTATATACAAGGTGGCCCCATACTGACTCACTAACAACATACGAACCAAACTCTGCACACAACAAGCAAAGAGAGCCATCACAGATGGCTGGATTGAAGGTAAAAATGGCTCAGCCAGAACAGCAAGATGCACACAACACACAGGAGACATCCCTGAAGTGCCAGGTTCTGGTAAATAGGGGTTGTTGCACTATAGGTTGCTAAAGGATATCTGTTTCATAAGGCCACTATTTTCAAATTGAGGTGACACAGCTGACTTTGCTAACACACACAAACAGTTAGACAAAATGAGGAAAAAGAAGAATATGTCCCAAATGAAAGAACAGAACAAAATCAAAGCAAGAGACCTAAAAGAAATGGGGATAAGTAATATGCCTAATACAGAATTTAAAGTAAGGGTCATAAAGATACTTGACTTGACAAAAGAATGTAATACCCTTAACAAAAAGATAGAAAACATAAAAAAGAACTAATCAGATATCAAGAAGTCAATAATTGAAAGCTAAAATACATTAGATGGAATATCTCGTGGACTAGAAAAAGGAGAACAGATTAGTAATCTGGAGGAGAGAGAAATGGAAAGTAATTAGCTGAATAATGATCAAAAATCTCTAAACTACAGAGAAGAAACTGAGAGTTGCTAGAAGGGTGGAGGGTGGGGGAATGGGCTAGATGGGGGATGAGTCCTAAGGAGGGAACTTGTTAGGATGAGCACTGGGTATTTTATTTAAGTGATGAGTGACTAAATACTACACCTGAAACCAATTTTACCATATTTGTTAACTAACTAGAATTTAAATAAAAACTTAAGAAAAGAAACACTCTTCTACTTTGCTCAGTGTGTTAGACAATTTACCTATGTAATTATAATATTATTATGTTCTAACTTTAATGTTTGTATATTAATAAGGTTATTTACTAATAAAAAATTAAAGGAATGGAGAAAGATATAGCATGCTGACATTAATAATAATACTGATCACTATTTCTAAAACATGTAAATTACAACAAAAAATGTGACCAAGTGAGGGTTTAGTATTTAGCATACTGCTGTGGGCTTCATTGTGTTCCTCTTCATCCTCCTTGCCCACCAAATTCATATACTGAAGTTTTAACCTCACTGCAGGATGTGACCTTTATTGGAGGTAAGACTTTACAATGGTAATTATAGTAAAATGAAGTAAACATGACTTATTCAATAATACTTATGGTATTTATAAGAGAGATTTGGATACAGACTCATACAGAGGGAAGAGGATGTGAAGACATTGGTGGAAGACATTCATCTACAAGCCAGGAAAGGCCAGGAAGAGTTTCTTCCCTCATGGTTCTTAGAAGAAACCAACTCTGTCAGCACCTTAATTTCAGATTTTTAGCCTACAAAATTGTGAGAAAATAAATTTTTGTGTTTAAGCTATCCAGTCTGTGGTGTTGGACTACACCAATCCTAGCAAACTAATAGACATACAAAGCACATTTCAATAGCAGTTATATATCCTCATTTATCTTCTATTTTAAAATATATACATCACTTAGGGGTACCTGGGTGGCTCAGATGGTTGAATGCCCAACTCTTAATTTTGGTTCATATCATAATTCCAGGGTCATAAGATTGAGCCCTTTGTCAGGCACTGCTCTGAGTGCGCTGAGTGTGGAACCTGCTTGGGATTCTCTCTCTCTCTCTCTCTCTCTCTCTCTCCCTCTCTCTCTCTCCTTCCCCCTCTCCTGTATCCCATTAATGCTCACTCTCTCTCTCTCTCAAAAATAAATTTTAAAAGATGTATACCATTTAATATTTTAAAAATTCAACAAGTAATCACACACACATACACATTATAGTGAAAAATTATGATAGAGATGATGATAGTGATAGTAATGAAAATGACTGATAATGATGATTCTTTATAGTATCATAGGCAGTGTTCTAAAGGCATTCATTCACTAATTTATTTAATCTTCAAAATAAATATTATTCTTTTAATTTTGCATCATATTAAGTTTTGCATTTCATATTACAGATGGAAATCTGAGACACAGAAAGATTAAGAAACTTTTCTAATGTCACAAAAGTGGTGTTTGAATCAAGCAAGTCAAGATTTCGTAGCCCACATAGTATATATCTTTTAGTTCTATGTATGAGCATCTATATTTTAAGATTTATATATATTATAATATATAAGTTATATAGATTGCATATATTTATGTAATATGTAACATATAATACATGTAAATCTTAAAGTATAGATGCACATACATTAAAATATTTTCATGTGTGATTATATTATACAGAATCATATTGTATCATGTTTTGTTTTTAACCATGTTATAAAGTTATTTCCCTAACAGCGCACTGAATTTTGCCTTATTTCTAAAATGTTGCTTAGTATTTTATCATTTATATGTATCGTATTTTATTTAAACCTTCTCTAAACTAATAATGGTCACATGTTGATTTTATCTTTTTTTTTGTATCCTATTACAATCAGTTCTGTAATGATCAGCATGGAATATATCACGTTTCTCCCCCTTCTTTATTAAGTTTCTCTGTGGAAAGTATTAATTGACAGGTGACGGGTATGTGCATAAAAGATTTGGATAGGTCCTGCCAGATCTCCATTTAAAATCTTGGAGCAATTTAAAATTCTTCCATAGCACATGACAGTGTCTTTTCCCAAAGTGAAGACTTTCAATATTAAGTTAAGATGATATTTTCCTCACAAAAAAACAGATTTAAATAGTTTATTGCGATTACATAAAGCTTGTTTTTGAGAAGCACACGAAAGTAAACAGAACATCAGGGGTCTTGTTGATTACTTACATAACCCTATTATCAGAAGATTGTGCTGTAATTATTGTAATGTTAATTGCTTTTCTCCCTTTCTTGATTATGGTAGGAAAATGTAGCCCTCATTCCCTTTCTTCATATGGCAAATTAGTTCCAATATAACCTATAACTAAATCAAATTCATAATCATGTCTCCTTCTAGTACTATTATGTCCCTTTTTAAGGGTAATTTTAATATGGATACAGACTTCATTTTCTCCAGGAAATATATTTTGGCAGCATATTCTAATATCTTGACCCATCATACATTGATACTTTGATTTAATCTTTTTGTATTCATAACCTTGATCCCAATTACTTCTTTCAGGATTCCTTATTATTGCCAAGGCACACATTGAATTCTGTTGGCCTAATTAGCATAATATTCCTTCCCTTTGGAATCCCGTCTCATTTTGTTTGGATGTGCATATGTGCATATATGTGCCTGATGGTGTTTTATCAGGAACTGTGGAATTTTCATGAAAATGAAACAAATTCAGCTATAAGTGCAAGTCTCTAAGACTGACAAACTGCATTTGAATTGTATTCAAGTTAGTGGATGAAAACATAAGTAGCAACGTTTTTGAAGCAATGGTTAATAATCTGTTATTTAACAATCCATATAATAAAAGTAGGAATAATCCACAACTCCATATAATCACTTTGTATCATTTCTAGTTGACTGAAGATTATACATAGCAAAGCTGCCAATAATAAATTAGTTTAGGCCCTACTTTTTTCAGTGAGGATTTATTGCATACTTGTTTTGTGGAAAGTGCTCTGAAAAAAATTATGAGTAAATATACACCAGGAGCCATCATGTCCTCTCTTCCTTCCATCAGCGTTCTCACTACCAGATTACATGCACATTGAATAAGTAAGTCTGTTCATAGATGCTAACTTGAAATATATCCATCAAATTCACACACAATGAGGGAAAATATCAAATAAGTAAAAGTAATATTTTTTCTACATTATAGACGGATTTTTGATCCAATTCAGTCCATACTCAGAAAGCAGAGAAACAACATATTTATTGAAATCTTCCTCAGTACATGGACAGCATGCACTATTCTTGGTGTTAGGAATTCAGAGGTAAAAAAAAAAAAAGTGTTGGGCTTACATGATGATGTGGGGGAAAAATTTAAAGTGAATAAAATGTTGGGGCACCTGAGTGACTCAGTCAGTTAAACATCTGACTTTGGTTTAGATCATAATCTCATGGTCTGGGTTCACACCGTGCGTTGGGCTCTGTGATGACAGCTCAGAGCCAGAGCCTACTTCAGATTCTGTGTCTTCCTCTCTCTCTGCCCCTTCCGGCTTGTGCTCTTTCTCTCTTTCTCTCTCTGTCTCAAAAAAGTAAAAACATTAAAAAAATTTTACCAAAAAAAGTCAAGGGGTGACATATTCTGTGGAGAAAAGTATTGCAGGGATCCAGAGTGAGGAGGATGGGGGTTGCTGCATTTTATAAGGTGGTCAAGGATATCCTTCCTGATAAGCTTACCTTTGAGGATGGATGGAAAAGCCGCACAGGTACCTGTCACATACATGTCTTTCCTCAGAGAGACCTGTTTCACCAGGAAAAGCATGAGCATGGAGTCATTAAAGTAGCAATGTGCTTTGAGAGTGAAGGAACAGCATAAAGGCCAAACTGTGTTCCAATGCAGCAGGCAAGAGGGAGAATGGTCCAGGATGAAGTTGGAGAAGCAGTGAGTGGGGAGACCACGTAGAGCCTTGTTGTGGACAGATACTGTAGTGGTCTCCATATTCATGTCCCTTGAGTGTGAGCAGGACCTGTCATTGCTTCTCTCTATGGCAAAAGATGCAAAAGAAGATGGCAAAGATGGATATCACTCTCCTTATGACAGTGCCATTTTATATTTATATGCACACTAGACAAACACACTGGAGGCTCTCCTTCTCCACTGTTGGCTCCGAAGAAATAAGCTGTCATGTTCTGAGAAGTTCTCCAGACAGGCTCACATGGCAGGAGATTGTGGGTGACCTCTACAGGAACACAGAGTAATCTGCTACTGACAAGCAGGAAGAAAACAAAGGCCTCTGTCATCCTCTACCAACAGACTAGAGGTGAATTATGTCAACAACCTGAGGGAACATGGAAGCTGCACTTTTCCCAAACCACTGACGAAAGGATCTCTGGTTAGTACCATGATTTCAGGCGGGTAAGATCTGAAACAGAACCCAGATAAATGATGTCCAGATGCACAGCCTGTCGAAATTGTAAGACAAGAAATATGTGTGGGCTTAAGTTTCCTATTTTGACACAGCGATAGAAAATGGACACAGGTACAGGCCTTGTGGGGCATTATAACGAATTTGTATGTCACTGCTTTACTCAGAGTAAGATGGAAACATTGGAAGCTTAAGAGCACTGATGTGTCAGGATCTGACTTGCATATTGAAAAGATGACCTTGGCTGTTGTGTTGGAAAAAGACCGTAGAGGAAGGGGCAATGGTAGATATGGAACAGTTTAGAAGATATTGCAAAAATTTACGCATGAGATTCTGCTGTTTAAGGCTTGAGTGGTAGCATTGGAAGTGATTGATGTAGTGATTTGATTATAAATTGGTTTTTCAAAGTAGAGTTGTTGGTTTAAAATTTTTTTAATCTTTTTATTTATTTCTGAGAGACAGAGAGAGACAGCACGAGCAGGGGAGGGTCAGAGAGAGAGGGAGGTACAGAATTGGAAGCAGGCTCCAGGCTCTGAGCTAGCTGTCAGCACAGAGCATGATGCGGGGCTTGAACCCACGAACGTGAGATCATGACCTGAGTCAAAGCCAGATGCTTAACCAACTGAGCCACCCAGGTGCCCCAAGAGCTGTTGGTTTTAGAGACATGATTATGAGAAAAAAGTTAGGAATGCTTCAAAGATTTTTGAACTGAACTATTTCAGGTTTTAATTACCATTGGATATGATAGATAATCTTAAAAATTATATTAATCATTTACTTCTGAAAAGTGAATAGTATGAAACCCATGAATAAACAACTAATATCTATCTTTTCCAATGTTCCAGTCATTTCATAAGAGAAAACATTGTGGGAATCAGGTTGAAAATAGTCCAAAGGGGTTATTGAATTATTCAGTTCTCAGTTAGCCTCATTTGTTTCTGTTTACCTAACACGCATTATCTGTAAGTTGCATCATGAACCTAAATGTCCAAGATTCCTTATCTAGTGTTATCTAGTATATACACACTGCTAAGTGAAACTGGTAGAGTGTAATAGAAATTAAGAAATGTCATAGCTGTTAGTCAGTTTTTATCAAGCGATTGTTTTATGCTTATTAAGACCTCTCTGCTTCAGTCTCCCAAAACAAACCAAAACAAAACTTATATCAAAAAGTTAATATGCATTCTTACAGTTTATTAAAACAATGAAGTATTTATCAAAGGTGTTAATTATCAAAACAATGCAATAAAATTTCTGCATACAGGAAAGACTTGATATTAGGTATTCTGCAGACTCCTAATAGAACATAAACAGTAACAAGGATTCAAATCACTATACTTATTTCTAATGTGAAAAATTATAACTTTTGCCACTGAGAATATATAAAATTCCTGTATGAATTCAGACACTTTTGAAAGAATACCTGAAAGGCATTGAATCAGTGGAATTTTTTACACCTGTCTATAAATACTACTACTTAATGATATCCACAACAATGATGGATTTTATTCAGACAATATTCAAATTTAAGAGAAACAGTGAAGAAAACTGCTTTCAAACTTTGCAAGAAAAATGGCTAATTATGACCAACAAGAATTATAGCTGGTAAATTAAGGGCATTTTCTTATTGAAGGAGAAAATTTCCATAACCATTTTAATGTGTTATTTTATCCTACTTATACAAACACCAAATTCCTCACTCAAGGTAGTATCTTTTAAAAATTTTTATATTTGTCCTTAGATTGTAGGTAATGTTTTAAGCATAATAAAATATTTCGTGGAAAGTTTCACCATGAAAAATAAATATAAAGTCTCTCTCTCTCTTTTTTTTTTTTTACCAATATATTCATTATAGATATGTTCAAAATCTAAATTCTGGGTGACACAAAATTAAGAGAAGCTATATTTTTAGTGATTTACATTAATGCAAATCCATTATCACCTTATAAAATTCTAAGCTTATACCTGATATAACCATTGGGTAAGGTCTTCATGTATGAGAATAGCATTTCATTACTAGTTTTTACCGAAACAATTTTTACAGCTTTAAATATGTTAAGAGATCCCTGAAATAAATATGATATTTTATTTCAAGAAATTTCTTCATTATGACTAATTCTCCATATTCCCTGTAATTTTCAAGATGGAAATGCAGATTTTATTGTTACAGCTGCTTCTGCTGCAGCTGCAACCAGTTTTGCATATATTAGTGGGAAACAGAAGAATAATCTCCAGGCAGAGTTCGAAAAGGAGCTCCTATAGTGCTAGGGGGAAAAAAGAAAGAAAAGAAAAAACGTGGGGATACACTGTCTTCCTGAAAAAGCTCTCATTTGTCCATTGAAGAAATGGACACCAATAGTAGAGGAACCTGCTAATGAACACAGATGGGGTGAGGTAAAGAGGGTGATTACATCTGGAAGCTTTAATTAGAAAAGGGGTGAGTTAGGAAACCATTTAACTCATCCTGAAGAGCTAAGGATGGCTCTTGAGTATATGAAGTCTGGGCTTCACAGTGAAGGATAAGTAAATCCAAACTATTTGATTAGCTATCTAGGAAGGAAGAAAAGAAAGAATAAAGGAATAGAGATCAGAAGCAGCCCACAGTTTGTGGTGATATATAAAGCAGTTTTTTTGTGTTAGCAGTTTTTTTGTGTTAGCAAATAACGTAAAGTAAAACATGTGGAAATAAAAGAAGACTCTTGAAGAATTAAGGTAATGATCCTATAATAAAATATCTTACTTGCCATTAGAAGAAACTGGATTTCAGAAAGAAATGAGACTGAAACATTTTAAGCAAGAATGATATGCTTTTATTTTAGTTAGAAGACAACTTTTAAAGGGTTAAATCTTTTTTTAGGTATTATATTATTTTTTAATGTGTCAAATTTTTACTTTTTTTCTAGTTAGTTAACGTATACTATAATACTAGTTTCAGAGTAGAATTTAGTGTTTCATCACTTACATATGACACCCAGTGCTCATCACAACTGGTACCCTCCTTAACCGATCACCCATTTAGCCCGTCCCTAGCCCACCACCCTTCCAGCTATCCTCAGTTTGTTCTCTGTAGTTCGGAGTCTTTTTTATGGTTTTGCTCTCTCTCTTTTTTTCTTCCTTACTCCGGTGTTTATCTGTTTTGTTTCTTAAATTCTACATATGCATGTAATTATTTGACATTTGTCTTTGACTTATTTCACTTAGCCTAATATACTCTACTCCATCAACATCCTTGCAAATAGCAAGATTTCATTCTTTTTGATAGCTGAGTAACACACCATTGTATATATCTACCACATGTTCTTTATCCATTCTTCAGCCCATGGACATTGGGCTCTTTCCATAGTTTGGGTATTGTTGATAATGCCATTTAAACATTGAAGGGCATGTGCCCCTTTGAATCTGTATTTTTGTATCCTTTGTGTAAGTCCCCAGGAGCAAATTGCTAGGTCATAGGGTAGTTCTTTTATTTTTTTTTAACTTTATGAGGAACCTCCATAGTGTTTTCCAGAGTGGATGCACCAGCTCACATTCTTACCAACAGTGTAAGAGAGCATTCCCCTTTTGATCCTTGCCAACTCGTGTTGCTTCCTGTGTGGTTAATTTTAGCCATTCTGACACGTGTAAGATGGTAGCCCATCATGATTTTGGTTTGTATTTCTCAGAAGATGAGTGATTTGAGCATGTTTTCATGTGTCTGTTGATCATCTGTATGTCGTCTTTGGAAAAAATTATATTCATGTCTTCTACCCATTTCTTAAATAGATTACTTAGTTTGGGGGGTTGAGCTTTAGAAGATTTTTTTACAGATTTTGGGTACTAGCTCTTTATATGATATGTCATTTTCAAATATCTTCTCCCATTCCAAAGGTTGCCTTTTAGTTTTGTTGATTGTTTCTTTCATTGTCCAGAATTTTCTTATCTTGATAATCCCAATAGTTCATGTTTGCTTTTGTTTCCTTTGCCTCTAAAGGCACATCTAATAAAATGTTGCTATAGCCAAGGTCAAAGATTGTATTCTCCTCTAGGATTTTGATGGTTTCCTGTCTCACATTTAGGTATTTCATCCATTTTGAATTTATTTTGTATATGCTGTAATAAGGTAGTCCAATTTAATTCTTCTGCATGTTGCTATCCAGTTTTCTCAATGCCATTTTTTGAAGAGACTGTTTTTCCCCCATTGGATATTATCTCTTGCTTTCTGAAAGATTGGTTTACCATAGTAGTGCATCTATTCTGTTTCATTGATCTATATTTCTGTTTTTTGTACCAGTACCAGAGAGAATGTTAGAGAGAGGGGCAGAGAGAGAAAGAGAGAGGCAGGCAGAGAGTGAATCCCAAGCGGTCTCTACTGTCAGAGCAGAGCTTGATTTAAGGCTGCATCCCAAAACCACAAGATAATGACTTGAGCAGAGATCAAGAGTTGGATGCTTAACTGACTGAGCCACCCAGGTACCCCTTGGATTTCTCTTTCTGCTACTTCGTTATAGAAAAGCAATATATTTCTGTATGTTTATTTTATGTCCTAACACTTTAATGAATTAATGTATCAGTTGTAGCAATTTTTTGGTGGAGTTTTTTGGATTTTCTACATACAGTATCATGTTAATTGTGAAAAGAAAGTGTGGCTTCTTCCTTGGTTATTTGAATGTCTTTTATTTTTTGTTGTTGTTGTCTGTGAAGCCCAGACCTCCAGTACTATGTTAAATAATGATGGTGAGAGTGGATATCTCTGTCTTGTTTTTGACTGTAAAGGAAAAGCTCTCCATTTTCCCCCACTGAAGATGATATTAGCTGTGGGCCTTTTGTATATTACTTATGGTGTTTAGGTATGTTCCCTCTATCCTTACTTTGTTGAGGGTTTTTATAAAGAATGGATGCTCTTCTTAGTGAACACTATCTAGTGAGAGGATCATATGGCTCTTATCTTTTTTTAAATTAATGTGGTGTATCATGTTAATTGATTTATGAATTGATTTATGAATATTAAACCACCATTGAAGTCTAGGAATATGTCTTAAAAGTTTACGTCTAAAGAAAAGAAGACTAGTGATAAAAATGTATTAATAGCCAGAACAATATCACCACTCAAGGGGCACAATAGATATAAGGAATAGTTCCATAAAATTTGTTGGAGGATAGATAGAGCAGGGAGATATGTTGGAGATATTAATATGGGAATCATCTCCATTTACATAAGTGGGATGAGAAATGTCATAGAATCACCTTAGTAAAATATACACAAGAGCAATAGGGTAATAAAAAGAATCCTGGCAATCCTAGTATTTAAAAATCAGGGAGAAGAAGTAGTATGAGCAAGGGAGAAGTAGAACAAATGGATAGAGAAAAAGAATGAAGATAACGTGAAATTATGGACTCTAAGAGATCATTGGCCTATAAAGGAGTGAAGGGCTACAGTGTCAAATGAAGAATCCAGTAAGATAAAGGCTGATGTTGCTTGTCATTGTCAAACATGAATCTTTGGTAACTTTGGTGAGAAAAATTTCATATGTTAGTAAGGAAAGGACTCTAATGATAGTGTTTTATGGTATGTATTGAATGATTAGTGTGAGAATAACACTTATCATCTAAATCAGAGCACTTTGAAAGTGATACAAAGGCTGGCGACAATTTCAGCAGGTAAACAGATATAATCACAACTACCTTAGCCAACCCAAAGCATATGGTCACCCTAGAGATGAGAGAGTGTAATCTACCTTGTTGAAAGGGGAACAATGGAGAAAGGAGAGAGAATAGGTGGTAGGAATACAGAGTCTGGAAAAGATTTTGTATGATGAAAATAACTATGGGGCACCTGGGTGGCTTAGTCTGTTAAGCATCAAACTTCAGTTCAGGTCATGATCTCACAGTTTGTAAGTTCGAGCCCCACATCAGGCTCTGTGCTGACAGCTCTGAACCTGAAGCCTGCTTTAGATTCTGCATCTCCCGCCCTCTCTCCTTCTCCCCCGCTCATACTCTGGATCTTTCTCTCAAAATTAAATAAACATAAAATTTTTTTAAAAGAAAATAAGTGGAACATATAATAATATCTGGATTAAACATTAAATTATTAAAGTAGAAAAATCCCCAATATTAAAGTCAAGTACATGTAGTCATAGAAATGTCTGAAGAGGCAACACAGATGTTGGCAAGGATTCAGAGAAAGAGGATCTCTTTTATACTGCTAGTGGAAATGCAAACTGGTGCAGCCTCTCTGGAAAACAGTGTGGAGGTTCCTCAAAAAATTAAAAATAGAACTACCCTATGACCTAGCAATAGCACTTCTAGGAATTTACCCAAGGGCTACAGGGATGCTGATGCATGTATCTCAATGTTTATATCAGCACTTTCAACAATAGCCAAATCATGGAAAGAGCCTCAATGTTCATCAATTGACAAATGGATAATGAAGATATGGTTTCTATAAACAATGGAATACTACTTGGCGATAAGAAAGAATAAAATCTGGCCATTTGCAGCAATGTGGATAAAACTGGAGGGTATCATGCTAAGTCAAATAAGTCAGTCAGAGAAAGACAGATACCATATGTTCTTAATCATATGCGGATCCTAAGAAACTTAGCAGAAGACCATGGAGGAATGGAAGGGGAGAAAAAGTTACAAAGAGGGAGAGAGGCAAACCATAAGAGACTCTTAAATATTTAGAGCAAACTGAGGGTTATTTGGGGTTAGGTGAAGGGGAAAGTGGGTGATGGGCATTGAGGAGGGCCCTTGTTGGGCTGAGCACTGAGTGTTGTATGGAAACCAATTTGACAATAAATTATATTTTAAAAATTAAAAATAGAACTACCCTACGACACAGCAATTGCAGTATTAGGTATTTATCCCAGGGTATGCCATTTCGAAGGGACACATTCACCCAAATGTGTATAGCAGCACTATCAACAATAGTCAAAGTATGGAAAGAACTCAAATGCCCATTGATGGATGAATGGATAAAGAAGATATATATAAAATATATATGTATATATGATATATAATATATAATATTTCTAGGCAATCAAAAAGAATGAAATCTTGACATTTGCAATTATGTGGATGGAACTAGAGGGTAGAATGCTGTTAATAAGTATGCCAGAGAAAGACAAATATCATATGACTTCACTCATATGAAGACTTTGAAATACAAAACACATGAACATAAGGGAAGGGAAGCAAAAATAATATAAAAACAGGGAGGAGAACAAAACATAAAGGACTCTTAAATATGGAGATCAAACAGAGGGTTACTGGATGGGTTGTGGGGGTGGGATGGGATAAATGGGTACAGGGCATTAAGGAATCTACTCCTGAAATCATTGTTGCACTATATGCTAAGTAACCTTAATGTAAATTTAAAATAATAATAAATTAAATAATAATAAACTAAAGGTCTAGTCTCATACACACACACACACACACACACACACACACACACACACACACAAAGAAATATCTGTAGAAATCAATCAGCCAGAGAGTAGGTAGAAATTATAATATATTGGTATCAAATAACAGAGTTAATCTCTATTAACTTCAAAGACAAGGCATGACTATGGAATTCAGGAGCTGAATGAAACAGAGAATCTACATAGGTAGATAACTTACTATTAAGCAAAAATAGATTTTACGCCAGCATTATGCTGGATTCTATTGAGTTTTATTGATTTAAACCTTTTCCACATTGAGAAAAGGCAAGCTTATCAAATCAGAGTTTCTGGTAGTAGATAACATGCATAAATTCAGTTACCAAAAGTAGTGTAAGGGCCCAGTACACAGAGAAAGGTGAAAACAAAGTTAAAGGAATGGCAGCATGTTGCAACAGTGCAAGTCACAGATAGGTTTTCCTGGAGACTTATGGATATGTGTCATATGTATACATCATGACATTTTGCAATTTTGCATTTTCTCTCTTCAGCACATGATAGTGCTCTGCATAATTATCATTTTTATCAAAATATAACTGTATACAGAGATTCCACTTATTTATTAATTTATTTTTAATGTTTATTTATTTTTGAGAGACAGAGACAGAGAGAGAGCGTGAGTGGGGGAAGGATAGAGAGAGAGGAAGACAGAATCCAAAGCAGCCCTCAGGCTCTGAGCTGTCAGCACAGAGACCAATTCAGGGCTCAAACCCACGTGTCAGGAGATCATTACCTGAGTCAAAGTCAGACACTTAATGGACTGACCCGCCCAGCACCCCCAGAGATTCCAATTATTTAATATGGTGTGATGTTTTATCATAATAGCATGGAGATGTAGGATTTGATATTTACAGATGCATATTTTCAGTGATTTCTAGGGAAAAAATATTTAACTTTTTTGTTTAGTCACTTTTTGACCCATCTTTTGACATAAGCAAATACAAAACCATGAAAGAATGCTGACAATCATAAGCTTGTTTACTACACTGAGGTAGTGTGTTTGTATGGTGTATATGTTTGTGTGTTATGCTATGCAATTCCTCTATAATTATATAAAAACCAATCTTTATCTCTATGATATATACTTACGTACAAAGTTCACTCTGCAATATCTTATTTCCATGAGAAAAATGTTTTTTAATAAACTTTTAATTTGTAGTATTTAAGCATACTTATTTTAATTAACACTTCAATGCTTTAAATGTGGAATTAAAACATATTGTTTTAATGACTACAAGGCTTCTGAGACTTTGAAATGGTTCTATATGAGAGAAAAAGGAAATCTTGGCAGAATAATGTATTTTAGTGATTGTCATTGTGTAATACAGGAGAATGACACTTTATAATTCATTTACCCTTGAATACCATTAGATATTTTATAATATGGAAATTCTTCAGCAGACATAAATACCCTTTGGATAAAATGTCTTAAAAGTGTAGTAAAAGTTTTAAATAATGACTAATGATATTCATACCTATGAGTTCATTTGCAATAATAATAATGATGATCATAATAATAATAGGGAAAATAGCAACTGATATGTTTTAATGTCTAATATATGGCATACATTGAACAAAGAAATGTATGTCTTATGTTATCAACCACGTCAAAACACTGATGTGTAATTCATTTCATTTACTAGTGAAGAAATAGAAGTCAGCAAGATTGAGTAAATAGCTCAAGGTCATAGAGACAGTGATGGCAATCAGATGGGGTTTCGCCTTCTATCTGACATCAAAGCATGAGCCTTAAACATTGTTGTATACTACCAGTTTTTTCCCTCAAAGTAATTTGTGTTGTTTGAGCCTTTATATTTTTCATTTTATCTTCATCTCAGCTGACTTTTCTGTGTCCATAGCTCTGATTCAAACCACCTTGTGCTCTTACATTGCCTAACTGTAACTGTGAAAATTGCCAGAATACCTATTGTGTCATTGTGTAGTGGCTGGCTATCTTTAAATGGGGGCTAATCTTATAGCTAGAATTGCATTTCCCTCATAAACACAAACTCTTTTCAAAGAGAGGCAAAGAAGAAAAAAAGAAAAAAGAAAAGGAGACAAAATTTGTGTGAACTGTCAGAAAAATCATTTGGTTGTTTTTGTTTTTGTTTTTGTTTCTTATGTGGCCTGCTCCACAAACCATGCACTTTTCTTTGACTTAAAGAAAAAGAATGTACAATAGCCCTTTTTCTTTTTAGAATACTTTTTTAATTGGCAAACAGCCATTAGGCATGCCAGGCACATTCTGGACAGTCTGCATTGACATGAGTTTGGTGTCTGTCCAGTGAAGAAACAATAATTTATGTTTTCTTTTTTCTTTTCATTTAAAAAAAATGTTTATTTATTTTTGAGAGAGAGAGAGGGAAAGAAAGGGAGACACAAAATCCAAAGCAGACTCCAGGCTCTAAGCTGTCAGCTCAGAGCCAAATTCAGGGCTCAAACTCAGGTACTGCGAGATCATGACTTGAGTCTGTCAGATGCTTAACTTACTGAGCCACCCAGTTGCCCCAATAATTTGTTTTCTAACAACAGAAACTGCACTCTTTCCAAGAAAGTCAATATTAAACAGTTAACCCTGAAATCCCCAGTTTAACTGAAATTCCCAGAATTATGAACATACAATGTTAATGCTGGACACTTGTTTAAACTGTGTCTTTTTAGTTGAGATAGAAAGATAAGTAGACAGTGGGGTGCCTGGGTGGCTCAGTTGGACAAGTGTCGTACTTCAGCCCAGGTCATGATCTCACTGTTTGTGAGTTTCAAGCCTCACTTTCTGCTCTGTGCTGACAGCTCAGAGCCTAGAGTCTTCTTTAAATTCTATGTCTCCCTCTTTCTCTGCCCCTCCCCAGCTCACGCTCTGTCTCTCTCTCTCTAAAAAAAAAAAAGAAAGATAAGTGGATAGAATAATTGCCAGGTGAGTATTAAGATAATTATCATGAACATTTTAACCAATCTTGGTATATATAATAGAGTAAATTAATAATAAATTATATTATGTTTAATATAGTAACTCAGGTGGAGATCTTAAGGACCTGTCTGCACAACCCATTGGTGATCTACAGTTCTTTTTTTTAAGTTTTTATTCAAATTCCAGTTAGTTAACATACAGTATAGTATTGGTTTCAGCTACACAATTTATGAATCAACACTTTCAAACAACACCTGGTGCTCATCACACAATAAGTGCACTCCTTAATCTCCATCAACTATTTAACCCATCCTCCCCCCCGACCTCTGCTCTGGTAACCATGTTTGTTCTCTATAATTGAGAGTCCATGTCTTGGTTTGGCACTCCTTTTTTTTCCTTTTGGCTCTTTTGTTTCATTTCCTAAATTCTACATATGAGTGAAATCATATGGTATTTGTCTTTCTCTGACTAACTTATTTCACTTGCCATAATAACCTGTAGCTCCATCCATGTCATTGTAGATAGCAAGATTTTATTATTTTTATGCCTGAGTAATATTCCATTTATACACACACACACACACACACACACACACACACGCACACACACACACACGCATAATATCTATACCACATCCTCCTTATCGACTCATCCGTGGATAGACAATAGGGTTGTCTCCATAATTTGGCTATAGTACATAATGCTGCTATTATAAATATCAGGGTACATGTGCCCCTTTCAGTCAGAATTTTTGTATCTTTTGAGTAAATACCTAATAGCACAATTGCTGGGTTGCAAGGTCGTTCTATTTTTAACTTTTTAAGGAACCTTCATACTGTATTCCAGAGTGGCTATGCCAGTTTGTATTCCCACCAATAGCACCAAGGGTGTCCCCTTTCTCTGCATCCTCACCAACCCCTCTTGATTTTTGTGTCATTGGTTTTAGTTTTGGCAAACACACTCACATAGTTGTTAAGGTATTATGAAAAATTCCAAAGCTCATCTTAATGCCTTTTATATAAACTAAGGTCATAGCCTTGAAAGTCTTTTGCAGGTTTGATATAATGCCACATAAACAAATGCATAGATTGTGATTCACCAAGAAAATGACTACTTAACAGTTTTAATTTCCTTCACTTCAAATAATTCAATTCATAAATAATTTCTATGCATTTATTTATTTTCTATAGATTACATTAAGAAAACATAATTTATACATCAAATAGTTTTCACTCTATATCCATTTATTGTAAAATTGCTTCAAAATACATATTTTCTGTATACATATAATGTATATATGTTATTAAATTGCTTTACAAAAAATATATTTAATATGCATCTTCTATCAAAATATTTTAAGGTATATAATATATTTTATATAAAATATATGCATATATTATCAAAAATTTTAAATATATTTATAAATATTTACTTGTCATATTATCATTTATTATATTATAATATATTATACATCAGTGTCATACATACGATATTGTCGTGGTATATATTCATCACAATTAACCTTTTCTTATAACTAACATAGATGAATATATTTTCCTACACTTATTTTGTATTTATAGCTTTTTTATATTAACTGCATGTTAATAAATTTTGTCATTTTTTTCTTTTCCCTTATTCTTTTCTTCTTGCCTTGTAAAACATTTTGTTTTGTAATTTTTCAAATGTGTTTTTCCAGACTTTCATTTACTTTTTAACCTTGTGATATCTCTTTGTGGGTTGTTTTCTTCTTTCAGAGAGGTTTGTTTTATGTTGATTTGAAAGAAAGGGAGAGACAGAGCGTGAATGAGAAAGGTGCAAAAGAGAGAGACACACACAGAATCTGACGCAGGTCCAGCCTCTGAGCTGTCAGCACAGAGCCCAGTGTGGGGCTGGAACCCACGAACCATGAGATCATGACTTGAGCTGAAATCAAAGTTGGATGCTTAACTGACTAAATCACCCAAGCACCCCCAATTTTTTATTTATGTAACACAAGTATTTAATTTTAATTGGCTGTTTCTTGGTTTGCCTCTTAACTATAGACAATGATGGTTACCAGAGGGGAAGTGGTTGGCAGGCTGGGTTGAATAAGGGATGGAGATTAAGGAGTGCACTTGCTGTGATGAGCACTGGGAGTTGTGTGGAAGTGTCGAATCACAGAAACTAATATTAAACTGTATATTAAGTAACCAGAATTTAAATAAAAATTAACAAAAAAAGAAATATATTTAATTTTATTTAGGTTGTGAAAAGGGCCTTTAGCTTTTACCATGTTCTAAGTGTACATGACTTGCCTCAACATTTGTGGAAATGTCTAGATTTTCTAATGGATGAGAGGTTTTATTAATATAAACTTAATGTCGATATGTTATTGGTCTCGGGATTATTGACTCTCTTCCATTGATTTTGTTCTTATAATGTAGTAATGTCAAAGTCCTTTAATTATTATTCCTTTATGTTATGTTTTAACATCTGGAAATACCAACTACCAGTATTATTTTTATTTCAACATTTTCTTGACTGTTTTTATACCTTTACAGATCTTTGCTTCATATATCCTCTAAACTTGATATTAGAGGTCATACTTGTCCAAGGTGCATTGCTTTTATTATGTTTTGATCTTCTGGTAATCTATTTACAAAATGTGGCCCAAAAATTTTAATAAGTATAATATTTATATAATTCAAAGAAAGTGAATTTCAGTACAATAGAAATTAACTATCTGCTAACTAATTAGATCTTATAGAATGAATTATGTTTATCTAAAATTCTTATGTTGAAATTCTAATCCTCAGGACCTCAGAATGTGACTGTATTTGGAAATGGGGTCTTTAAGAATACAAAAATGTGAAGCATCTGGGTGGCTCAGTCGTTTAAGAGTTGGACTTTGATTTTGTCTCAGGCTTTGTGCTTTGTAGTTGTGGGATCATGCTCTGTGCTGACAATGAGGACCCTGCGTGGGATTCTCTCTCTCTCTCTCTCTCTCTCTCTTTCTCTCTCTCTCTGCCTCTCCCTCATGCCTGTGAGCACATGTGTGCACTCACTTTCTCTCTCACTCTCTCTCTCTCTCAAAATAAATAAATAAGCATTAAAAAGAAAAGGCAAGAAGGTTAAACTGAAGATATATGTACTAACCCAATGTGTACTTATAAGAAAAAGAAATTAGGGCATGAACATAACCAGATGGAAGACTATGAAAAGACAGAAGACAGACATTTATACGCCAAGGAGAAAGACCTCAGAAGAAACCAACCCTAACCACACCTTGATTTCAGACTTCTAGTCTACTAAATTGTGGCAAAATACACTTCTGTTGTTTAAACCACCCAGTCTGTAGTACTTTATTATGGCAGACCTAGAGAACTACTATACTAGGAATTCTTTCCTCACATCATATTATATTTCTTAGGTCTTCATCTGTAAAATAATAAAACTAGGCTGCAGAGGTTCTATTTTTTTATAATGTCAGCATATTATTTTATATTCTATTTAAATTTTCTTTATCATTGGTAGTAAAATAAATATCTTTTTAATAAATCTCAAACTTTATTATCTTAATCCCTATCCTATTTAAAGGGCCTTTTGAAGGAGTCTCGCTCCAGCAGGTGAGTGGATGGATGGATGGACGGTGTTGGTGAGAGAGAGAGAGCCTCTAGTTTCTTCTGATGACCAGGCAGGCATCTCTGCACTGACCAGAAAGTCAGCTTTTTTTTATGATGAAAAAAATGTATGGGGTACAAAACTGAAGAGGCATTTGACTTAGACAATGATTTCTGGTGAAAAATTTCTTTGGTATGTAAAAATATCCCAGAACATAGATTGGTAGAAGACTCATGCATTGTCTTTATAAATAGTGATTGATGCAGGCGCAATTTAGATGCTTATCATATGAAGAAGGAAGGTATCTTCAGCATTAAAATACAAAGCAATTTTTTTAGCATAGCAAAAACAAAAGTTAGCTTATTGTGAACAGGGGTCAATAGCCGGTTTCCTGAGGGGAAGTAAAACAGGTTTCTCAGAAAATGTAATATTTGCTCCCATAAACACAAAAGAAGAAATTCCTATAAAAAGTTCTTCCACAAGGTGCAATTAGCACGTTTTAGGATAAGGGGACAGCTCACTCCTGATGCCAATCAGCAAGGTGACTTGGGGGTCAGTGCTCAAGCAAAAATAATTGAGTGGAAATGGATATCGGTCACCATCTGATGGCAAGAGGCCTTACAAACTTGCATTACCTCACAAGGAGTTTTCTTAACTTTAGTGAATTCAGAAATGGCTTCCAAGAACCCATATTTAATGCTTGCTGTGTGTCATTAAAAAAAAGAAAAGGAACCAGAATTACTAAAAAAGTATGATAAACCATCTTACTCTAAAGAACTCAAGGTAAATGCCAGGGTCTTGGGGACCAGAGATGTAAAGAGACAATTATACTACAAAGTAATTGTGGTGTAAATGGATAAATAAATGGATAACAGAATAGTAAATAGACAAGAGAGAAAGATTATTAGAGAACAAGCAGGTCAGTGAGAATCTCATGCTCTCGAACTAGGGAGGGAATTGATATTACTTCATGAAATGCATGGAAATATAATATATTTGGGGAGACAATTGAAGAAGCTGTAGATATATAGTATGTCAAAGGTGTTAGGAAAAAAATGAGTACCTAGAATAAAGACCATCCTCAACATTACTTAGTATATTATGTGAAACTCTCTCAGTGGTCATATCCTTTGTAAAATATAAGGATGCTTAACTCTATAAAAAGTAATTTGAGGTTATTTACAACTTACTCATTAAGTATGCTTCAGCTTGACTGAAGGGTTTGACATCATCTTTCCAAACAAGTTTTTTTTAAAGATTTTTTATGTTTTATTAATTTTTGAGACAGAGAGAGACACAGATCATGAGCGGGGAGGGTCAGAGAGAGGGAGACACAGAATTGGAAGCAGGCTCCAGGCTCTGAGCTGTCAGCACAGAGCCTGATGCAGGGCTTGAACCCACGAACGTGAGATCATGACCTGAGCCGAAGTCAGAGGCCCAACCGACTGAGCCACCCAGGTGCCCCTCAAACAAGTTTTACCTGCAGTTGCTTTATTTGATTAATATACTATTGCCAATGACTATTACTACCAAAAATTGAGACCATCTTTCACATTCTGAGCTGATTTTAATATTTTCCTTTATGTAACAACACTCTGTGTAAAATGTTTTACAAATAATTATTTTCAATATGTAAGCCAATCATGAGAGGTCAACGTTAATAATGTGATCAAGTTCACAGATGTAGCTCCTCTAAAGTTATACATCATCCCAGTATCTCAACTGGGTTTTGAACATAAACTGTACTCTTTCTACTGTATCATGCTGTGCCTTTGCTTTTTTTGTGATATGGGAGGAAAGGGCAGAGTCTTTTATTATTTCAACTAGCCTCCTCAATGAAGGACTATCTACATGTTTCCTTTAGGTGTATACTCTACCCCAATACACTGTTAAAATAAAATTTATATATAAGTGATATTTCTAGAAATAAATATAATTTTAGAATGTAGTGATACCCTGGAAACTTGTTATAGGTGTTATAGCTAACTGAATAATAGCAAATACTGAAAAACAGATTAAATGATTATCAAAATAAATAATAGGCAAGAAACTGTGTAAATAGAATTTTATATTTATAGGATTTTAAAATTTATTATTGGAGTAAAATTAGAATTTTATTTTGATTGTTTTCCTCTAGACACTTAATGCTTGCTTTATACAGTGAAGGATTTTAGTCATAAATAAGTAAACAAAATGATAGAACAGGAATAAACATTAGAAAACTCCAGGTTAGCGAACCTCACTTAATCTCAGTTAGTTAAGTGCCTGACTCTAAACTCAGGTTATAATCTTACAGTTTGAAGATCAAGCCCCACATTGGTCTCTGCAGTGAAAGGCCCCCACATTGGGCCTGCTTGGGATTTTCTCCTTCTCTTTCTGCCCTCACCTGCTCAGGCTCTCTATATCAAAATAAATTAACATTGGAAAAAATAAATCATTCAGTTTAGTCTCTTTAATTTATTAATGAAACAAAAAATTAAAAAGGTGATCAGAAGTTAAATTATTTATGTACCTCAAAAATCTATTAAATACGAGGTTAATTATTTCCTAGAAATTCTGCCTTTTCATCACATACTACTGATGGTAGTTTTAAAAAACAAGTAGAAAACTTGGAATACCAAATACAAGATTTTGTTTAAATAGAAAAAAGAGAAGTAATATCAAACACAGAAGAAAATTTAAATCTGTCACTAACATACATCAAAACATGATTATTTGAAGTAAGCAAACTACCATATGGCAGATTTTTAATAAATGTTTAATCATAGAAAGAACTGTAACAATAGGAGTAACAAATAACAATGAAAGCAGTCTACCACATACTGTTTGATTCATCTACACTAAAATTAAAATTAAGGCCCAATGTGGGGGCCTTTCACTGCAGAGACCAATGTGGGGCTTGATCTTCAAACTGTAAGATTATATCTATTTTGGTAAATAACTATCAAAATATTTTATTCCAATATATCATTGCAGCTTTCTAAAAATATATATTTTGAGCAGCGCCTGGGTGGCTCAGTCAGTTAAGCATCCAGCTCCAGCTCAGGTCATGATCTCACTGTTCATGAGTTCAAGCCCCTCATCAGCTCTCTACTTTGAGCACACAGAGCCCATTTTGGATTCTCTGTTTTCCCTCCACTCCCTCCTGACTTGCACTTTCTCTCACAAAAATAAAATAAACATTAAAAAATTGAAAAATATATTTGATTTGAAAATCATCTTCTTATAGAATGACAAATGCTCACACCACTTTCATTTTTTTCTTTGTCTCAGAAGTTTTCTCATGGGGATGTATGGATTTAACATGGCTAATCCATCTCCCATGGATATTTGTGTTGGAGGCAGTTGGTAGGAAGGTACAGTTTAATACAGCAATGTCCCAACGGAAAAACAACATTCCCTGGAAATTAAACAATTGTTAGTTCTGAAAGAAGATGGCACCAAGAAGACTGAAATCATAGACAAAATAAAGAGTGAAGGGATAGGGTGGTGAAGTGGATGAAGTGTGGTGGGACAGCACATAGTCCCCTGGATGATACCAAGGATTGAGAGAAATAAATACTGAAAGTCATAGTGTGTGGTAGAGACATACATTCTAATTGCTAATCCTTCTACACATGTGCCCCATTTTCCCCAAATTTAATTATGAAAATTTTCAAGCACATAGCAAAATTCAAAGAATTTTAGAATGAATACCCATTTACTCACTATAGAGATTCTATTCTTAATACCTTGTTGAAATCAGTCTCCTCATATAGATCCATCTTTTTATCTTACTATCCATCCATGCACCCATTTAATTTTTAATTTATCACTAAGTAACTTGTGGATATCAGTATCTTTCACCTTGAATATCTGCATTCTTTTTTTGAAAGGCCAGGTTTGCCTTCCTGTGGTGAAATCTTTGCTCATTTAAATTTAAAGTTCTTTGACTCTTTGAGGTTCCGACATTTTACAGAAATGTAGGGCAAAGTACTTTGCTATAAGATATATTTTTCTTGAAGAATTTCATCAGCACACTGAAAGACTATTATTTTTAGTTAGAGTCAACTATCTGGGCATCTTAGCAATTAAAAGTACGCATGGTGCTGAAAGTTCAATAAGAATTACTTTATTAATACAAAAAATAAAGTACAATTATAATTTTATCAACCTATTAAGTTTCTAAGTGATTTTGCATCAATTTGCCTATTCCTCCCAAACCTCTACAGAAAACTCAGTTCAGTTTTACATATGAGAAAATTAAGACCAAGAGAAGTATTATATAATTATATTCCTCATTAGTTAGAGAATCCAAAGCATTGGGCTACAACCTAAGTTTTATAGAGATGAAACTTGGAAATTATTCACCACATGTAAGACAGAATAAACTTTGAATAAAAAACATGTAGTAATAAGTCTCTAACCATAATAAAGCAATGCTCTTATAGAACCCAAACAATCCTTTGAAGAAGACAAGTTTCAAAACATTTTAAACTTTTCATATAGCATGCACATTCCTCTTAGTGTTAGTTATATGACTACAAATTACATTTTCTTCATTAGACTATATACTCCCCCAAAGTGAGGGAAATGAAGGGAACTACTAATTGTTATGGGTCACTGGCTTTTAATAAATGGCTAGTATATATTACATTAATTTCAACTAAACTAAAAACAAGTATATTTATTTATATATTCTCATATGAGTAGTCTGTCTTTCAAAGAGGTTATATAATGTATCCAAAATTATTCATATAGTAAAATAAAAGTTATAATTTATGTGGGTTGTTGTCTAATCCCATACCTTCAAGATTTGTTATGGCTTGGTATTTTTCCTATAATTTCTTTAGTCAAGGACTGTATGTATATATATTTTAATAGTTTATTGTCAAATTGTTTTCCATACAACATCCAGTGCTCTTCCCCACAAGTACCCTCCTCCATCACCACCACCTCTTTTCCCCCTTCCCCCTTCCGCTTCAACTCTCAGTTCATTTTCAGCATTCAATAGTCTCTCAAGTTTTGTGTCCCGCTTTCTCCCCAACTCTCTTTCCCTCTTCCCCTCCCCCTGGTCCTCCATTAGGTTTCTCCTCCTTTCCTGTTAGACCTATGAGTACAAACATATGGTTTCTGTCCTTCTCTGCCTGACTTATTTTGCTTAGCATGACACCCTCA
>NC_043710.1:77058643-77096514 GCF_006229205.1 Suricata suricatta | reverse complement strand
AAAAAAAGTAGTATGATAATTCATAACTAGTTCAATATTTTACCTTAAAATATTAAATCTTCAAAGAGAAACATTATTTACATTTCTATAATACTGTATGCATGCCTCCATCTTTCCAATCACCTTTTTAGAAAGAAAATATTTGTGAATACACGTATCCTTTCGAATAATTATGTGAAAACTTAAGAACAGGGACCACGAGAAAATCATATTTAAAAAGCCTACACTGTTACATTAGTTCCAGGTGCTAAACATAGTGATTTCACAATTTTATACATTATGCAAACTCACCATGATATGTGTAGTTTACCATGTGTCACCATACAACAGTATTATTGACTATATTTCCTATGATGTGCTTTTCATTTACATGACTTACTGATTGATTGATTTTAAGTAGTCTCCATGGCCAAAGAGGAGCTTGAAATCACCCTGAGATCAAGTTGCATGCTCTACAGGCTGAACCAGCCAGGCACCCCTCAAAAATTTGTTTCTTTTATAACTGGAAGTTTGAACCTCTTAATCCCCTACACCTATTTTGCCCATCTTTCATTCCCACCTCCTCTGGCAACCATCTTCTCTGCATTTATGAGTTTCTTTCTGCTTTGTTTGTTCATTTGCTTTTGTTTTATTGTTTTTAGCTTCCACATATAAGTGAAATGGTATTTGCTTTTTCTCTATGACATTTTACTTAGCGCAATACCTTATAGGTCAATCCATGTTGTCACAAGAGTTGGCCATTTTTGAATATTCAGTGCCTGATATTTTATCTCAGGCATAATAAAACCTCACTCAATAACTGATGACATGAATGGGAATGAGAGGGTGGGAAACAAAATAGGTTGCTCTTGTAGTGGGGAAGGAGACAAAGGGCAACCTCAGATAGGGTATTGAGAGCAAAGTAGGTAATCCTATGTATGCATTAAAAAGTATGGAGTTTGGAATGAGGTATGACATTTCTCAAATTTTCCTTGATCTTACACATACACAGTTATCAACAGAATTTATAGATATGAAAAGGGACAATGCATTCTGTCATCTCCTTGAATGCCATTGTACTTTTAGTGAAAAAAGCTGTCAACAATTTTAATGGCCCTGTAAACTCAAGCAAAAGACATCCAATACCATTTCAGCCTGAGCTTAATCATTTGTAAAAAGCTTGCTGCTCATAATAACACCTATAAAATGAAAGCGTGTATTTTAGAGGAGACTTTAGGTTACAGTGTGTTTGTTTATCTCCCTATCTCCATGATGTAAACACAACCTGTTTTTAAGATGTCAACAACCTATAATGATCGACAGCACTCTGTGCATTAAAACACTTAGTTTCCACAGACCTTAAATAATATATTGCTACAAGGCAGAGAGTGTTCGTGCTATAGAATTTCATTAGCTATGTTACATTTATCTAATATATGGCTTTACAAGTACATTTCAACATTGATTTAGCCATGTAATAAATTTTCCTTTGCTTTCAACACAAGAATATTTTTATATGAAGCAATTTTAAGTAAATATGTTATTCATGAGTGTGGTTGTCTATGCAAGTGTAATTCCAATGTTAATTTTTGCTTTTGTTTTGTCTTAGGATACTGAATACTTATAAATATTTTGATAGATATTACTAAATTCATAAGACCATAAAATTGGGTTGAACCTATGAAGAAATACCATTGTTGGGG
This sequence comes from Suricata suricatta, assembly GCF_006229205.1. Lineage (NCBI taxonomy): Eukaryota > Metazoa > Chordata > Mammalia > Carnivora > Herpestidae > Suricata > Suricata suricatta. Next base: position 77,094,832 of record NC_043710.1, on the reverse strand, counting down.
AAAAAAAAAACTTGTGGCAGACAGTCTTATATCCCTTTGCTAAGTGTTTTAGATATTTAATTTTTACCTGAAATATACTTGTGGTATCCAAATAACTTGAAAACAATTTATTCTGCACACTGGGAACATTAGAAAGAGAGAGAGTAAAACTCTTAACTTTCTACAAACTCACTTTACAAGCTTCAAATATAATAGAAAAAAAAATCTAGCTGAGAAATAAGTTTTCCAAGCCAAGAAAGGGAGAAAAGTCTCAGCCTATCTTCCCCTCTAAGGAGCAAGTCTCCTGCATAGCAACTGAGGGTCTACCTTCTTGGTAGATCACTGGGATTGGCTAATGTCAATTGACCTAACAATGACATAGACAACATACACAGTACAAATATACATGCACATATCAGGCAAAATATATTTGTATTTTACATGTGTACATATATATTTATGTGTGTTACATATATACATAAACAAACATATATTACTGTGTATATGTATAAATACATATAATCCATACATGTACGGTGTATACAGTTGTTCAATTGAATTTAGTTGTTCAATTAAAATATATTCATTAAAGAATTAATAGATTGAGTAAGAAAATGCATGTTACTGAGTGGATAAATTCAGGAGCTTTTATGGGAAAACAACAAACAAGACCTAAAGTGTGGAAGAAAATAGGCATACTGAAACTGCATAAGTGCAATTATAATGAAAAAAAGTCCCCAATCTTGTCCCACACCATTATCATCCAAGCACCATGCAACAGTAGCAACAACGATATTGTCACCGATTGTCTCAATAATCTTTTCTTCTACTTAAAAGTTTCATGTGACTTCCGTTGAAATTGGAATAAAATCCATATTTCCTCCAGACTAATGCTACCCTACTTCACCTGGTCTTTGTCTATATCCCTGAGTGCATCCTTTCTCCACGACCATACAGTTCCATCAACACTTAAATTCTTTTGTTTCCTAGAAAATCCTTTTCTCTTTCCCATGACAGTTCTTTGTAAATTGTGTTTCATTTTCCTGAAATACAGTTTTTATAGGTCTTCAAAAGGCTGGCTTTTTCTCACCATCATATGTATCAGCCCAAGTATCATCTCCCACGGAAGTCTTTTCTGCCCTCTCAGGCAGATGCTATCACATCCCCTTGTCACTTATTCCTTCATTACTTGGTTTATTTTCTTTATTGCTCTTATTGATTTTTTATATTGTCTCTAGGTTTATTGTTGCCTCTCTTCAATAAATCTATGGGTACTCAATAAATCTATGTTTATCCATTCACTCAACACATATTTCTTTTTTTATTGAAGTATAATTAACATACAGTGTTATATTAGTTTCAGGTGTACAATATAATGATTTGACGATTCTATACACAACCCAGTATTCATCACAAGAAGTGTACTCTTAATTCCCTTTATCTCTTTCACCCATCTGCCCATGTACTTCCTTCCAGAAGTCACCAGTTTGTTCTCTGAAGTGTTCTCTCTCTCTCTCTCTTTCTCTCTCTCTCTCTCTCTGGTAGGTTAGACAACAAACATTTATTTCTCACAGTTCTGGGGGCTGGGAGTTCCAAGATCAAGACATTGATCACCTAAACCTCTGGTGAGGAATCATTTCCCAGTTTATACATGGCCATCTTCTGACTGTGTCCTCATGGTATAAAGGATAAAGGTGCTCTCTGGAGTCTCTTTTAAAAGAGAACAATAAGTCAGGCGGAGAAGGACAGATACCGTATGTTTGCACTCATAGGTCTAACAGAAGAGACCTAACAGGACCAGGGGGAGGGGAAGGGGGAAAGAGAGTTGGGGAGAGTGAGGGACACAAATCATAAGAGACTATTGACTACTGAAAATGAACTGTGGACAGAAGGGGGAGGGGGCGGGGAGAAGGGGGTGGTGGTACTAGAGGAGGGCACTTGTGGGGAGAAGCACTGGGTGTTATGTGGAAACCAATTTGACAATAAATTATTATTAAAAAAGAGAACTAATTCCAATCATTTCTAAATTATTCTAGTACCATCACATTGAGGATTGGGTTTCAACAATGAATTTTCAGGGGACACAAACATTCAATCTGTAACATTGTTTTACATGTTAGCTTCTGGATTTTAAAATTAGTATGAATATTCTTGGATTTTATTCTGGGATGTAATGAAGTTATGTTGAAACAATTTAGTATATTTGTGTCCTATTTTTCTGCTTACTTAAGCAGGATATGTTTGTCTTTTTTTTCTTTGTTCATTTCTTTTGTTTCTTGTTTCACACATGAGTGAAATTATATATAGTTTGCCTTTCTCTGTCTGATTTATGTTAATTAGCATTATAACCTCTAGGTCCATCATGTTGTTGCAGGTGGCAATATTTCATTCTTTTTTATGACTAATATTTCATTGTAGATATATACCACTTCTTCTTTGCCCATTCACCTATCAGTAGATACCTGGGTTGCTTCTATATCATCACTATTTTAAATAATTCTGTAATAAACTTAAATTTTTCAAAAATGTATTTTCATTTTGGGGGGTAGATATACAGTAGTGGAATTACTGGATCATATGGTAATTGTATTTTTAACTTTCTGAGGAAACTCCAAACTATTTTCCACAGTGACTGCACCAATTTGCATTTCCATCAACAGCGCATGAGGGTTCCATTTTCTCCACTCCTCTTCTTGTCCTTTTGATTCTAGCCATTCTGAGAGATGCAAGGTAATATCTTATTGTAGTTTTGATTTGCATTTCCCTGATGATGAGTGATGTTGAACATCTTTATGGGTGTCTGTTTGGCATTTATAAGTCTTTGGAGAAATGTCTATTCAGGGCCTCTGCCCATTTTCTAATTGGATTATTGTTTATTATTTTTTTGGTGTTGAGTTGTATAAGTTCCTTATATATTTTGGATATTAACCCCTTATCAAATATATTGTTTGCAAATATATTCTCCCATTCAGTAGGTTTTATCGAAGGTACGTTGCTGTGCAATTTTTTTTTTATTTTGATGTAGTTCCAATAGTTTAATTTTGCCTTTGTCTCTCCTACTGTAGGAAACATACTGACAAAAATGTATCTATAGCTAATGTCAAATCAATTACTGCTTATGTTTTCTTCTACGAGTTTTATGGTTTCAGGTCCCATATGTAGATCTCTATTTCATTTTGAGTTTATTTTTGTGTATGGTTGAAGGAAGTGGTTTAGTTTCATTCATTTGTATGTAGGTGTCCAGTTTTTCCAGCAACATTTGTTGAAGAGAAAATCTTTTTCCCTTTGTACATTCTTGTCTCCTTTGTCATGATTGATTATGAATACGTAAGTTTAATTCTGGCCTCTCTATTCTGTTCCATCACTGATCTTTGTCAAGTTTATTTTTAGTTCTAGTACAATACTGTTTTGACTACTAAAGCTTTGCAGTATATCTTGAAATCTGGGATTGTGATATCTTCAGCTTTGTTCTTTCTCAGGATTGCTCAGGCTATTTGAGGTCTTATGTAGTTCCATAAAAATTTGGGGCTATGTTCTAATTCTGGGTCAACACATATCTCTTAAAAGCCTACTGTGTGTAGGTCCTTTTTTTAAGTGCATAAAATATAGTAGCTTAAAAACAGAAACTTAGGGGTGCCTGGGTGACTCAGTCGGTTAAGTGTCTCACCTCAGCTCAGATCATGATCTCACATTTGTGGGTTCGAGCCCCGCATTGGGGTCTGTGCTGACAGCTTAGAGCCTGCAACCTATCTTCGAATTCTGTGTCTCCCTCTCTCTGTCCCTCCTCTACTCATGCTCTGTTTCTCTCTGTTTCAATAATAAATAAACATAAACAATTTTAAAAAAGGGATATTTATTAAAAAAACAGAAACTTAAAATAGTTTTAATAAAAAATCTGTTGAAGTATGACTCTAGAAGGCATCAACAACGGTAGGACTAACAGTTTTGAGGCTATGTATATCATTAGTTTTTAACTCCTGTACGAGGCTATATGATAGCCTTAGCTTTAATAGTCCCTAAATTGAGATAAAACAGTCATTAACCAGGCAAAGACTTGGAAGACATCATAATTTTTATCTACTATATTTTCCTTCTCATCTGTCAGACACATATGAACATATATATGTTCTTTATCTATACAACCAAAGATATTCCTAAGATAACAACTCTTCTTAAAAAACAATAGTAAGTTTCTAGAATTTATTCATCTAGCATAATTGAAACTTTATACCCATTTAACAATAATTCCGTATCCCTGGGTTCCAGTCTTTGGTAATCACTATTATATTTTCTGTTCTGTGATTTTAAGTATTTTAGATACCTCACATAAATTGAATCATGCATTATTTGTCTTTTTGTGACTGGCTTATTTTATTGAGGCTAATGTCTTACAGGTTCATCAATGTTGTCATGGAAGGCAGGAATTCCTTTCTTTCTTTTTTTTTTAAGTCTGAATAATGGTCCATTGTATCTGCATGCATATATGTGTATCTGTATTTTCTTTATTCACCTTTCAGTGGACACGTTTCCATTTCTTGGTTACTCTGAATTATTCTATAATGAACAAGTATAGATGTCTTTTTAGATATTTATTTCATTTCCGTTGTTATATTTCCAGAATAGAGTTGATGGATCATAATGGTGCAAAATATAGTGCCTACTGGTGATAATACAGTATAGTGTACTTCAAAATTTGTTAAGGGTGTAAATCTCATTCATAGTAAGTGATTTACCACAAAAAAAACCAAAATGAAACAAAAAATAAAAGAGACAGAAAAATTTAAATATAAAAGTAAATATAAGAATATGCAGATATTTAAATATATTTAAATCACTTGGTGATGGTGATGATATCATAGGTGATTGCTTATGTACAAATTCATCAACTTGTACACATTAAATATTTGCTTTTTTTGTATATTAATATTAGCTCAAAAATGCTGTTTAAGGAGAAGAGAAAAGCAAACAAAAACAATGCAACAGCATGCGGATCACCAGATCTCCAATTGGAAGTATACCAATTTACCTCAAGTCATTGCATCCAGATATGATGTGTTAAGGTCATTGCTGATAATCCAGTATTTGCCTATTTCTTTTTTCATCTTGGCCCACTTATCCTGTAACATGGCTATTCTTTAAGCTATAGTCAGAGTTGTGAATTTAATACTACCATTTCATCTCATATGTAATTTTCCAAGAGAGTCATAGTTCAAAGTGAACATGAGGGAAAGAATATAGTCAAATGTCTTAAAGTTCAAACATATATTGTGTTCATTATAAGATGATCTAAAAGTGTCAATGGAGAGTTAAGATGAAATCAACATCATTTATCATACAATATCCCATCATCAAGTGCTATTATATCTCAGCTGGCTAAAGAACTGGACTTAAGATTATTTTACATAACAAACTATCTTGAAATCAATGAAAAATTATAGAAAATAATATATAAATATAATATATACAAATATAAACATATATAAATGCCAGATCCAGCTCCAGCAGGTCCAGGGCTCCCTGAAGGATGGATGGTGTCAGTGAAAGGAGTGAGAGACCCTTGGCTTCTTTCTCCTCACCAGGCAGGCAATTCTGCACTGACCTGAGAGTCAACTTTATTTATTGAAAAAATATATGGGGTACAAAACAGAAGTGGCAATTGCCTTAGACAATGATTTCTGATAACAAATTCTTTCCTAGAACATAGATAGGTGGAAGACTCATACATAATCTTTACTAATAGTGATTGAAGTAAGTGACTAGATGTTTATCAAATGGGGACGGAAGGGATCTTTAGCATTCAAATACAAGGCAATATTTTTAGCATAGCAAAGGCAAAAGTTAGTTATTTTGTGAGCCTGTTTTTTGTGGGGAAGAAAAATTTTTCAGGAAATGTAACATTTGCTCCTATAATCATAAAAGAAGAAACTCCTATAACAAGTTTTTTCACAAAATACAATTCACATATTTTTAGCATAAGAAACCAAGTCACTCCTGATATCAGTCAGTCAGGTGCCTTGAGGGTCAATGCTCAAGCAGAAATTGAGTGGGGGTTGAGTGGGTGTAGACAGAGGTCCCCATCTGATGACGGGAGGCCTTGCAAACCTGCTTTACTTCAGAGACGCCTTCCAGCATATAAAGATCAGCTCTATATCCTCCAGAGTTCAAATACATGTACACCTGTATGTATATGTGTGTGTGCTTGGCCATACTTATTTTAGAGATTATATTTTTCTTTAACAAGTACCTCTTACATGTATCACTAAACTGTGACCCCAGACCTTTCACCCCCATCCTACCTCAGTAGCTGCACTTTTAGCCTAAATTTTCTGTGTAGCATTTTTATGTATGTTTTTGTATTTTTACATATTTATCTACAAACAACATAAAGTAACATTTTTGTATATGTAGATATATAAAAATGACATCACCTGGTATATCTGATTTTACTATCTTTTCTTTTTCTGGTGTATCATAATTAGGTTTGAGATTTGCCTGTGTTAATGCAAATATATCTACTTTATTCAATTCAACTGACAATAATATTCTGGTAGGGGAATTCTTCTATTATTTTTACATCTGACTATTATAAATAATACTACTGTAATAAAATTTCCTTGAGTATGACTCCTTGTGTTCAATGGCAAATATTTCTCTAGAATATAGGTCTGAAAGTAGAATTTCTGTATAAAAAAGAATTACTCTTACTATCCTTGAATATTCCAGATATTGCATAAGATATTGTATACTCATCAAAAATGTATAAGAGTACCAATTAGTCAACTTTGTCTCTAAAGCTCAGTACTCTCAGACTAACGAATTCTTGCACTTTGATTAGAGCGTTTATGAGTTTATGAGTTTAAATTGCATTTACCTGATGTGTATCAATAAAAACTTCAGGATAGATGTATTAGTTTTCTAGGACCACCATCATAAAATGCCACAGATTGGGTGACTAAAAAATAGAAATCTATTTTTTAATAGTTATAGAGGCTAGGAGCCCAATATCAAATTGTTTCCAGGTTTGGTTTTTTGTGAGGTCTCTTTCTTTATCTTGTAGATGGCTACCTTCTCACTGTTTCTATATTTTTTAAGACTAGGGGAAGGAGGAAACACTGAAAGACAGTATTTACACTGAAAAAGAGTATTTCAAATTATATTACCTGAATTATTTAAGTGACCTGAATTTTTTAATAAAATAAAGTAAACTTTTAGAGGTTAAAATAATCATAGCTGGAAAACATCTACTGCTGAAATAACTACAATATTTACTTAAAATTGTTTTTCAAGTTTTATCAGCAATAATTTCTTCATATTTTTACTAAATAGTATATTTACTAAATATGTCTAAAAATCTGAAAGGTGTCAGTAAGTGAATATGTATTTTTTAATTCTACATAAATGAACTGATTCTAAGTGGCATAATTTCTTGATTATCAAATAAGCCTCAAGTTTCCCGAGAATTAAAAACAATTTATTAGGCTGCTCTGTTTTGTTTGTTTGTTTGTTTGTTTGTTTGTTAGGGTGTTCTGTTTTCAATGTGTGTTATTCACCAGATGAAGTAGCTTCAATTGAAATCCCAGGAAGAGAACAAATAGGAAAATGGAAGTAGCATATATATCTGCTTGCTTCTCATTCCTTGATGCATATGCTTTTCATCATCCATGTGGTAGAGTTTTCTTTGAACTCAATGAGTGTTCTTTGCAATACAGTGATAAAGGGGAGTACAAAAGTGATGATAGTTCAGTGCATGGAGTGAAGACCATGAGCATTTTGTCTTCAAAAGAAGTCAGTCTTCAAAGTGGTATCTCCCTTCAATAACACACTTAAGACCAAAGGGCAGAACACTGCAGAAAGACCGATGAAGTAACTGAGCAACTAAAATTCTCACGTTACAAATGTAAAAAAGATTTTTTTGCATTTAAGCAACAGAAAGCTCATAATTTGCCAATGTTTCAAGGCAACACACATTTAGTTTCAGAAGTCATGAAAACACAGATTTCAGGTTGTCACTAGAGTTAACAAACTCACAGATATTTTTGCTATAAGATTCATAATTTAGACCTTGATATCAAAATGCATTATTCAAATGGATCTGTGGGTAGCAAGCTTCAATTGCTCTGGGGCTTCCTGAATATATAAAAAATATATAAAATAAATATAAATAATAAATATAATAATAAAAGTACATAAAATAATAAAATATTAATAGTATAAATAATAAACAATATATTATTAAATAAAATAATAAAATATATGGTAAATATTAAAAATATAACATTCTTTAAGAATTGTCTGACTAGGGGCACGTGGGTGACTCAGTCAGTTAAGCATCTGACTTCAGGTCAGGTCATAATCTTACGGTTTGTGAGATCAAGCCCTACATCAGAGTCTGTGCTGTCCACACAGAGCCTAACTCAGAACCTGTGTCCCCCTCCCTGTCTGCCTTCTCCCCAATAATAAATAAACATTAAAAATAGTTGTCTGACTAAATACAGGGAGATGGGAATAAGTATGCATCATATATCATCTGTCAGAATCTTAATACTTGGGATGCTAATACCACTACAGGTTGTGTGCATAAGTCTGCGAGCATCTCTCGGGTCTGTAAAGCCTGAGAACAAGAGGGAGAGACGTAGTGCTCACACTAGGTACAAAATAGTATAAAGCCAAAGTGAATTCAGGCATCCAAGGAAACAATCTATCCCAAAATGCCTGATATCAAAGGTGGGACTAAGAGGATGCAATTTTAGACATCAAAAATTCCTGAAACAGTTCATTACTTGTACCGTGCTGATCTGTTCATGTTTCATATATAGCTGTTCTGTGCCAATGACTATAGGGAATGCAACTTCTACAAAAACTTAACACACAAGAATTAGAAAGATATGCTATAAATATCACTGCTGCAATAGTCCTTGATAACCATTATCTTCCTTCTCCAACACCTCTTCTAGTTTTTCATCACTCTTAACAAGGTATGCAGCTGGAGAAATTTGTTTCCCTGGTTATGTATTATAAACTTTCATGCTCGTGTGATCTGAGTCTTTGCTTATCTTCCCAGTTTCCAGTAATTGCTCACTCACCATTGTACTAGGCGTGGAATTAATAAGAAACGGCATATCAAATACTTCAAGTTCATACACATGTCCATTGTGTACTAGCAATTCCAGCTCCCTGTGATAATCATAACTGATTTTGTCTGCTAATAGAATAATTTACTTGTCTTCTGGTCCACTGAGCTGAGAAACATAAAGTAACTAGGTGGGAGTAAAATCTTCAGGTTTAGATACCTTTCATAGGTTTCTTTCTTTCCCGTTCAAAACTAATGACAACAACAACAACAAAAAGAAAATTCTCAGCCTCGGGAAGTTCATCTTGGAGACTGCCCTTGTCTGTAAAGACAATCATCTTTTGAAAAGTTAAGTTTCCATTTTTGGAAATCCTACATTTAAGACTGGTCAGTTCTTTTACCCCAAATTGTAACAATTCTGAAGGCACTCCCAGCTTTATAGCACTCCATGGAATGTAACAAAGTAGTATATGACTGTTTGTTACCCAGCTTCTCCTGACCCTAAGATCTGTTTAGTCAAGCTTATTCAGAGAAATATAATACATAAATATTAAATATATATAATTAAAGATTTGGGGTGCTTGGGTGTCTCAGTTAGTTACACACCCAATTCTTGATCTTGGTTCTGGTCATTGTCTCACAGTTTATGACAGAGTGGAGCCTGGAGCCTGCTTGGGATTCTCTCTCTCCCTCTCTTTCTGCCCCTCTCCCACTTGTATGCACTTGCTCTTTCTCTCTCAAAATAAATAAGCTTTTAAAGATTAACTATAAAATTTAAAGTATAAAGTATTGGTGCATGCAATTATTGAGAATGAAAGGTTCAATAATCTGCTGTCTACAAGCTGGAGATCCAGGAAACCAATAGTATAGTTCAGAGGTCTAAGAACAGGAGAGCTGATGGAGATGATTTCAGCCTGAAGGCATGAGTACCACAGATGCCTTTGTCAGAAGATTACTGATTTTGCAGCTCAATTGTCAGAGAGTGAATTTGACCTCCTTGTGCCTTTTTCTTCAAGCTCTCCAGTGGATTGGATCATACTCACATCCTCCCCAGCTTAACTCAGTCCAATTGTTCAAATGCTAATTTCTTCTGGAAACTCCTTCCCAGACAACCCAAAATAATGTTTAACCAGACATCTGGGTTCTCCATGTCCAAGTGAAGTTGACACATAAAATTAATCATCACAAGTCCACCCTTAGTCAACTTGACACCCACATTCCATACTTATTATACAAATATACAAAAACACAATAAAAAATCTACCCTACATAATATAACTGTCCTGTGTACAATTGAAAATTCACTAAACCTTCCTGGCAAGAGGAAATAAAAGCTCTTAGTGATGTTTACTCTGCTTAATATTCTATAACTTACATACTATGTGTAAAAATAATAATTCTTAAAGACTATAATTTCAGTACATCTTATGTTACATGATAAGGGAATAATAGAAGAAAAAAACAAAGATATCTATACAGAAAAATTTACATATATGCCTAATGCACACACATACACAAATCTAGTCATAACAGACTAAGGATGCTTTTAGAAAGCCTCTCAAGGTCATGGTTCCTTACCTGGTGGGGTAACCCAAGCCTTTATTCCTGAAATGTCTGGGCCATTAATAACCTTGCCTGGATTGTGTTGTAGTTTTCCACTGACCTTAATTATGGGGCATGGTAGTACTGGGAGATGCCCGTAGGGAATCTCTTGTGTTCTAGACATGCTCTTGCTTACTTCCATTGTAGAACAGCGGCACAATTTCCACCTTGGTAGTCGAGATCAATCTCTCTACCTTGCATAATGGCCTCTTTCTTTCCCTGTTTATGCAGAAGTATGAGGAGACCAGAGAGGTGGGGCAGCAGTGTTAACTTCCAATTCAACAGTATCATTGCTAGGGTTTCTGGTGGAAGCATTCCTCTCTCTAGAACTAAGATCTCTAGGTCAATAGAACATAAAGTAATGGGAATAGATAGCAAGAATTTTGCTGATGGATTATGAGAGGTATACTGAGTGGTGCTATTCAAATTTCCACCTCTTGGTCCCTGGACCTGTGAGTCCTGGTTATGGGAAAAACAGCAACATTTATTGGAGGCTGAAAACATGTAGTCTTCTGAAGAACCTTGTCCAAGACCTGCAAGGTAGTGCCACATAGCTAGAACTATAACTGAGTGCTCAAAACAGCAGCTACTTCAGGATAGTGGGGAACATGATATCAGTGAATTCCACAAGGATGGGCCCAATGATGGACTTAATTTTCTATGAAGTGAGTTATTTGATCAGAAACAATGCTGTATGTAATACCACGACAATGGATAAAGCATTATGTAAGTCATTGGATGGTAGTTTTGGAAGAAGCATTATATGAATGGAAAACAAATCCATATCCAAAGTAAACGTCTATTCCAATAGGGACAAAAGGCTGCCATTCTATGATGAGCATGTCCAATGCAATCAACACTATATCCAGGTAGCTGACTAATCACCCTGGGGAAGAGTGTTATATCTTGGATTTAGTGTTTTTTCTGCTACCAGCAAATTGGGCACTCAGCAGTGGCCATAGTCTCCTCAGCCTTGGTCAGTGGAAGGCCATATTGCCAAGCCCATGAGTAACTTCCATTCCTGTCACTATGATCAGCTTATTCACAACTTTGTTGTGATAACAAGGATAATAACAAGGATGGCTGAATAAAGAAGCTTACTGTTATTCCAAGAATAGGTTACGCTATTTGCTTAATTTTTAAGTTCTCTTCTGATGTCACCTTTGATGAGCTCTCACATGGACATTATTATGGTCATGCTTCTTCCCATTCTGTAAAGTCCATCCACATACCTCTTCCCACAATTTCCTTGTCACCAGTTTTTTAACCCGGTACCTTCAAAGTCATTTGCCACAGCCATGAATTGGTAATTGCAAATCTTTTTTTCCTTCCAAACAAATGAACAGCCATGTACACTCCTCAAGTTCTGACCACTGAGAGTATTTCCCTTCACCACTCTTCTTCAGGAATGATCCAGAAAGGAAGCATAATGATGCAGCTAGCTGTCCACTTTGAGGTAGTGCCAGCATAATTTTGCAGAACCAAATGTGAATCAGGCCCCAGTTTTTTATTCCTCTATCAAATGATGATAGGGAGCATCCTATGAGATCATTGATTCAGGCTGAGAGGGAAAAGCTGTAGAGTATCTGTGGGCACCATGGGCTACTTCTTTATGTAACTTGTGACTTCAGGACCTGTTTGGGTCAAATCATGGATATATCACCTCTTTTTGATGATGGAGCATTATTGTCCATGCTCAACTTTATATTGGTGGGTCAGATAAGGCCCACCTAATGATGGGTAGCTCAGCTTGCAAAGTAACTTGGTTACTTGTGGTTAAGTATTCAGTCTGCACTAAGGTCCAGTAGCAGGCCAAGAGTTGTGTCTCAAAAAAAAGAGTAATTATCTGTAGAGGATGTTAAGCCTTTGGTCCAAAATCCTGAGGGTTTGTGCCTCAATCCACCTATAAAAGCTTGCCAAAAGTTCCAAATAGAATCCTTTGTATAGGCAGGAGTACATATTTATAGGGCCCTAGTTAGCATCACTGTTTAAGAGTTTAAGATTATTGGGTCCACTGTCATGGAATTTGACTTAACAGTGCATCAGGGCCAAGGACTTCCTTTACAGAAAAGGAAGTATGGGAATGAATTTACAACAGTACAATGCACTGGTTTTACCACAAGTGGCAACACACATAGAATACTTACTGAACTAACTCTTTCTGTTAGTATGAAATATTCTTTCTCTGCCACTCTAGTGACACAAACTTACTGAAATAATATCTGAGGTGCTACGTGGGAGATAATAACCTAAAATTATATGGCCTCATCTTCCAAGACAAAGTATACTCGCTAAATCACTAAATATTATATAGCCCTATTTCCAAGCAGGTAACATACTTGAGTCCAGAAACTCAAAGAGGTGGAAGTAGTTTCCCTCTCTCTATACCATTAGTCACAGTGATCTAGGTAATTTGTTCTCTCTGTCTACACAGTTCTGCACATTTACAGATTATGGCTTCAAGAAAATAAATCCATTATTGAAATATATTTGCCATAATCCCAGTCTACTGGTGTTATACAGTATCCTGTGTTAGTAAATTAGTTAATCTAGTAAATTAAACAATCCACTAACCCTTCAATGAAGGAGCTGGCAGAAACACTAAGGTTCTTAAAAGATAAACAGTTATCATAAGGCACCTGACAGGCTCAGTCAGTAGAGTATGTGATGCTTGATCTCAAGGATCATGAGTTTTAACCCCACATTAGATGTAGAGTTTAATTGAAAAAAGAGAGAGAAACATATATAAAATAGCTAGATTTCAATTATGATAAGAATAAATGCCTCCTCCAGTTTGGAAAAGGTGTGATTTAATCATCTATCTATCTCTCTATCTATTTAGCTCTCTGTCTGTCTATCTATCAAATACCTAGCCAGTCTTTTTAAGGAATGAAACCATACAAAGAGACTGGCTACTTACAGGATAAGCATTGAGCAATGTATACAACTAGTATAACTAGAGCAGTCTGGGAAGGAGACCTGGCACCACAGGACTCCATTTGGGGTTACGGAAGGACACTAGAGTGGCAGAGAAAGAATATTTCATACTAACAGAAAGAGACATACTGTATTCTGATTGTTGCATATCTTTTTTGTGGATGGTGTTTTTTGGTGGTCAACAATATGAGCTATTACTGTCTCTCCATCTCACATACCTATTGACGTAGGTATATTCAGTTGTTTTTTTTCATATACTTCTTTGTCTCTGATCTTCTAATCTTCTTTTCTCCAGACAACTGATTAGCAAGGAAAGTAATTTTCCCTGGTCATAATTCTGTATACCTGTATACTTCAAATCAGTTTCTCTCTCTATAAAATAAATGACTAAATGGATTACTCAGTCTGCTTATGTGGAAGATTTTCCTTCAACTCTTTCCTTTACGGCCATCTCTGAGTGCTAGAGTCATCTGCTGATTGGAGAAATAGTTACAACCCCTGGATGTTTTAAGACAAATAAGCAACACATCATAAATCAGACATGAATTTATTTTATACTCCATAATTGGATAATAGAAAGCCTCCTGTAAGGTAGTAGATGTGCACCAAAAGAGAAATGTTGCTACAACAGAATTTGGATGACATAGGAAGCTGGACGACCTGCTCAAGAAAATTATTTGTTTTGTTTTCATCATGCAATGGATTGTTGCTGTCCCACGTCATTCTGTAGCTCAGAGAACTGACAATGCTAACCCCATGATTGGCATCCCTGAGCACAACTTCATTTGATGATCAATAGTCAGGTGCTCAGTCTTTACAAAGGCCTAATAGTAAGTCAAGAGGTTTTTTGTTTGTTTGTTTGTTTGTTTTCTTTTCTCCAAATAAAAGCTATTCCAGAAATGCTCAAATCATGGCTTTTCTCCAGAATCTCAGAGTGTCTTTGACTTTCATTTTCTATATATTTCACTCTCTGGCACATGTGTGTTAAAAGAGCACCAAGAGTATTTACCCAGGTATATTACAACTTTCATTTTCATTTAATCACTGCAGTGGGTCAGTGCTGCACAAAATTTTTAAATGACAAAGATCTTTGTGGTTCCTTAGGCAAGAAAATTTTTATCACTATTTTACAATGAACTAGGGATATGTTTTGGTCTTTTCTTTTTATGAGAATTGAAAAGAAGGCATTTGCCATGTCAGTAGATACAAACTAAGATCAGAAGCTACATTGATTGATTTCTGTAAAGATGTCACACTAAGTAAAATATTCACAATCCATGGTTTATGAGAATAAATAGTGAATTGAATGGAGATATTATGGGTCCCTCCACTTTGCCTCCTGTGGTGTTAGAGGGTAGTGCTTACCTCTGAAATTCCTTCTGGGTTGTAGTGTTACTTCTGATGTACAATATTGGTTGGGCTTCAAAGAGAGAGAGGTATTTTGGGTTCTTCTACTGGCTCTGTCAACAATGTTTTCACAGATCAGGGAATAAGTTTTAGCTTTCTATAAGTTTCTAAATATAGTAAAACCTTGGTTTGTCAGCATAATTCATTCTGGAAATATGCTTATAATCCAAAACACTTATATATAAAGCAAATTTCCCCATTAGAAATAATGGAAACTCAGATAATTCATTCCACAACCCCAAAATATCCATAGAAAATTTTTATTGTACTATAATATAATAGAAAGTAATAAAGAAAAGACAAAATATAAAAACATAAACAAATTTACCTGCCCTTATCTTTGAAAGCCTTCATTTTGGTGTGAGGGAGACAAGAGAAAGGAGGGGTATTGTGTAGGACACCTTTCGCTATTATTAACTGAATCACTGCCATCTATTGACTCCATGGAATCTTTTTCTGCATGGGGGGCCATTGTATATGCTCACACGGATACTGACGACAGTACAGTATTAATAAACTCTTGTCACATATGGTATTTAATGTAACTGGCAATAAGGCAGCAGAGGAAAGTGTCTATATCTACAGGCAGAATGAAGAAAAGCATTCCTAAGCTTACTCTAGTATGGAAAAGCAAAGGAGTGTCCATAGGTGCTTTGAAGTGACAAAAAATACACTAGTGGCAGGCAGTTGCAGACACCTTCCAATATTCCAAAAAATCACTGATTTTTGCCAAACAACAAGACCTGAGACCAAGCAATTGAACAGGGGGAGATGATCACCCACAATCCTCAGCCAGAGAGAGAGAGACAGAGAGAGAGAGAGAGAAGAGCCATTGGCACAGTTGTGATCATGCGACATTTAGCGTCACACACCATGTAAGATATCACTCATTTACCAACTTAAAATTTACTAGAAATATATGCTTATCTGTGGAACCCTCATAGAACTAGTTACTCGCAATCTAATTAATTTTTAATTTTTAATTAATTATTCACATGGTGACTGAGAAAATAACCAGGAAAATAAACTAAAATAATTTAGTTTACCTAATATTAGAGTTATCTCAGAACTTTTTCTAATAAGAAACTTTTGAATAATTTGGATATTACTCTTTACCTGATAGAATCATTATAAAAGTGTTAGAGTGTCGGGGAACTTGTAACTTGTCTTTTCAGCTCATAGTTGTCTGCATCCAAAGGTATCTGAAGACCACATCCAGGTCTAATGTAGAAAATGACATGCTTGTTCACTGAGACTACTGTCAGAATTGGAAGTGACATTTGATCCTGAGATGGGTCTGAGCCTATTTAGTGAAATATTCATGAATAATTAGGACAGACATTAGACTTGATATAGTTTCAAAAATGGTCTCAGTCCCTCCACCCAAAACTACTTCCATATTTACATTTATTGCAATATAATTTTGTAGCTCTTCCCATCAAAAGATGCAGTCTACTTCCCCAAGTCTACTTCCCCAAGTCTAGGAGTGCATTTTGACTGATTTTGGCTAGTGAAATGCAACAGAAATGATTGGTGCTCTCACAAGCTTACAAGATGAGAGAAAGCATTCAGACAAACAATCATAGCTGCTTTTTAAGGACACCATGAGTGCATACTGAAAAAAATGATTACCAGGAAATATGTGCAAGGAACTGGAAATGTCTGCATTGTTTTCAATGTATGACCTTTTGTGCCTTGCTGGCCTATTTCTTTTTAAAATTGAATCATTCTTATGCCATTTTTCCAGACTGACTTCCTCATTTCATAAAATATATTCAATCTTTTAATTCAAATCCAAGGAATTGTCTTCTTTACTCTGATTCTGCCGACACTTTTATTGCTGTAGTTTGTGATTTATGGTCTTCAAAAATCTGTACACTTATCTGTTTGTCTTTCCTCTTTTAAACTTTGCAACATTATTACACCACACATGTGGTTGTGCATACCATAAGGCTCTCGCACACTGCCGACATATTCATTATGATCAGCAATAAGAAAAAAATTTTCAAGATATGCCCAGATGTTTCTAACATATGCAATATTAGAAAAGATATGCTGCCAATAAAGATATATACATTAAATCGTTTTTCTAACATCACGTAATAAAACTCTTTTCTAACAATTGTAATTTAGGAAACTTGCTCCTTACATAATCTCTGAAGCCAACTGCCAGAGCAACGATATTTAGAGAAATAGGCAGAGGCAATATGTTCTTCCTATTAGTTTGTTCTCATAAAGTCATTGACAGTGTAAGAGCCTAGCCAGGATGATTTTTCCTTATAAGAACTAATTTTCCTTGGGTAAATTTGTTTAAATAAAACCAATAAAATTTTGACATGCACTGGATTTTTCTGCTTTACTTTACCACAATTAAGAATATTGACTGTCATGACATTTTCTTTTTCAGAAGACTGATGAATAATTCTTTACATATTATGAACTACATGAAATGTAGAAAATATTATTTAATATTGGCTTAATGAAATATTACCTGGAATTTAGTGCCTTCAATAAATAGAATAATGTGCTTGATTTGATATTTTCCATGAAGATATGATATATTTAAAGAATGTATGAGTTTTAAAATCTTTCAATAGATCTCAACATATACAAAATTAATAAAATATTAGTTAAATCTGTCTCTATCTATATTCCTATTAAGAGCTACTATCATCTACAGAGATTACAAAAGGCCATGTAATAAAATATGTTAGCAGAAGGACTATTTTCTGAAGGAAAAACTTAAAATAATTCTAAAATGTCATGCATGTACTTCTTGAATGTGTACTATTTTTCTAGACTCAATCATTATAGTATGAAATTATTCAGATTATACAGTTGTCCGGTCATTTTATATTAAGATTGGTAAATGGAGAAATAAGAACCAAAGAAGAGAAAGAAAATAATTTTTTATGTTTATTTATTTATTTTGAGAGAGACAGCACAAGTCAGAGAGGGGCAGAGAGAGAGAGAGAGAGAGAGGGAGAGAGAGAGAGCGAATCCCAATTGGGCTCTGAGAGAATCCCAACTCAGGGCTCCATTTCATGACAGTAAACTGAAATCAATTTCTCTTGAGCTAAAATCAAGAGTTAGATACTTATTTGACTGAGCCAACCAGGTATCCCAAAAAGAAAGAACAGCAAGAATATATTTCAAAAGAATAGAGGAAATGAAATTGAGGTCTATTAAAAAAAGAGATGCAGAAAGAAGAAAGTCTAAAAGTACAAATAATATTAAACACACTGTTTACATGTACAAATACTTGTTTGATAGAAATAAACAGACTTTTAAAGATGTTTCCCACTTTCAGTTTAAGCTTTAGATGATGTCACCAATTCTTGATGTTGAACCAATGAACACGAAGAACTTATAGCGAGTAATCAATTTTTTTTTCGCAACCAAACTTACTGCAACAAAATCACACAGTATAAGGAAACAGGTCAATAGGTATTGACAAACATATATGCCCATATAACAATTAACTCAATAAAAGTATACAATATTTTTATTCTGCAAAATGTCATTGAATTTCTTTTCATTCAGAATTTTTTTTCCTTAGTGAAGTAGAGTTAACATGCAGTGTTATATTAGTTACTACTACCTCAGGCAACCATTGATCTTGATCTGATTTCTGTTACCAAACATTATTTGCTTGTCCCAGAATTTCACAGAAATAAAACCAAACAGCACATGTACTTTTGTCCTGGCTTCTTACTTCAGCAAAATGTTTTAGGGACTCACCAATGTTGTTGTGTGACTCAGAAATTCATTACTTTTGATTGATGAGTAGAATTTTGCTGTATGAGTATACCATTATTTTTCTATTAATTCTCCTGTTGGTGAATATGAGTTGTTTCTAGTTTTTGACTATCATTTCAGCCATCAGGATTTTATGAATATGTATATATATATTCATTTTATGAGTTCATTATATTTTTATAAATATATATGTAATGATGTATACACACATACATGTAGAATTTTAGAGTGGAATTAGTGGGTAATATAATTATTATTACAAGGAATTGCAAAATTATTTTCCAATGTGGTTACATTATTTTATATTCCCAACAGCAATTTATGATAGTTCAATCTGTTCCGTATCCTCACTAACATAATGCATTACTATATTTTTAATTTTGGCTATTCTGGAGAGTTTGACATTGTATTAATTTGAATTTTTGAAAACTGTGTTTATCATCTTTTCATATACATTTGGATAGTCATGTCTTATTTTGAATAGTGTCTCTTCAATCTTTTTTACTCCTTTTTTATTTGATTGTCTATTATGAACTTGTAAGAGTTCTTTACATATTCTGAAAACAAATACTTTCTCAGATACACATATAATATTGTGTATTTTTCTCCAGCGGTGGTTTGTCTTTTAATTTCCTTAATACTTATTTATTAGTTTTTATTACATCTTATTTATAGATATTTCATTTCTACTGAGTTTTTTGTTGTTTTGGGAAAATTTACCTACTCCAGGAAAGCGAAGGTGTTTTACTTACTATATTATCTCTGGAAGGTTTATTATTTTATCTTATATATTTATGTCTTGTAGCCATTTCAAATTCAATATTGCTTATGGATTAAGAAAGTGTTTAAATTTTTATAGAGATATCAAGTTATTATAACACCAAATATTGAAAAGATAATACTTTCCCCCATTAATACCTGTGACTTTTTTCTAAAATTAGCTTAATACACATACTTTCCTCAATATTTTGGCTTTATATATAATATTTCTTTATTCATTTGACTATGTACATAAATACAATATTCTTTTCATTTTTGTGACTTTATGTTAAGTTTTGAAATAAAGAATTAGGAAGTCTTCAAATTATGTTTCTTTCCACTCAAAATTGTTTAGGTTCTTTAGTTTGCACTACAAATTTTAGAGCTTGTTAGTTATAAAAATGTTGAGTTTTATTATTAAATTTTTAGATCAATTTTGGTGAACTAACATCTTGACCACTGAGTCTTTCAAATAATGAAAAATATCTAACTTTCTATTTTTAAATTATATTTAACTTTTCTTTTTAATTTATACAGTTTTTATAGAGATCTTGCACATTCTTTATTAAATTTATTCTAAATGTTTTACATATTTTTATTTTATTTTAAGTGGTACTTTAAAATTTGATTTTCTATTTTTATGCTAGTATACAAAAATCAACCATTTTATGCTAGTATAGAAAAAATAAACAACACATACCTTGCACTTTGTAAAACTTTTGTAGAATTTTTAGTGTTATTGCTTTTCCTTTCTGATGTTTATACAATTCTTTCCTTTTATTGCTTCATTGCTCTGGCTGGGCTTTCAGTACAAGAGTGTGGAAGGAAAGAAAGAAAGGGGAAAGAAAAGAAAGAAATGAAAGAAAGAAAGAAAGAAAGAAAGAAAGAAAGAAAGAAAGAAAGAAAGAAAGAAAGGGAGGAAGGAAGGAAGGAAGGAAGTAAAGAAAAAAGGAAAGAAGGGGAGGAGGAGGAGAAAGAGAAGGGGGAAAATATAGTTATTGTTCTAGAATGTAGTGGAAAAGCACTCCTTTAATTTCTAAGTACAATGCTAGCTGTGGGTTTTATGCAGATGCTCTTAATCATACTTGGTTTCTTTCTGTTCCTAGCTTACCAATAATTTTTATAATGGAAGTATGTTAGATACTGTCAAATATTTTTCCTACATTACTTGAGTTGTTTCTTTGGTTTTTTTTGTTGTTGTTGTTTTATTTGTTTTAGAGAGAAAGAGAACATGAACCATGGGGAAAGATAGGGAGAATTTTAAGCCCACCCCAAACCCAGCAAGAATTTTGCCCAACACAAGGCTCCATCCCACCACTCTGAGTTTATGACTTGAGTCGAAATCAAGAGTCTGATGTTTAACTGAGACACCCAGGCTCCCTGTTTTGTTTTGTTTGTTTTTTTTAATCCTTTTTTCTATGAATATAGTGAATTGAACTTACATTCCTGGGTTACAATATACTTGTTTATTATGTATTATCCTTGTTATGTGTTACATTTATTATCAATTCCTAGGTTGTTTTTGATGTTGTTTTAAGATTTAGCTCTCAGGAAATACTAACTTTATAAAATAAGATGATAATTGTTCCCTTTTCCCTTATTTAGTGAAAGGAATTTTATAAATTTAGTATTTATTTTTTAATGTTTTTATTTTTTATTTTTGAGAGAGAAAGAGAGACAGCATGAGCAGGGGAGGGTCAGAGAGAGAAGGAATCACAGGATCTGAAGACAGGCTTCAGGCTCTGAGCTAGCGGTCAGCACAGAGCCTGATGTGGGGCTTGAACCCACGAACTGTGAGATGCTTAAGTTGGATGCTTAACTGACTGAGCCACCCAGGCACCCCTAGTATTTATTTTTAAATGTTGGATGGATTTCACTAGTATAGTTATCCAAACCTGAAGTTTTCTTCATTAGAAGGTTCTAATTGCACATTCAATTAATTTATTATATATGTTTACTTAGATGTTACCTTCTTATGTCAGTTTTATTTATTTTTTTTCAAAAAATTTGATAATTGCATGTAAGTTGTAATAATCTCTCTAGTAATGTGCCTTCTTTCTTTTTTTAATACTTTAACCTTGGGTTTTCCTTTTTTTTTCCTGTTGTTAATCAATCCAGCTTGACAGCTATCAGTCGAATTGGTTTTTTTTCCAAATAACTGTCTTTTTATATGTGTGAAACTTGTTTACTTTATGCATTTTCCATTTTATTGAGTTCTGCCCTCATTTTTATGATTTATTTATTTCTTACATTGAGTTTAATTGTCTTTCCATTTCTGGTTTTTTAAGGTGGAAATTTAGATAATGGACTTAAACTTTACTTTTTCTCTAATATAAAAGTTAGAGAAACCCTCAATGACTACTCCAGATACTTATTACAATTTTGATATGTTGTGTCTTAATTATCACTTAGTTTATAGTATTTTTTTCTAATTCCTCTTGTGATTCAAAATTTTTTTTAACATTTATTTATTTTTGAGAGACAGACAGAGCATGAGCAGGAGAGGACAGAGAGAGAGTGAGACACAGTATCTGAAGCAGTCTCCAGGCTTCGAGCTGTCAGTCCAGAGCCTGACGTGGGACTTGAACTCACAAACCGCGAGATCGTGACCTGAGCCGAAGTTGGACACCCAACTGACTGAGCCACCCAGGCTCCTCTCCTCTTGTGATTTTTAAACTGATTTCCAACTTGTTTTGGTAAAAGTACATTCTGCATATGATTCAAATTCTTTAAAATTTATCTAAATTTTACTTTGTCCAATATAAATATAGCTTTATTATAATTACTATTTACATATAATATATTTTTCCATACTTTCATTTCTACCTATCTGCATCTTTTATTACAGTGTATTACTTGTGAAACTATATGGCTGGAGCTTCTGCTCGTTTTCTGTCTGATGATGTTGCCTTTTTATTGTGTTGTTGAAACTAGTTTCATAATTTTACTTACATTAGAATTAATTCTACCAGTTTCTATTTTATTCCTTTAAGTTTCACTTTTTTCTTATTTTATTGTCCTTATCTGAATGCCTTCTTTTGGATTGAATACCATTTAATATCAAAATTTAAATCTTTATTAGATTATTTGCTGTTTCTCTAATTTTTTAGTTGTTGTAAAGCTTACAATAGACATTGTTAATTTGAACTTTCAAATAATCTACTTTATAATATTACTATTATTATTATTATTATTATATCATTTCATATATACTATGAGAATCTCTCAACAATGTACTTTTATTTCCTCATACTATCCTTTGTGCTTCTGTTCCCAAATATAATATCGGTACTTATAATTTAAACTTCACAATACATTGTTAATACTAGAAGTCATTTCTACGGATTATAATAAATATAATAGATGAATGACTCTAAAACTATAGATTACCATTTTCTTCTCCCTTTATTACTACTATGTGGTTCAAATACAAATAGCATAGGTATTACCTGAGACTCTTATAAATGGACAATCGCCATTGCCACTCATATTTATTGAATCAAAAGCTGTGGTTTAATATTAACACCTTAAGATTTGTGTGTATATTAAAGATTTATAGTCATTGTTCTAATATGCTTTGAATGGAACTTTCTGAGAAAGATAATAATCATTAAATACTTTTCAAAGGAGTTTTTTTGATATAACGAAAGGTATGGCATTTCTGGGGAAGGTTCCTAGTTGTTTTGGTTTGTAATTCTTTCACATTATTTTATTTTTATTTTCTGTTTATTTATTTATTTTTGAGAGAAACAGAGAGCAGGGGAGGAACACAGAGAGAAAGAGAGAAAGAAAATCTCAAATAGCTCCGCACTGCCAGTGTAGAGCCCAATGTGGAGCTGAAACCCACCAACCATGAGATCATGACCTGAGCTGGAATCAAGAGTCCGATGCTTAACAGACTGAGCCACCCAGATGTCCCTGTAATTCCTTTTCTTTAATGGTAGTCTTCTTTTCCAGATTTTTAAGGAGAATTTTTAAGTAACTGGATCGTATATTATCTTCCTTCCTATAATAAACATAGCAAGATTCAATTTCTCTAATACTTTTCCAGAAGTCATTATTTGCTTTGGTACAGTGAATCATTAGATTCTTATATAAATTTGGGGCAAAGAAAAAGAGTATGCTTTTTATGATTCTGCATTACAGTGCTTATAAATATGTTAGAGATAAAAGTTAACTGCCAAAGATGTACACTCCAAGTCATGGCTTTCCAGAAAGAGCGTTTGCAATCCACAATGCTATATACCTACAATCTTAGGTTTATATTATTAGTCTCCTGATAAGCCAGTAGCTGATACTCCCAGAACTATTTATGCTAACATGGCAAAACAAGAGAGAAAGCCATATTGTCACCACATTGATCATTGCAACCACAGACTAGGAACTTGTCCCCTGATCACATCAGTGAAGGAACTGATATTCTCCCATATGATGAAAGCAGTAGAGCTGAACAAGACTGCTGGGCAATGTTTGATTAGTCCCTTATTATGCCACTGGCAGTGTTATTGTGTCGTTAATCAAGAATGAAAGCCAAGGATTAGAGACCCTTTCCCAAATGTTGACATCTATCATTGCTAGAATCTTATGTGTTGTCACAAACTGTCCTGAGAACAATAGTAATATCTTACTAGTTAATGCTCCTGAAAAAAAGGTACAAAGTATCTTCTTTGTTCAAATATATAAATATTTTAATTGAAAAATATTTATTGTATTATATGTGCTATTTCCCCAACTATGCCAGTTTATTTATTCATTCAGAGAATATCTTTGAGCTTCTATAGATATATCAGAAAAATTAATTGAGTGTTGGGTAAAATATAGAAAACCTTATTGGTACAAAATTAAAGAGACACTATCCTTAATCTCAAAGTCATAATAATCAAGTAGGGAGATTCACAAGAAAACAGTTGAAAATAAAATCAATTAAAATAATAATTAAATAAAAATCAATGTAAAAAGTCTATGCCATTTACTTCTCACTTTTTTTAACCTTTATTTTTGAAAGCACGAGAGAGAGAGAGAGAGAGAGACAGGGTGCAAGGAGGGGAGACAGAGATAGAGATGGAGACATAGAACACAAAGCAGGCTCTAGGTTCTAAGCTGTCAGCACAAAGCCCAATGTAGGGCTTAAACTCACCAACCGTGAGATTATGACCTGAGCCAAAGTCAGGCTTAAAGGTCTAAGCCACCCAGGTGTCCCTGTATTGCTATTTCTTAAGCATAATACAACAAAATACAACAGTGACCAGATGATGTTTCCTCAGAATGTATTGAAAGATAAAGAAAAATGGGAAGAAAAAATAGGATAGGAAGTAATGTAAAAGATGGTGAGGTCACTCATACCATATTTTCCAGTCCTCATGTGAGGACCCCTGATATGTTGCAATGGCAAGGCCAATTTATACCCAAACAATGAACATTTTCCAGATATCTCTATGTGCAGGACTCACCTCCTTCTACAAAACTAAAACCAAAACCAAAAATTAAACAAAACAAAAAATCCAAACCCTCTTAGGAGGTCCAGAGAAAGAGATAAACCTTCTTAACCCTTATTTGTTTTTTTGGAATCTCAAATCCATTTCTTACAATTCCTTTCTGTTAATAGATTTATTGTCTTGGTTTATAGCCTAAAACTATCTCAGAACACAGTGTTTTAATAACAACATATTTCCAAGTTCTAATATATTTCACCTTAAGTAACAACATATTATGCACAATAACAATATAATATATGTATGCTAAGTTAGCTCCAGTTGGCTTCACACATTTGTAATCATCTTGCTTTTAGCTAGGTCCAGGACAAAAGAGATTTGTCTATTGTCTAATTTCTTTTGTTCTATATTCTCTATGATAAATTGTCCTAAGAGGAAAACACAGGGACTCAGAAGTACACAGACATAGACAGACTCAAATATATACCTATATAAGAATAGGATTAAACAAACACAAAAACAAATCTAAATTCATTAGTAAAGAATTTTTTAAATTAAAATTTTGTTAATTTTTTTTAACATTTATTTATTTTTCAGAGACAGAGATAGAGCATGAGTGGGGGAGGAGCAGAGAGGGAGGGAGACACAGAATCTGAAGGAGGTTCCAGGCTCTGAGTGGTCAGAACAAAGCCTGATGCAGGGCTGAAACTCTGGAACCATGAGATCATGACCTGAGCTGAAGTTGGACATTTAACCAACTGAACCACACAGGAGCCCTTACTTTTTTTAATTCATAGTTTTATAAATATTTATAGGTAATTCAGGACTATGAAACATTTTCAGTTTTTCCTTTTGTATCTTCCAACCTTGTAATCCCATGAAGTATGATATCCTGGAATTTAGTCCCATATAATAGTGATTTTGATTTTTGAAATTATTTTCATTATATAACACCGACTATATACAAATAATTCTATTCAGTTTCTTTCTTTCTCACTGCTGTCTATATTTGCTTCATTCTCTTTAATTTGTGTCTTCCAACTTTAGTCTTCTTTTCCAAAATTATTTTGGGTACTTGGAGTAACAAGGTTACATATGAATTTTAAAATAGGTTTTTCTATTTTTGCAAAATATCATGAAAATTTTGATAAGGAGTAACTTGAATCTGTAGAGAGTTTTGATTAATATTGACATCTTAGCAATGTTAAGTTGTCCATTCTATAAAGATTTGATGTTTTTTCATTTATTTATGTCTCTAAATTATTTCAGTAATCTTATATTATCTTCAGTGTAAAATAACAACTCTTTTGTTACTTTAAGTAGTAACTATTTTATTCTTTTTGTTAGCATGATAATGAAATTCTTTTCTTAATTTTATTTTTAGATTGCTCATTGTTAGCATGTAGAACACAATAGATTTTGTGTCAATTTTGTATCCTGAAAATTTGTTGAATTTTTTTGGTAGTCTAATATTATGCAGAGAGACACAGAGACCAGCCAAGACTGCTGAAGCTGAATTAAGGGAATCTTTATTACTGGCCTGGACCACACAGAGTTAACACAGAACTCTACATGTGCGGCCCTGATCCCAAGGACTCAGGGCTCTCTATAATCAGCAAGCAGACAAGTGGGCAGTACAGAAACAGAATTGAGTAGTTAGTACAAAAAGACCACAAAGTGATAAAGAGAGCAGCCCTTAACCTGGTATGTAGGAAAACACTTGTTATTTTGAAGGCATGGTTTAGGGTTGTAGGGGAGTTTCAAGGGAATAGCCATTATCTCAAGGACAAAGTATGCAAACTTTGTTCATGATAATGAACAAACAGTAGCACAGGACATTAACCCTTGACCTCTTATTTGTTTTTTCCTTGCACCTGAGGATAGTTACCTAGCCCTCCAAGTGCAGACACAGAAGGTAAACTCTGGGTCAAGATGGAAGGACTGAAGCTAAACTCATGTATAACACCAATATGTTTGTTTGTTTGCTTATAGCATCCTTAGGGTTTTCTAAGTATAAAATCTTGTCATTTTATATGAAATAATTTTACTTCTTACTTTAAAGTGTGGATTGTTTTTATATCTATTCTTACCTAATTGTTCTGGCTAGAAATACCAATGCTAAATTGGATAAAAATAACAAAGTGAGCATCCTGGTCTCTTTTTAAAAAATATTTATTTATTTTGAGAAACACAGTGACAGACAATGTGACCAAGGTAGGAACAGAGATAGAAGGAGGGAGAGAGAGAGAGAGAAATTCCGAGCAGGTTTTGTGCTCCCAGCACAGAGCCTAATGCAGGCCTTGAATTCACAGACCATCAGATAATGTTGAGTCAAAAACAAGAGTTGGACACTTAACTGAGCCACCTAGGTGCCCAAGTCTTGTTCTTGATCTTAGAAGAAAAACTTTCAGTTAGTTATAGGTTTTTCATAAATTTATTTATTATATTGAGGTTGGTTTCTTTCTATTTCTATTTTATTGTTTTAATCAAGAAATAATGTGGAATTCTTTAAAATGCTATTTTTTTCTGCCCTAATTGAGATGATTATGTCATTACTTTCTTCATTCTGTTAATGTGTTATTACTTTGATTGATTTTTATATATTGAGCCATCCTTGGATTTTAGGGATAAACTACAGTTAGTCTAGTGTATATCCTTCTAATATACTGCTCAATCTGATTTGCTAGTATTTTGTTGAGGCTTTTTGCATGAATATCAATCAAGGACATAGGTATATAATTTTCCTTCTGACAATGTCTTCATCTGCCATTGGTAATAGAGTAACGCTGGCCTCATAGAATAGGAAAGTCTTCTTCCTCTTAAATATTTTGGAAGAGTTTGACAAGCAAGGCTGTAGTTATTTTTTTGTGTGTGGTACAAATATTTAACAAGAGCTCTATCTTCTTCCATTTTTAATTGTATATAGTACACTATTGCTAACTATAGGCACTATGCTGAGTAGCAGATCTCTAGAACTTATTCATCTTATTTAGATGAAACTTTACACCAGCTGAATGACTCCCCATTTTCCCCCACTCCCAAACCCTGGCAAGCACTATTCTCTTCTCTGCTTCTTTGAGCTAAACAATTTTAGATACTCCATACACATTATTTGTCCTTTTGTTACTGGCTTATTTCACTTAGCATAATATCCTCCAGGTGCATTTCTGTTGTAACATATGACAGGATTTTCTTTTTAAAGGATAAATAATATTTTATTGTATGTTTACAGTACATTTTATTTATCCATTCATCTGTTAATGGTCACTTTAGTTGTTTCAAAACTTTGGCTATTTTTAATATTTCTGCATGAACATGTTAGTTCAGATATCTTTACAGGACTCAGACTTTGATTTTTTGAATATATGCCCAGCTGTGGGATTTTTGGATCATGTAGCAATTCTATTTTTAATTTTATAAAAACCTTCATATTATTTTTAACAGAAGCAACACCATTTTACGTTCCCACTAACAATATACAAAGTTTCCAATTTCTTCACATCCTCGTCAATCCTTACCATCTTTTACTTTTCCATATAACCATCCTGAGGTATCAGATGATACCTCATTGAGATTTTAGTTTGCACTTCCCTGATGTTTAATGATGTTGAATACTACTTCAAATACCTGTGGCATTTGTATGTTAGGAATTATTTTTCACTCACATTTCTGACACCAAATGTGTGTGTGTTTGTGTGTGTGTGTGTGTGTGTGTGTGTGTGTTTTCCTATACCAACAAATCCTTCAATTTTCCAGACACCAACAGGTGTCTTACAATTCAGTTCAATTATCTTATTAATTATCAAAGGATTAGCAAAGACCCCAAAGTTTAAGGACTCTGTAAGACTGTTCCATATCCAATGCCAATTACAAGTCATGGGCATTTCTGTCCTTCTGACTGACTAGTTATAAATCACTAGTTCTCAAGATAGTCTCTGGTTTAATAGTTTGCTAGAATGGCTCACAGAACTCAAGAGTTTGCTTACTATTTATTATAAAGGATCCAACTCAAAGAAGTGCCAAATGGAAAAGATGCATACAGCAAGTTATGAGTGGAACACAGTGCTTCTCCAGGTGCACATTCCTCATACCAGTTCAATGTGTTCACTAACTCATAAGCTCCCAGAAACCATGAGTTTTGATGGTTTCACTATGTAGGTATGGTTCTTTGACACATTAGCCATTGGTATCTAAGGTAACCTCTAGCCCTACTCCCTTTTTTGGAGATCAAGGATTGTGGTTGAGATTCCAACCTACTAATCATGGCATGGTCTTCTTTCCTTTTTCTTTTTTTTATATCTTGGTCTTTCCAGTGAAAAACTCCCATTCTGAAGCTATCTATGAACCCCCAGGCACCATTTATCTCATTAGCACACAAAAGGATACTCATCACTTGAAAAGTTCCAAAGGTCTTACTTAGAAGCTCTTATGTTAGGAACTGGGGGCAAGTAGTACATAACAAGAAATATTCATCTAAATCAATTGGGGTATTTTTCAAAATACTCACAACTAAGGCTCACTATAGAGATGCCTAAAATCCAGAATGATTATATAATTTACCAACACCAGTACAAAATAAAAAGTAGATCTCCCTGTTAAAAACAAACAACAAACCCCAGAAATTATTAAGAATTGCAAGATGGCAACCACAGAACATTAAACCAAGTGTAAGGTCCTCTTAAGTATAGAACCTTATGTAACAACACAGGTCATCCACTGAAAAAAAGTCAGCCTTGACTGAAATACAGCTATGTGCTCAGAGGATTATGATGCTTTCATTATAATAAGAGATTATTGTGAGGGAACTGTAACTACAGATATAGAGTTGTAAAAGCCATATACACCAAATTTATGTTTCAAAGCTGTACATTACTCTGGTTTTGAGGTTACTCTATACATCCAAACCTGAGAAGTATGAATAAATATATTTTTAAACTTCTATATCCAAATAGTCCCACTTTGGAGTACCTGGATGGCTCAGTTGATTAAGCATCCAACTTCAGCTCAGGTCATGATCTCATGGTTCCTGGGTTCAAGCCCGCATCAGGCTCTATGCTGAACGTTTGCTTAGAGCCCAGAGCCTACTTCAGATTCTGTTTCTCCTTCTCTCTCTCTGCTCCTCCTCTGCTCACACTGTGTCACTCTGTCTCTCAAAAATAAATAAATGTAAATGTTTTTAAATAAATAAATAGCCCCACTTAAATAATAGGTCTCAGAAAAAAAATAGTATATCTCAAGATTGAATTTAAGTTTATATAACAAAAATACTTGAAACCTTTAAAATACATTTTTTTCCTATCACCATCATCAGTAAAAACAAATGAACAAACTTTCAAAAATGCAAGTTTTCCTATGACATTGCTGGGCTGTACATGTAAGTAAGGGTGAGAATTTTATTTTCTTACTAGAATGTAATTAACTAACATCAAGTACTCAAAAGGGTTCAGTAACCCAAAATGTTTAGAAGTATTTGCATAGGAAGAACTCCTTTAGTTAGGAAAACACCAGTATTACATTGGAGAGGCAAATATCTGCATGGTTTGCACAGTCTTTCCTAGTATTAAACAACAAAGTTGGAAGTCCATTCTTTCATTACATGAAATAGGCAAGTAATTATTTCCGTAAGAATGGTAAGATAAACACAATACTTAAATCCCTACTATGTGCAAATGTCATACAATAAAACACTTATGAAAACAATAGATTCTCTGGTCCTACATTGAGAAAACAAATCAATAAGAATTAACCCCACTGCTTTTCTGTTAAATCAAATATTGAGTATTTTTACAGTTAACCATTATTGAGTGAAATATATATTATTTATTTGTGGTTTTGAAATAAGTATCAGACTACTTACTGTGGTAGCAAAGTTGATAGAATTGAATGGCACACTCCCAACTGTATGGCTTTAGCTGATTCCTCCTCCAGCCTTGCTCAGTTTAGTCATTCATGCCCATTTTCGTACTCAGCCAACTCCTGATAATGACTAAATTCACAGATACACACATATGAGTGGGCTTTGTCTGGAATTATTCTTGTCATAGACCTGTATTTGGTGCACCTGAATCTTGGGCAGCTCTGTGGTTGTGATGTCAACTCATTTCTGCTATGTTGCTCATTCCATAGGATACAATTTCTGCTCTAAATTTCTATTTATCACTCTAATTTTTTAACTTTTTTTAATGTTTTTTCATTTATTTTTGAGAGAGTGTGAGCAGGGGAGAACCATGAGATCATAACCTGAGCCAAAGCTGAAATGCTTAATCAACTGAGCCACCCAGGTGCCCCCACTCTAATTATTTTTTTAATGTATCTGGATTCCTGTCTGAACTGCAAATGGCTTGGTTGAACTCTGATGTATGTCTGCTTTTATTTCCCTTAGGACTCCGTGTCTCATTCCCCTGACATACTTTGGCTGTGATAGGCTTCTAAATATATACCTGTATTATTAAAAGTGAAGACTATAGGCCTCTACTTAGTGTATCCTAAAGCCTGTTCCCAGGCAATAAATTAGAACTCTGGATATTGAAGCAAACCAGAGCCACTTCACTTTACATGCTTCATATTTCACCCAAGCTGTCTGTCTCTGTCTGAAGCTGATATATAAACTGGTCAGTGTTGTATTTCTAAAGGCAAAAGTCATTTTAATATAAATTTCAGTCTATACAACTATGAGATTTTAAAATATTAACAATGCAAATGTTATGAAAGGAAATAGAACCAAATATTTATCAAAAGCATAGCATTTCTAAATTTTTGTTTGATAAATTAGAATAAACCCTAGTAAAGCATTATTTGTAATTTGAAGCAATGTGAAATAATAATAATAATATCAAGAGGTGGCTGTATGAATCAGTCAGTTAAGCATCCAACTCTTGATTTTGGTTCAGGTCATTATCTTACCAATGTTGTGAGATTGAGGCCCAGGTCAGGCCCCCCACTGGGTGTGGAGCCTGCTGAAGATTCTCTCTCCCTCTGTCTCCCTGCCCATCCCCATCCATGTACTCTCTCTCTCTCTTTCACTGAAAAAAAAAAATAATAATATAAATACTACATAAAGGCAGAGTACAAAAAGAGAGAGAGAGACATTAAAGAAATGGCTTGCCAGAAAAACAGACAAAGACTAAAATTATCAGCTAATTAAAAGAAAAAGAAAGTAGAAGAGCAGGCATATGACCTTCAGGTCAGTGTGACTCTGTCCACTAATGAATGCAAACCAGTGT
Source organism: Suricata suricatta (assembly GCF_006229205.1). Taxonomy (NCBI): domain Eukaryota; kingdom Metazoa; phylum Chordata; class Mammalia; order Carnivora; family Herpestidae; genus Suricata; species Suricata suricatta. The sequence goes on along the minus strand of NC_043710.1, from coordinate 77,062,664 downwards.
CCTGGAATTTAGCCAATTACTTTCTAATATTTATCTCTACATGTGGTAAAATTAGAAGAACTTGATCTACAACTTTTTTCCATAATAGGCTCTACGTTCTAGGACTGCTTTTGAATATTAAATTGGAAATTATTCTGAAGTTTTTTGGAAAATAATTCTATGTTCCAGATTCTGGAAAATGAGAATTACCATATAAAAAAATTAAAACTTTTGTTAAGAAACACCAGAAAGAATCCTAATGAATTTAGTTAACCTGTAATATCCTTCAAAATAAATTTGTACTTGTTTGCTGAATAATTTTTATTAGAATTCAAGTAAGTAATATAGATAGAATTCATTATTTAAAGGTAAAATTTTCTGAACACTTCATATCCGACTTTGTGAGAAGCATAATATACATGATATGTAAATGTAAATATATTCACATATATAATTTAATTTTAACAGAAATTCTGAACAGTAAATATTAACATGCCAATTTTTCAGATGAGGAAACTAAATACAGTAAGGTTAAAGAAAATTACTAGCGCTTTTATTGAGTAATGTTTTGGCAAATTGGATTTTTAAAAATTTTGATCAAATATTATTAATTTTTGCTCAAGGACAAATATTTTATTCAAGGAAAAAGCAACTGTATAGAAAGATATAGCAAGCTTTGAATGAAAACAATAAATGACATGAAAATCATTCAAGACAAAATTTGAAATTCTTATCAGATATATATTTTTAAATTTGCTTCATAATGTAAACATATATATCTCTAGTTAAGTAGAATGCATTGAGGCTGGAAATGATTTAATCCTCCTTCAAATTTATGAAGAGCATATAAAAAGGTAGTATTAATACTCAGTGTAATCAGTATTGACAGGTAGAGCATATTAATGGGTAGAACCCAGGATTCTGGGTTTACTTACATTTCATAGAAAATTTTTGAAAAATGTTGTACAATTGAAGTTAAAGATCATGAGAGCATTTATAATTGCAAATACCATGGGACTTTATTAATAAGTGAAGATATTCAAAGTATATATGGATTTATAACACACATAAAACTTTTTAAATTTTCTAAAAAGTTGAATTAAATTAACCCAGTTGAAGTCAGCATATGTTTTGAAATGAATTATTACTTATCAGTCTCTAAAGATAAATTGTAATTAGGAAGCTAATTGTAAATATAAACAATTTAAAAGTTTTATGCAAATATTAAGCCTGTGATTGTGCTATTGTCATAAATTTGAGGGTTTTGTTGTTCTTCCTAGAGATAATACACAGTGTCTTAAAATGGGAACAGTCCAGCTAACAGCATCTTTTATTTTGGTTAACTTTTAACCTCTTGAAATGGTAGTAGATACATATTTCTTAAAATGAGTAATTTTATATTATCATTAAATAATAATTCACAGATGTTAAATTGCAGTTCTCTGCAGAGAAAGTACATATAATGCCCGCACAAGTGTCAAATAAATTCTTTATGGATCAGCCATATTATAACAAATAGCAAACAATTTTGTGATAATTACTGCTACTACAATGAATGCCTAAGGGATTCATAACAATTATAATTGGCACATGAATAAGAATGAGTTCAAATTAAGAGATTCTGGAAGAAATTTTACAATATATATGTATATTTTAGACTTCAAATGATTTAAAATGGAACCAGATATCAAAATAATTTTCCCAATTTGTATACTCAAATGATATTTATTTATTATTAATCTTTAAAATTTTCTGTCTGAGCTGATCGGCTAATACAGCTGATGTTTAAATCAACATCATGTCTTTTAATCAGTGAGTTTCCTCCATTTTGAGTTTTTTTTATCCTGAACTTTATATGTATTTTCTTTTTATTTGCTTTAGGATTAATCATATGCTTGGATTGCATTGCTTATACCTCTACTGGGTTGGATAGTGTAAATCAATTTTGTTAAGATTAATCTCTTTAATTTTTATTCTTCATATTTAGACATTCTAAATGTTACCAATATATTCATGTTCTTAAAAAAGATAAAAGACAGAATGATTAACTCAAGTATCCCACCCATCCTTCATCACTGTTTTATACCTTTTAGTTCTAATATTGGAATTAGATATTTTTTCTTATAAGTCATATAATTTATGAAGTCAGTGTCTAATGCATTGATATATTTCCTTATTTTTCAATATTTTTAATCTCTGTGTATATAAGTATAATTTTTAAATTAATATTGCCATATGCTAACCTTTCCAAAAAATGCTTTGGCTTTGTTAACATTTTCTAATATTTATTAACTCTCTTTATTTTTTCCATATTCTTCCTTTTCTATTATATCCACTGAAAACTATAATGTCCTTTTAAGTACTTCTTTAGCTGGATCTATTTATTTCTTTTTCTCAGCTTCCTCTTTTTCTATAATTGTAGGTTCTATTTCACCCATTCTCCTCTCTGCCTCTTCATTTCGTGCAGTGGCCACCTTCATTTTATTATGCACCTCATTTATAGCATTTTTAACTCATCATAACTATTTTTAAGATCCATAATCTGTGTAGCAATGTTATCTATGATGTCTTCTATGCCTTTTTCAAGCCCAGAGATTAATTTTATGACTATTGTTCTAAATTCTTGTTCAGTTATGTTGCTTATATATGTTTTAATCAATTCTTTAGCAGTCACTTCTTCCTGTAATTTCTTTAGAGAAGAATTCTTTCGCCTCATTATTTTGGCTAGCTTTCTGTCTCTTGTGAGTTGTAAAGGCTTGTTATGTGCTCTGCACCTGCAAATACTGCTTTTTTAAAGGAGGCTCATACCCTGTCCAGGGCCTGGCCGATCAGGAATTGTTCTTTTAAGTCTGTCTCTTGGTCTCTCTTGTTGTGACTTTGGTTATTTTATTTCCCTACTTACAGTGATGTTTTGGACTCTCTACCATATGTGTTTTGGTTTGTTCCTTGAAGTAGCCTTGGAAAGGAAAACAGACAGACAAACAAACAGGGAAGGAAATCATGTAAACACACAAACAAATCAAACAAGCAAGCAAACCGACAAAAATAATAAAACAAAGAAAAATCCAAATAAAGGACATTCTCAAAGCAGAACACCAGAAACCCCAGCTACAAATAAAAAGCAGGGTGGAGGCAATGTTGTTGGAATTGCATATACAAAGAGAGAACTGAGAGGAGTGGGGAGAAAGAGAAAATGCTCATTGACCTGGTAGAGAGACTACATGCCTTAATCAATGAAGAGAAAAAGGAGAATATGGTTGGAGGTGAGGAAAAAGAAATGAAGATAATGTTACCCAGAGAAACTTTATAGTCTGATTATTCCAGAGAGAGAGAGAGAGAGAGAGAGAGAGAGAGAGAGAGAGAGAAAGGAAGAGAAAGAAGAAGGTGTAAAACATGCATCAGGAGGATGGATTAAATATGTCTGTTTAAGAAAACTATAACCAGAATAATCAGTCCAGAGGAGGGGAGGGATAAGAATGAGAAAAAGGAGAATATATCTGAATAACAAGAATAGATCTAGAGTTAATCACGGTAATGCAGCAATGCTGCTTTGGGTATGGGGCTATCTGTTTCTGCAGCATTTGTCTGGCTCTTGTTAAAAAAAAAAAAGATATTGGTCTGTAGTTCTCTTTTTTTGCTGGGTCTCTGTCTGGTTTGGGTATCAAGGTGATGCTGGCTTCGTAGAACGAGTTTGGAAGTTTTCCTTCTATTTCTATTTTTTGGAATAGTTTGAGAAGAATGGGTATGAGCTCTGCTTTAAATATCTGGTAGAATTCTCCTGGGAAGCCATCTGGCCCTGGGCTCTTATTCGTTGGGAGATTTTTGATAACAGATTCAATTTCTTCACTGGTTATTGGTCTATTCATGCTTTCTATCTCTTCCCGTTTGAATTTTGGCAGCGCATGTGCATTTAGGAATTTGTCCATTTCTTCTGTGTTGTCCAGTTTGTTGGCATATAATTTTTCATAGTAATCTCTGATGATTGCTTGTATTTCTAATGGATTGGTTGTAATAGATCCTTTTTCCTTCATGATTTTGTCTA
>NC_043710.1:77056938-77058543 GCF_006229205.1 Suricata suricatta | reverse complement strand
TTAAAGTCCCCGGCAATTAGCACATTCTTATCAATAAGATTGTTTCTGTCTGTGATTAATTGTTTTATGTATTTGGGTGCTCCCAAATTTGGTGCATAGATATTTTTAATTGTTAGCTCTTTCTGATGGAGAGATCCTGTAATTATTATATAATGTCCTTCTTCATCTTTTGTTACTGCCTTTACTTTAAAGTCCAGTTTGTCTGATATAAGTATGGCTACTCCAGCTTTCTTTTGGCTTCCAGGTGCATTATAGACATTTCTCCATCCCTTTACTTTCAACCTGAAGGTGCCTTCCAGTAGAAAACGAGTCTCTTGTAGACAACAAATAGATGGGTTTTGTTTTTTTTATCCATTCTGCTACCCTGTGTCGTTTGGTTGGAGCATTCAGTCCATTTACATTCAGTGTTATTATTGAAAAATGTGGGTTTAGAGTCATTGTGTTCTCCCTAGAATTCAGGTTTACAGTGGTGTCTCTGGCACTTTGTATTCTTTGCAACATTTCCCTTATAGAATCCCTCTTAGGATTTCCTGTAGGGCTGGTTTGGTGGTCATGAATTCTCTCAACTTTTGTTTATTTGGGAAGACTTTTATCTCTCCTATTTTGAATGACAGGCTTGCTGGATAAAGGATTCTTTGCTGCATGTTTTTTCTGTTCATCACATTGAAGATTACTGCCATTCCTTCCTGGCCTGCCAAGTTTCATTCGATAGGTCTATAACCACTATGATAGGTTTCCCTTTATATGTGAGGGCCCTTTTCTCCCTAGCTGCTTTCAGAATTCTCTCTTTATCTTTATATTTTGCCAGTTTCACTGTGATATGTCGTGCTGGAGGCCAATTCAAGTTACGTCTTAAGGGGGTTCTTTGTGCCTCTTGGTTTGAATGTCTATTTCTTTTCCTACTACAAAGCTGCCAACATCAAGACAGTATGGTATTGGCACAAAAACAGACACATAGACCAGTAGAATAGAATAAAGATCCCAGAACTGGGCCCACAAATGTATGGCCAATTAATTTTTGACAAAGTAGGAAAGAGTATCCGATGGATAAAATACTGCCTCTTTAGCAGGTGGTGCTGGGAGAACTGGACAGCAACATGCAGAAGAATGAAACTAGACCACTTTCTTACACCATACACAAAAATTAACTCAAAATGGCTGAAGGACCTGAATGTGAGACAGGAAACCATCAAAACCCTCGAGGAGAAAGTAGGAAAAAAACTCCTAGACCTCCACCGTAGCAATCTCCTACTCGACACATTCCCAAAGGCAAGGGAAATGAAAGCAAAACTGAACTCTTGGGACTTCATCAATATAAAAAGCTTCTGCACTGCAAAGGAAATGATCAAGAAAACTAATAGGCAACTGATGGAATGGGAAAAGATAGTTGCAAATGACATATCAGATAAAGGGCTAGTATATAAAGTCTACAAGGAACTCACCAAACTTCACACCCACAAAACAAATAACCCAGTGAAGAAATGGGCAGAAGACATGAACAGACACTTCTCCAAAGAGGACATCCAGATGGCCTAGAGGCACATGAAATGATGCTCAACATCACTCATCATCAGGGAAACACAAATCAAAACCACACTGAGATAC
>NC_043710.1:77033684-77056838 GCF_006229205.1 Suricata suricatta | reverse complement strand
AAAAAGAATTCAGAAAATTCAAAAAAAAAACAAAAACAAAAGCAGCTACCCAGAAGAGATGGGTGTGGTTTGATGTAGGCGGTTCTGCTTCCACTGTGGGCCCCACAGACCAATTCTTGAGGTCCTGTCTTGTTGGCTTCGGGGAGAAAAATGGTGATCTCCCCAGGCCCTTCTCCTCAGAACAGATGTCCCAAATCACTCCTTTGGATCGGTCCTCGCTGTGCCATGGGTGCAGAACATAGGAGCCATCTATGCCCCATGCCCAGCTGTGTTCCAAGCTCTCACTCCCTCTGTGTGCATTAAAGATGCTGCCAAAAATGTAATCCCAAGAGCCACAGCCCCTGCACCTCTTGGGTATTGCCTAACTCGGTGGGAAATTCTTTTGTCCCCCAGCCCAGCCTCAGACCAGGGCACCCAGTCCAATAAAAGTTCTGCAGTTAGAGATGGGATGATAGGATCCCTCTCTGTCCTGGGCTGAGTTTTTTCTCTTGTCCAGATACAATCCTACACTTCCCCAGCCACTCTTTCTCCTCTCTCTGTCTCTCCACAGAAGGGGCTTCCTTCCCTCTGTGTCTCCATGTCCCGGCCCATTTTTATCTTCCCCAGTTCACAATGACACACCTATGAGGCCGTCTTCCTAGTAGACACCATCTCTTTTCCTCCCAGACTCTTGAGGTTCATAGTCTTTTGACTTTGGCCCTTCTTTGTTTGAGAGATGTGGTGGGAAGTACGGATTCCCCTACTTCTCCAACATCTTGCCCTGTATCTTCGATTTACATCTTTATTAATATTTAGCTCAATTTTTTTTTGGTAAAGATGATTTATTTTGAAAGAGAGTGAGCAAGAATGGAGGAGAGGCAGGGAGATTGGGAGAGAGAGATAATCCCAAACAGGCTCTGTGCTGTCAATGCTGTGTTCAATGTAGGACTCAAACTCATGAACTGTGAGATTATGACCTGAGTCAAATCCAAGATTCAGATGCTTAACCAACTGAGCCTCCCAGGCACCCCTGACTCCATATATTTTCAAATGTTTAGGGATCTCGTACTATTTGAAGTATAATTCATGAAGTTATAGAAAATTAATACCAGATAAAGAAACGAATACATGTAAATAACACTCTATGTATACACTTGATCCACTCTACATGCAAAGACACATATAATTAAAATACTTTCATTTGTGTGATAAGTCTACACAGCATATTGGACCATCTCTCTGTCAGGGCTATTTCTGTTGCCAATTTCTATTGGTCATGTTCTATTATCCTTGTATTCAGACTATCAGGTTCTATCGAACCACTCTGACTCAAATGATTTCCTCATTAACTCCTGCTGTTAGCGTTGTATGCAAGAAATCTTAATCAGTTTGCTCAATCTTAGCTTACACCTCGAACCTCAAATTTAGTGTAATCACTCTATCATTTCATGTCTACTGATTAGATAGAAGTGTTGGTATACAATTTCTTTATAATTATAAAACATTCTACTGAGTAAAGGGAATATATTTTTGGCATTCTATATGTGACAACGCAGTAACTCACTTTAATAATTTAACCTGCTGTATCACTGATTTTATATTTTGTTATACTACAGTTGGTCAGATCCACAATCACTGATTTGCACTTAAAAATGAAAAAATATACTTTATAACAAATTTTAAAACTTCTTTTTAATTACTTTACAAAATCATTTGATGACAAAACTACTATGAAAACATAGGTCTTATATTCTTTATTTTGTCACTGAATAGTAGTATTCATATTTTGTTACAGAAGTGATGATGTATTTAATTATAAGGTACTATCTCATAATCAAATAGTTAGAGATACATGGATATGCATATACTATGTTTTTAGAATAATGAACATGCAGAATTTGAAACATATCTGGCATCAAGTATTTCCAAAACAGTAATAATTATATTAATTTTTCTGTTAACATGACAATTCTCCCATTTTCTATGAATATTAGTTACTTAATTCTGACATTACTAAAAGTAATAATCTGTAAAATAGAACACAATACTTCTTACATCAGAGTATTGTTGTGAGGAAAAATAAAAAATGTACATAGGTTTTAAATAATTCATGATACAGGGGCACCTGGGTGGCTCAGTTAAGTTAAGCGTCAGACTGTTGATTTCAGCTCGGGTCATGATGTCAGTTTGTGAGTTTGAATTCCACTTCTGGCTCTGAGCTGACAGAATGGAGCCTGTTTGAGATTTTTCTCTCTCACTCTCTTTCTGCCCTTTCCCTGCTCATACTCTCTCTCTCAAAATGAATAAACCTTAATTAATTAGTAAGTAAATAATTCATGGTACATAAAAATGTTTAAATAACATTATTATTATGTTCTTTCTTTTCCTTCCAGTCTTCCCTTTCGACTATTCTATGCCAAATTTTATAAGTAAAAAACTGTTCAATTAAAGATTTTTCAAATTCCTTTATATATGAGGTCTAAACTAAATTATTACTATCTTAAGTTCTAATGTGCTTATTTACTCTTGCAGAGACAGTATAAACTATAGCTTTTTCCACAGCAAGTTTTATAATTTCCAACTAGTCAAGGCTTATTTGATCAAGGAATTAAAAATTGGGAGAAATGGGAAAGATTATGTGATGATTGGATCAAATAGTTAACTTTTTTAACAAATGTAGATATTAATAGATTGCTTGCACATTCAATTTTTTATGGTCACACTTAACTTTTTTATTTTTGTTGAATTTTCTTTGTTATTGTGCAAACAAAAGAATGATAATGGCACATTTTCAAATAAAAAAATTTCCTCCACTAATTTTGTATTAAATCTAATAAAGGAAATTTTAATAATATATATTCATATATATATGTATATATATACACACACACACACACATGCACACACATATAGACTTGGTTTTGCATCAGAGACCTCCTGTGATAGCTAAGCATATATTGAGAAATTCTGATGACTAAAGATGCCTTAAGGTAAAAGCCCACATGGGAAAAATTCTTATATTAACACATTAATCAATAACCTTGATAAAGATGTCAAAATGTGAAAGTAAGAAATGCTTTCCAATTGCCTCAGAGAACATTTAACTTCCAATGATAAAATTTTGCAGAGGTAAATAATCACTAAATTTGAAAAAATTGCTAATGCTCTCAATAGTCATAAAGATTAACAAGAAAATGTTTTCAGAAAGCATTTTCAGATAAAGATTCAGGTTATTCTAGTAGTCACAGAAAGAAGAAAGGCAATTCAAGAAGACAAAAATTAGAATAACAATATTTTTCTAGCTAGTCATTACTGATTTAAGATAAGTTGCTTTAAAGAATAAAATTTAGAGATAGAAAGAAGAGAATGGTGTTTGGACTCTTATTGAACTAAATGTTTTTGAGTTTTCTCTTTTCCTACATGCAGACTTCTTGCTCAAAGAATTGTTCTTCCTTTCCATGTTAAACTAATCTAAAAATAAAAGTAGAATAAAATAAAATAATAAAATAAAATACTATAAAATCAAATCATCATCTTTATAAGCCAACCACTTTGGAATTTATGCTTCTCAGTTCCATTTGCCAGAAACATCAACTGAGTCCTTTTGGAGCACTTTTCACATACAAATTACATGTCATATTTATGTAGTATAGTGTTAGATTTAATTGCTGGTTGAAGTACAAGGTCATCAGACACACGCTGGGGATTAGTTAAAGTGCCTAATTTGCAGAACCCAGTGCAAAATAAAAACTCAGAGTACTGATTTTGATTATGGAGTTCAGAACAGTGACAGCTGGGCTTTGAACTAAGTAGAGATACTTTTTATTATACTGTTTCTTAGAGAAAGAGAGAGAGCAAGTGGGTGAGAGGGGCAGAGGGAGAGAGAGAGAGAGAGACAGACAGACAGAATCTGAAGCAGACCCCATGTTCACCATGCTCAACATACAGTCCAGAATGGGGCTCAATATTCTGACCCTAGGATTATGACCTCAGCAAAAATCAGGAGTAAAGCAGATCCCATCCAGAAGACTTTTCTCAGTCTTCAGAGGTACGATTCAAATACCTGTAACAGGCCATCCAACATGGACGCCACAAACCACTTGGGTACCAAGCCACTAAGTACCTGAAATGAGGGTAGTGCAATTGAAAATTAAAATACTTAATTTAATTTTAATTTATAAAAGCAAAGAAATACATATTTTTTCTGGTAAACACAACCTTATTATTTTGGTAAGAATAAATTTCATTTTTTAAAAGATTTTATTTACTTATGAGAGAGAGAGAGAAGGTGAGGGAGAGAGAGAGGGAGACACAGAATCCGAAGTAGGTTCCAGGGTCTGAATTGTCAGCACAGTGCCTGACACAGGGCTCAAACTCATGAACTGTGAGATCATGACTTGAGTGAAGTCTGATGATTAACCGGCTGAGCCACCCAGGTGCCCCTTATATTTCATTTTAATTATTGAAAATTTAATGTATGAATTTAGATATGAGGTTAAGAATAAAAACATACCATGTTTCAAATACTCTTTTTTAAATTAATTCCATGTTGGAATGACAAAAATTTGTATATATTGAGTTAACAATATGTATTTTTAAAAGTAATTTAAAATTTAATTTTACTTCTTAAATGTTATTATTAGAAATTTTTAAATTATGTATGTGTAATGGATTATATTTCTGTTGGGTGTTGTTGACCTACAGATATAAATACCTCAGAAAAAGCATCTTTTGGTCTGTAAATATTAAACTGAATATTTCCTTGAAATTTGACCATTTTAAGTAATTTTTCACCTGTGAGGACAGTTACCAGATTTCAGTGTTTACTGAATCTCACCAGACGTGAAGTCCAGAGGACTTTGTTTTCCAATAGCTGATCAGTGAGAATGCCACTATGCATCTCAGTATTTGATTTAAAGTAAATTCATCAAAATAAAATTAAACACCTTTATACTTTATTATCTCTGATTCAGAAAGCTGATATTATACCTACAGAAAATTGAGATTTATAATTTCTTGACATCTTGAATAAATATCTGCAAGAAAAAAAATAATGAAGAGAACGAGAATTCAGAGAGTATAGACATGAAGGAAACTTAAGAGAAGATAGGAAATAAAGACAAGATTTGGAACATTTTGGAACAGTTTATTTATTTGAAGTTACTGACATAAAAGAAAAGCACGGTCTGAGTTAGTGAAAAAAATCACACAGGATTTAAATTTCCTTTTGCTTATTCACTCAGACAGACATAGCACTATAACCTAGAATTTTGAAAAAGCGGGTGCATAATTCAATGAGAATAACGACTTCTGTATTTTTCAGTTGGATGTGATGTAATTATTGGGGAGACAGACTGCATTTGATACATAAAAAGTGCATTCAGAATTAAAGTCTGGAATGACCTGAAATGCAAGGATTTGACCAGACAGACTACATATTACCTCCTTAGCAATCAATAACAACCTTGAAAATAAGCATCTGCATTCTCCTTGGGAAAACGACAGGACAACAGTGAGGAACACCATCCTTCCTAGCACCACCCTGATGTTTCACAACAAAAGATATTTCCCATGAGAGTGCAAACTGGTATTTTCAAAAAAACCTGTTTTGAGTCTTGCCATCTTGAATTCTAGGGAGAATTTTGTCACGTAAATTTAATTATCCACATAAGAAGTGGTCAATCTTAGGTATATGAACTGTGAGCTATAAAAGGAGAACAGATTTTAAAATATTTGCAAATAATTCCATATAGCTGATATTGTTTTAGTTATTTTATCATCATTACCAACATTGTCATCATCATAAATATTATCATTTTCTGAGATTTTAATGGCCAAATAATTATGTTGGTATCAATAGTTGATAACCACAAATTTATGATTAATGTTTGATGTTTATTTGGAGATAGTACCTTTTCCCTTTTCCTCTGGTAGCATGTTACTTTAACATTCTTATTTAATTTCTTGACATAGCATAAGGACACATAATTTTACATTAAGAGTAACAATAGTAATGTGAAATGAATAAACATGTGTTTTTAAACTTGTGGATGTACTTTTATCCTTTCAGATATTGCAGAAATCTTTAGCATTGGTTTAGTTAGAAAAGATTGTCATTTGAGGTTGGTTGGCTGGCTGGGTCAGCAGAGCATGTGACTCTTGATCTTGAGGTCATGAGTTCAAGCCCCATGTTGGGTGTAGAGGTTACTAAGAAAAGAAAAGAAAAAGAAAAATATCTCATTTGAAATAATTCTTCCTTTCTTCTTTAATTTTTTGTATGTTTCTGTGTAGACAAAACAAGAAAAGAGGGAAATAAAACACAAATCAGTTAATTTTTTTGTATCAGTTACTTCTGTAAAACATAAATAAGTTGAGAAGAAGAGTAAATTTTTGGTTAAAATTATTATACTTCTGAATACATCCATACTTATTAGTACTTTCCCTGACCACACATAGGATATTAACAGCATCTTATGAATCCTCATGCATAAACTTAGAGGTAAAAGAAAAGTCTCCACACTGCTGCTCTACCTCATCCAGCCTCTATATAAAGAAGGATAGTAAACACCTCAGAAGGAATTGTTGAAATCAAGGACAGACTGGGACAAGACTTGAAGTTTCACTGAGAGACAGCACTGCTCAGGTCATGCAGGCAAAGCTTAATTCAGCTTACCTTGCAAGGCTAACCTGACCTAGATCATGTCTTACTTGTGCCTCTGGAAATGATAGGCAGAACTTGAACCATTTCCTAAGACTGATAGAGGTAATAATTGATAATTGTTATATTCTAACCAACCACCATGAAGAAAAACAGGCAATACTTTCTCACTATTTAAGCTGCTTTATAACAATATAAGTAAATACATATATTATTGCATTTTAAGAATATAAGTAAATAACAAAATAAACCTTGAGTCTCAATCCATGTTCTGGCTTGAGGGCTCCCAGTTTGTAAACTGTCTTTTTAGTGTGTGCACAAAAATAACTTTTTTAAATTACTACTTCAATGGTACATTTGTTTTACTTTGGCTATTTTGAACCTTTGGACAGAAATAGCATTGTGATTCGTATGATCCCATTCTACTGTACGAAGTGAGGGCTGCCTATATATTAAAGAGTTGAAATTCCTAATTGACCAATGTGAACTCACTGATATTTATAAATAAATTCACCTCAAAACGGCATGTTAAGTCAAGTTTACACAAATCATTTATCAAGATAGAACATATTTTGGACAATAGGACACTTGATGTAGCCAAAGTAATTCAATTCATACAAAGTATGTTTTCTGATCACAATGGAATTAAATTTAAAGTTCACTACAGATTAATTCTGGCAATTTTTAACATGATAAAAGTAAATAGCATGCTTCTAAATAACCTATGGGTCAGAAAAGAAATGAAAGAAGAAACTACAAAGTATGTTGACATTATAGAGGGATGGAAATGCTTGCAGACTCCTGGTGGGAATGGAAACTGGTAAAACCACTTTGGAAAAACAACTGGCAGTTTCTTCAAAAGTTACACATAGATCTACTACCATAGATCCAGCCATTTCACTCCTATGTATTTGCCCAAGATTCACACAATTTCCAGCAAAGGTTTGTACACATGTATTTATAGCTGCTTATTTTAGTAGCCCCAAACTGGAAACAGCCCAAATGTCCATCAGCAACTTAATGGATAAACACATGTGGCTGAACCATGTAAAGGAATACGTTTAACCATTAAAGGGAATGAACTATTGGTACAGAATACTCTACCAGTGACTCTCAAAATAATTGTCCTAAATGAAAGAAGCAAAAGAAGAGAAGAGAACATATCTTGTGATTCTATTTATATAAAACTCTCGAAATGGCAAATTAACATATAGAAATAGAGAGCAGATTGAATTTTGTTTGGACATGATGGAAGGTAGGCAGGATGAGCAGCAGGATATTATTACCAAAGGGCACAGGGACATTTTTGAGGAAGATATATATGTTTAGTATCTAGGCTGTGGAAATGGTTTTATGAGTGTGTGTGGATAAAAAAAAATATCATGTAACACATCTTAAAAATGTAGCTTATTATATTTAATTATCCCTCAATAAAATTGTTTTTAAAAAGGAAAAGAGGGGCATCTGGGTGACTCAGTCAGTTAAGCATCCGACTTCAGCTCAGGTCATGATCTCACAGTTTGTGAGTTTGAGCCCCATGTCAGACTCTGTGCTGACAGCTCAGAGCCTGGATCCAGCTTCAGATTCTGTGTCTCCCTCTCGCTCTGCCCTTTTCCTGTTCACTCACTCTATCTATCTCCCTTTCTCTCAAAATAAATCAACATTTAAAATATTGACTAAGCTGATTTTTGAAAGAGAAGACAAAGTACGTGTTATAGAAAATATATTCTATGTAGAGCCGCCCAGAAGTTAAGGAAGTAAGGTTACTTAATAAATGTTCAAAAATTATATGGACATGTAAAATGTAAAAACAATTCCTATTATAAAGGCTATAGGTAAACGGGGAGGCAAGAGTTACACTGAGTAGCATGAAAAAAAAATCAAAGTAATCACCAATAGGTGGAAACAAATTGAAAAACATTGTAGAAACAATCACACACACATGAAGAACTATCATTTTCTTCAAGATTTTCCCTTCATTATAAGGCTTTGGACAGAGTTTTAAAAATATAAATGATTGAAGTGGACAGCTGGGTGGCTCAGTCAGTTAAGTATGGGACTCTTAATCTCCACTCTGGTCATTATCTGATTGAGACCCATGTCTGGCTCAGTGCTGACAGCTGGAAGCCTGCTTGGTATTCTCTCTCTTCTCTCTGCCCCCCTCCTCTCTTTCCATGTTGGGAGCTGTCTGAACTCACTGGTTGATTGAAAATTCCTGGTGAGCGTATGGCAAGTTTGCATGGTCTCTTGTCCCTAGACAGCGACCAAAATCTATCCTCTAGTAACTTTCATTTTCACTTGGGCACCAAACCTCAAAGTGCTTTGCTGATTAGTGTCAGGAGTGGCCTGTCCCCCTGCCCTGTCCCTCAGACGTGATTGCACCTGGTCAGGGAAAAGTTGACTAAACTAGATACACCCTAATGTGACTAAGGCAAGCAACATATAATTTTCCTCCTAGCTGAGCAATTAACTGGTAACTGACTACTTTCTGGGCCTGGACGCTGTTGCAAAAGTCACTATTGAAGTAAAATGTATCAATTGTCTTTGGGACTGTGAGAGCAGGCATTACATCTCCTGGGAATCCTGTTTTTCTGGGAACTTTCTCTTAGAGTTATAAACAGCCTAATGACCCTTACTCATAAAAACCTGACCTTTACTAAACAACACTGTTTGCCTCTTGGTTAAAGGTCACTTCCTTAGGGCTATCCCTGAGGTTTTGTATATCTTGGTTTTAAAAAAAAAATACCGGCCCTTCCCATATAATAGCTTCAGTGCCTGCAGCTAAGTTTTTTTTATGAGAATCATTACTTCTAGAATTGTAAATTCTGCAGAACCCATGTCCTAGAAAATTGTAAAAATTATCTATGAGAAATCATTTACTTCTCTTTCTGCTCCTTGTACCTTTGCCCATAAATAAAACTAAAGAATCAGAGCAGAGATGCCTGGCTGGTGATCAGAAAGAAACTCCAGGCTCTCTCACTCTCTCTCGCTGACACTGCCCATCCTTCAGGATCCCTGGGCCCGCTGGAGCTGGACTCCGGCATTTCCAAATAAACAAACAAACTTAAAAATAAATAAATAAAAATGATAACAAGAAGCACTTTATAGTTGATGACTTGCCACAGGATATGGAGATATTTGTGGCTCCCAGAAAGACTGAAAATAAAATGGCCACTACTAAGATGTTGGTGATATCACCAAGAAGGTATGCATATCTTAAGCTGAGGGAAGTGTGTTTATAGACGGATTTTTAAAAATTGTTTGAGTCCCATACTAAACCATCTAAATATTTATTGCTATCAATTTTTACATCTCTCTAGTAAGATTACTTCTCCAGTGTTTTCAGGAATACAGGAATAGGACTATTTACTAATATTATCAGAAAAACAGGATGAAAATAGTTGGATAAGATATTAAAATTTCATATCACCATATTCATATCCATAAAGCATAGCATATGTAATCTAATATAAGCATTATAATTTACACTTGCTGTATGTATTCCAATACATACATGTGGATTATTATATAAAATATATTTTTTAATTTACAAGATCATATATGCATGTACATATATGTCCAACTAACTGTGAATATTCATCCAGACATAAGTAAAATAAAATGAGGTATCATAACTATGAAATTTCAAACAGAAACTATAGCAATAAAACAAGCACATTATAATCACGATTGTAGTCTAAGGATAGAATAGGGAAACATTAACAGATGATTCTAATCATTCAAAGTGCTTTTTTTTTAGTATCTATTCTGCAATCTCATTTGAATGCATTTAATTAAAATACAATATCTTTTTATTCATCTTCAAAACTCTGAAGAAGAATATTGGCATATTGGTGAGCTCTAAGGAAAACAGAAAAATAAATGTAAAACAAATTATCAAGCAAAAATAAATAATTGAAAATAACATTTTATTTCAATATTCTTCTCCTTGTCATGTTTTTTCCTTGGCAGACCAGTGGTTTGTGACAGCACTAGGAATGTATTATCTAAAGTTACTGTCTCAACAAGGACAAGAGACTCAATCACGGTGAACTAGATTTGTTAGACTAGTGAAAGGGTTAGAGGTGATAGTTTGGACCAATAATGAGAGATATAGGAAACTAAGCAAGCCAGTTGTATAAAATGATAGACTCGAAGATAACTTTGGAGTATTTGTCTAAAAACAAAACTGCACATACACTGCTCTGCTTAAATGAACATGTATTGTCTTTCTAATAAATGCCACTAAAAATAAGTCTACTCCTTTTCCTAGAACTAATTTTCTTTCTTTTAATTTGATGTGCTCTTACCAGAATTTTTAGAAATATAATACATGTGGATTATTTAGAAATATAATACATGTGGACTATTATACAATAATAATTGAAAGGGTCCACCATAAAAAATATTTTTACCTTTAATGAAGTAAGAGTGTTTTACTCTTGCATTACATTTTACTCAGTGTTTTTGTTTAATTCTAATTATAAAACCTGATATCATTCAATAAAATTTGAAACACTTATCACTATTGGATTATAAAAATATGGTGTCATTTAGTATCGGCACTTGCATACACTTATTAAATTTGAAGATTATTTATTCAAATATAGTAAGTGAGGAATCAGACTACAATCCTACCAGATGTCTTAAACTTCACTTATTTAAATTTTTTAAAAACTTTTTATGTTTATTTATTTTTGAGACAGAGACAGAGAGACAGAGTGCAAGTGTGGAGGCCCATAGAGAGAGAGGGAGATGCAGAATCTGAAGCAGACTCCAGGTTCTGAGCTTTCAGCACAGAGCCTGATGTGGGGCTTAAAACCTACAAACTACAAGATCATGACCTGAGCTGAAGTCAGATGGTTAACCAACTGAGCCAGCCAGGCGCCCCTAAAATATTTTTAATGTTTATTTATTTTTGAGAGAGAGACAGAATGGAGGAGAAGCAGATACAGAGAAGGAGAAACAGAATTTGAAGCGCGCTTCAGGCTCCTAACTGTCAGCACAGAGTTTGATGCAGGGCTTGAATTCACGAAACATGAGATCATGACCTGAGCTGAAGTCGGATGCTCAGCTGACTGAGCCACCAGGTGCCCCAAACTTCACTTATTTAGAGTAATGACATGTTTTTCATATGACAATTTGTGTTTATATCCTCCCAGAAATGTATTAAATGAGCAATTATGAATGAAACTATTGGAGCTACTGTGATTTAACTGTTTATAAAACAATACTGATTCATTGAATTATTTCTGGAATGTTCTTTTGAAAGTTTTAGAATATATATAGCACATTAGTGTATGAAATGCTGACATCTTATTTACTGGGCTGTTTTTGTTGCCTGCCATTCTATCCCATCAACCTGAAGTGTTATCCATTATGTCCTCCTATTTTTCAATGTGATAAGCCCATTCATGTATTCTCATATTTTCTCATGTTTTTTCCTCCGTGAGTCTGCTTGAGATTCTCCCTCTGCTCAGCCCCCTCTCTCTGCTGAAATCTCTCTCCTTCTCTCCAAAATTAAAAGTAAATAAATTTTTAAAAAGCTGAGGTTTTTATTTTTTAAACTTTACCTCAAAGTTAGTATTTGCTGAGGAGAAAAAAGAAACAAATGTCTTGACCTTCTCTACTAATATACTTTCCTTCCCACCTAACTATTTAACTAAACTCTAATAGTTCAAAACACACCCCAAAAGTATGTATCTATACCCTATTTCCTGTATATTTTAGAATTGACATCATAGATATCATGCTCCAACTTAACTTCAATAGTTAACACATGATCTGCTATCACAATCCGTTCAAGTAATAATTATAAAAACCAATTGCATACCACATTTAATTATCATTCAATTAGAAAGTGATGGTTTAGATATTTTGTTTTAGATATTTCTCCAAGGAATAATTAGCATCAACATCTAATAACTAATAACCTTAAAATATCATTCAAAAGAACATATATTGGTAACTGTATATATTTTCTTGATAATAAATAGTTAATCTTGATACTACATTCCCAGTAATATCTTACTACAAAATAAAAGCATAATTGTTTACTATCATCTCTGGCAATTTACTTAAAGTTGAGCTAGAGAAAACGTGATTGTAAAAGCCAAGATTAGTGCTAAATTACATGGTCACTTGCAGTTATTATAGGATAAATTCACAATAAAAATTAAAAGTGAATTCAATGAGATGTGAATTCTCCCTGGAGCATCAAACTCTGAGTGCAGAAACCGTGGGAGATAATTCGTATGATGCGGTGATTGTTCCTCCCAGCACTAGTAAGGAAACTACAAAGAAAATGTATGTTTTTGAGCACACTTTAAAATTGGGTATAGTTTTGAAAACTATTCCTCGGTTATAACTATCTTTCGCTGGAAATGAGATTTAAAATCCGTTTGCTCTAAATTTTTAGCCTTATGAAACAGTTAAGCCATCACAAGTCTTTCCATTAAGTTGGAAATTAGTTTATCCCTTGACGGGGCAAACTCAGGAACTTTATAACTACAAATTGCTCTCTGAACACAGAACAGCTTGGAAGTAGATAAACCTTTTGGGAAACTCAAAATCCTTCATTAAGTTTATGTTTTTGGGCCGGAGGTGGATCAGTGATCAAAGATGTAAAACAGGATTTAAAAATTTTATTTTAAAAGTGGAGAGAAATCACAAGACTAGTAAAATTTCCCAATAACCTAAAAATACATAACTTTAAATATTTGGATAAATCTGTCTTCATGAACATTATTTTGGAGCCTATATAAACACAGAAGCCAAACTATGGCATGCTTCTAAATTAGGCCAAGCACCAGCTCACCCACATATTAAAACTTATAGGTTTATACGCTTCAAGTGTAGAATCCATGCAATTCATGTTTCTAGAGTTAAACAATTTTTGGTCGTTCAGTGATTGATGTATATTAGGTGGTTAAGTGAAGAAAGATTTTTTTCTAAGTAGTCATAAATGCAAATACATGGAGCTAACATGACATTTATTTATCAACACAGCCAATTATATATAAAAGCATTTGCTAACACAACTATTGATATTTAATTATTTCATCCCCAAAACTAGATCTCATTTTATTTTACTATCCTTTGAAATGGTCCTCCATTTGCTTTAGTTTTCATAACAAAGTCTCCTAAAGATACCATCTTCTCTTTGCATGACAAAATTTAAAAATTATTTGGCTAATGTAATAACTTAGCCTAACTCCTCTTTTTTTTTAACTGAAGTAGAATGAAGATTCAAAAATGTAAGTACTATTGCTAAATGTCACCCAATTTCAGAAAATCTCTGAATATTTGGCAGCTGACATGAAATTCATAATCGTCCTCAGGAATTTAAAATAAAAGAAGAAAATTAGATGCAAAAGTTAAAAATGGATGCATTTATACTTCCATATTTTGGTAAGAAAAAAGCAGATGGCTTGTGGAACACTCTGGAAATGTGAAAAAGCTGTGCCGTTTAATAGTTCAGCAAGAAGAGAAAGTAAAGTGGGTAACAATGTGAGAAACTACCTCCAATAAAGAAATTC
The DNA here is from genome assembly GCF_006229205.1 of Suricata suricatta. Lineage (NCBI taxonomy): Eukaryota > Metazoa > Chordata > Mammalia > Carnivora > Herpestidae > Suricata > Suricata suricatta. The sequence continues at coordinate 77,042,663 of NC_043710.1, read as the reverse complement.
ATTAAATCATTAGTATTCTCTAGACTTTTTAACTCACAAAATAAAGATTTACTCATCTATTATTTGTCTCATTTATGTATATACATATTTTGCACTTATTCAGTTTCACTCAGGTCTTTTCTGATTGATGCATATCTTTGTGATTATGTTTAGAATGCATAAAATATAGAAATTGAGTAAATGATTAATAGTGATGTACAATTAAGGAAAAATGGCTCATTTTTATTCAAGATGATGTTTTTCAATTTTTCCAGACAAATATGAGTAGACTTAATTTTTCAGCGACCATTTTTTTCTGCATGCTTACACACTGGTACAATCTATTGAAGTTGGTTTATCTCATGTATTACCTGTTTCCCATTGTGCATTCAGCATTTCCATGACCACTTTAAAATCCTACATCTTTATCTTATAACTTTAAGTAGTAGGTCATTAGGCAAAGCCCACGTTATTTGCTCAGATGTGCTAGAAGATTCTTTTCAGAGTGCCTTCCCAGCATGAGTTTTCTTATGTGGACTCCAGTTGATAGCTTTGTCACATTGCTTAAATATTGGTGTGCCCACAGTGTGAGATGACTAATGTTGACTGAGAAATGAGTGATCACTGAAGGCTGTCTACCATTCATAACACTGAGAATGTTTTATGTAGTGAGGAACCTCATATGTCCTACAAATGTCACTGCAACAGTAATAGATTTCCAATATGTAGTTGACTGAACTACTTCCCCATTATGAATTATTTGTGTAACTCAAGAATTTCTCCCTCCAAATAAATAATTTTTTTGTTTTAGGGATTATTTCTATTTAGAGTTTTCTTTAGCACACCAGAACTTGGATTTGATTGAGTCCTCATGCACAGTAATTACAGATGGTGGTGGCTAAACAATGGAATGTATGCTTTTTTATAGGGATAAATTGTCAATGACAGAAATTTCATGTTGATTGCAAAGATAGAGTTTTTCTACTGTGTGAGGTCTTTGGTGCGAATGAAAAAAGGTTAACTCCCTGGGTGCAACTTTTCCTAATTAATTAGATATTAATTAGATATAGTTTCTCTACTGCAGGTTGGATTTTGGGTATTTCTCTTCCCCCAAGTGAACCATGTTCTGATAAAACTCTAGTTGCTTAGGTTCTGGTAAAACAGCCCCTCTTGAGGGCGGAACAGAATGCTCTGGGCTTATTTGCACACTGTCATTTTCTCCTTCTCCTGAAGGAAGTGCAATTTCTCCAGTTTTCAGTGTGAGAATCTGGTAGAGATACTAGAGATAAGGCTTACAAAAGTGTAGGGTCCTTGGACTAAGTTGAGGGTCCAGTCCTAGGACTGGGTCAACCTGGACTTTTTAATCCTCAGAGTTATTCACACTCACTTTCCAACAATTTATCAATTTTAGCTTAGCTTTTCCTACCCTGGGTTTCATAGAGGTTTCTGCTTGAGGGATACTGTTCTGGCAAATTGTGATTCTCCCTATTCAACTGTCTGCCTCTCAATTTGGGGGCGACAGTTTGCCCTGTGACTCAATTCTCTGACGGATCTAAGAAGAGTTAGTTATTTTCAGTTTGTTCAAAATGTCTGCACGTGTTCTTTTTTATTTCTTTATTTCCCATGAAAGTTGTACTTTTTAGATTGCTTCAATTAATCTTTTTTCATTTCATTCCTAATGCCTCATTATTTATTTTAAACTTTATTAACATTTGCTTTATCTGTAATGATATGAACTTTCCAATTTTCTTGGGTTTCTCTTTCCCTTTTTTAGCTTACAATTGAGTACTGAATTCATTTTAAAACCCCCTTTTTTTTCTTTATTAAGTGGTCAAAACCCCCTATTTTAGTCACATATAATTTCTCTACTTTCATTCTTCTTAATGATAATGACTCCATAATTGGCAATGCTGTTTTATTTTTAGTTTACTATAATTGTTACATAGTTATATAAAGTTTTTACTTTGTTCATATCCTAAATGACTAAAATATCTTTTTATGATTTAGTTTTATTTTCACTATCTGATTATATTTTTAATTTTTTAATGTTTTTTAATTTATTTTTTAGAGAGAGAGAGTGAGCAAGCGAGGGAAGGGCAAAGAGAGAGACACAGAAACTGAAGTAGGCTCCAGGTTCCAAGCTGTCAGCACAACCCCAACGCGGGGCTCAAACTCACAAGCCATGATATCATGACCTGAGCCAAAGAAGAATGCTCAACCAACTGAGCCACATAGGCAACCCTGATTATTTTTTATTTTTATCTTGATTTTATTGTGGTAAGGGTCTTTGAGTTATTTGATAAATAAATTTTGCAACATTCTGAGATTTTTCTGTAGCCAGCTACAAACTCATATTTGAAAGATGTTATATGAGTATATTGAAATGTAATAAAAAGTCTTTGCTTTAAGAACTTTCTATGACAAAGGTGATAAAACTATACATAATTTGCGTGTGTGAGACCACAAAATAAAAATGCCAGAGACTTAAAGCATAAAATGATTTATTATTTTTACTAAATTATTCCACTCTGGGTGGTTGACCCTCTAGGAGTTCTGACTACCACTAGTAACTCAGGCATGCATGTACTCTCATCCCATTAATTAGGTCTCTGTGATTATGATTGCAAAGGAACAGAAAGCAAGATGGTCTTACATGGGCCCTTACACAACTGGTATAGAAGTGAGATATCAATTCTCCTCTTATCCTTTAGGTAAAATTAGTCATATAGACTTATCTGGCAGAAGGGACCTGGGATATGAGGGAAACACATGATTATATACAGTGGAACTATTAAATGTCCAAGAACAAGGGCACCTGAGAGGCTCAGTCAGTCAGGTGTCTGTCTTCAGCTAAGGTATTTCTTGGTCCTTGGGCATGAGCCCCATGTTGGGCTCTGTACTGATAACTCAGAGCCTGCTTCAGATTCTGTATCTCCCTCTCTCTGTCCTTCCCCTGCTCATGCTCTATCTCTGTCTCAAAGACAAATAAAACCTTTAAATTTTTTTTAAAAAGTCCAAGAACAGTCATTATTCTAATATGAAGTGATCTCCACTATATTTGGAGAATATTAGAGAGCCTGCTCCTCGATGTAAAAATTCAAAATAAAACTGAAAGAAAATGCAGAGTTACTTTGCATGAAATGAAGGCAGAAAGGAAAAGGCAAATTTGCAGTAGAGTTTCTCTGAGTATATATTATAATATAATTTTGACTATTGACACTCATAATTTATTTATATATGCATAATAAAATAAATAAAATAAAAAATAGAAAAACTGAGAAACTTTTGTGAAGACGGCAGAGTAGGAGAATCCAAAGCTCCCCCTGTCCCATGGACACACCTCAGTAACAGCCACATCAGTACATCCAACCCAGAAAATGACATAAAGACTGGCAGGACAGATATTTCATGGTTAATTGTAGACAGGAGGACACATCAAAAAGGGTATGAAGAGCAGAGATGCAGTCAGGAACCAAACTTTTGGCAAAACTAAATGGGAATGAGAAAGACACCATAAACACAGAGAAAGGAGAAAAGCAGACCCCATACCAGGTGCACCAGACACAGGAGACCTACACTGGAAAGACACGTTTTCATAACCTTCGACATAGAAAACCAGTATGGCTTAACTTTATGATTATTTATAATCAGCAGGGCTCAATTCTGGGTACTTTAAAAATTGGCAAGCTTGGCTTTGGAAGAACTGGAGAGTAATGGGAAAATTTGTCCCATCTTGTTCCATTAAGAGAAAAGATAACAACTAGTCCCAAAAGATACAGCATAGAAGCAGCATCTGAAAAGCACCTAGGATATACCTGAAGATTTGCTTACTAATCCCAGAACATGTGCTCAAGGGGAAAGCACCTTTAACAGATTTCTCCAGGATCAAAAGAGCTGGTGGGTGCCACTTCTCTCCCAACCTTCAACCTGGATGGCTGGACACTTGTAGGAAACAGCACAAAAGCTTTCCACCTAATTGCTAACACCATGAGTCCTACCTCCACATTCTTCTAGGGATCTGCCCCATCCAATCCATCTCATTCAGAAGGAGCTCCTCCAAAAGACCTTTTGCCATGTCTGTTTCATCTTGCAAGAAGCCCCAGCAGGAAAGCCCACCATTCCAAAGTGGCTCCTGCCCTGGGGTGAGGGGCAGAAACAATACACATCAGTATACTCTCAGTCCCAAGAACCAAACTGTAGAACTAGCAGTGCCATTCAGTGCATCTGTAGCCCTGCAAGCATGTGGCATATGTACCCTCTCCACTCACCAACAAAAATCTCTCAAGGTACAAGGCAGGAAAAACTTCCTACGGGACTGTGCTGCTGCAGCCCCAACAGAAGGACTGGGGGCAGACATCTGCAGACATCTCACCAACAAAACTTCTCAGGAGAAAACACAGGGAAAGCACCTTACATTTCAGGGTTACCACCACCTTGGCAAATGGGCTGAAGGAAGGCATCTTGTCTGACTGCGGATACAGGCCAAATACAAGTCCATGACTGCTCCACACTGGCCTCTTAGCAGTAAAGGGAAAAAACCCAGCCCACAACAGGCAAAGTGGGCCTTTGCAGCTAACTGAACTGAAGGCAAACAAGGCTCAGCTACAGCAGTAGGGTGCACACAACCCACATAGGAGACATCACTGAAGTATGTGGTTCTGGTAAACAGATAAATCATGTCATAGGGCCATAGGACCTCTTGTTCATAGAGCCATTACTTTCAATAGCAGGAGACTTAGTTGAGCTTCTTAATACATAGAAAGAAACACAGAGAGAGAAAATGAGGAAACAGAACATATCCCAAATGAAGAACATGACAAAATGACCACAAAAGGACTATTTGAAACAAATATAAGCAATATGCCAGATAATGAGTTCAAGTGTGGTTATAAAAATACTTACTAGACTTGAGAAAACATTGGGAGCTCTCAGTGAGACCATCGACAAAGAATTTTTAAAAACTCAGAAATGAAGAACTCAATAACTAAAATTTAAAAGTACACTAAAGAGAAACAATAGTAGATTAGAGGAGACAGAAGAATGGGTCAGGGAGCTGAAAGACAGAGTAATGGAAAACAACCAAAATGAACAGCAAAAAGAAAAAAAAAGTAAAATGAAAATAGGTTAAGGGAACTCAGTGACATCATCAAGTATAATAACATCATAGGGATCTCAGAAGGAGAAGAGAGAAGGAGAAGAACGCTTATTAGAAGAAAAAAATAGCTGAAAACTTCCTGAATCTAGGGAAAGGAGTAGATATTCAGATGCATGAGACAGAAAGCCTGCAACAAAATCAATCCAAGGAGGTTCATACTAACACACATTATAATTAAAATGGCAAATGTAGTGACAAAGAGAATTTTTAATGCAGCAAGATAAGAACGCAGTTACATACAAGGGAAACTGGATAAGGCTATTAGCTGATTTTTCAGCACAAACTTTGCAGACCAGGAGTGGTATAATATATTCAAAGTGCTGAAAGAATGTAACTTGCAAGACTATCATTTGGAATAGAAATAAAAATAGTTTTCCAGACAAAAAACAAAAACACAAACACAAACAAAGACAAAAAGCAGTTAAAGGAATTTAAACCAGCTGTCAAAGAAACATTAAAGGTAATTCTTTGAGAGAAAAGAAAATGCAATGCTCGAGAGTGATAAAATCAGGAAAGGAAAAAAAATATTCACAGGCATGTGTAAACACAAAAAAAGTAGTAGATTAGTCACTTATAAAACTTACATGGAGGCTAAGGCATAAAAGTTGTAAAATCAATTATACCTATAAAGATCAGTCAACAGATTCACAAAATAAAGCAATATAAAGAATTTCATATACATAAAACATAAGGGGAGGGGAATAAAAATATTGTGCTTTAAGAATGGGTTCAAACTTAAGTTATCATCAACTTAATATAGACTGTTATAAGCAGAAAATATTATATATGAACCAATTGTAACCACAAATAAAAAACTATGATAGAGACACAAAAAGTAAATCAGAATGAATGAAAAAAACAAGACCCATCTGCATGCTACCTACAAGAGATTCCCTTCAGACCTAAGACACATACATGCAGATTGAAAATGAAGGGATGGAAAAACATTTACCATGTAGAGGAAATGAAAAAAAAAACTAAGGTAGGAATACTTATAACTGACAAAATAGACTTTAAAACAGTCTGTAATGAAAGACAAAAAAGGACACTACATAATGATAAACAGCACAACAAAAGGCCATAAATAATAATAAACATTTCCATAACAACATGGGAGCATCTGAATACATAAAGAATCTATTGGCAGAAATAAAGAAATTACCAGTAATACAATAATAGCAGGGAACTTTAATACCCTACTTACATCAATGGATAGATTATCCAAACAGAAAATTTGCTAAGAAATTGTGGCTTTAAATGACACATTGGACTAGATGCATATAACAGATACATTCAGAGCATGCCAACACAAAATAGCAGAATAAACATTTTTCCCAACGACACAGGGAAACAATCTCCAGAACAGATCACATGTTAGGCCACAAAACGAGTCTTAACAAATTCAGGAAGATTGATATCATATCATGCATTTTTTCCAACTCCAGTTGTATGATATTACAACTCAATCACAAGAAAATTTCTGGAAAAAACACAGATTCATAGTGGTTAAATAAAATGCTACTCAGCGATGAATGGGTCTACCAAGAAGTTAAAGAGAAAATAAAAAAAATACATGGAGACAAATGAAAATAAAAACACAACAGTCCAAATTCTTTGAGATGCAGCAAAAGCTATTTATTCTAAGAGGGAAGCTTATGGCAAAACAGGTCTATACTCAAGAAGCAAGAAAAATCTCAAATAAATAACCTATACTTACACAAAGAAACAAAGAACAGCAAAAATTAAAGCTAGTAGAAGGAAGAAAATAATAAAGACTAAAGCAAAAATAAATAAAATGAAGACTGAAAAAAACAATAGAACAGATCAATGAAACCAGGACCTAATTCTTTAGAAAAATGAACAAAATTGATAGTCCTTTAGCCCCACTCATTAAGAGAGAGAGAGAGAGAGAGAGAGAGAGAGAGAGAGAGAGAGAGAGAGAGAGAGAGGGAGAGATTGTCGACAGACCAATGAAAAGATGTTCACCATCACTAACCATCATGGAAATGGAAATGATAACACTGAGATATCACCTCATATGTGTCAGAATGGCTAAAAAAGATCACAAGAAACAATAAATATTGGTGAGAATGTGGAGAAAAAGGAAACTCTGTGCATTGTTGATGGGAATGCAAATTGGTGTATTGGTGTAGCCACTCTGAAAAACAGTATGCAAACTCTTTAAAAAATTATAAATAGAATTACCATATGATCCAGTAGTTCAACTACTGGTAATTCCCCAAAGAAAATGAAAACACTAATTTGAAAAGCTATATGTGCCCTGATGTTTTGTGCAGCACGGCATATAATGACCAAGATATAGAAACAACCCAAGTGTCCATCAATATGTAAACAGTTAAGAAGTTCTAATGTGTGTGTGAGAGAGAAATTGAGAAATACCATATAATTTCATTCCCATGTGGACTTTAAGACACCTAACAAAGAAAAGAAAGAAAACTCTTAAATTTCAAGAACAAACTGGTGGTTGCCAGAAGGGAGGAGGCAGGGGGGATATGTGAAACAGATAAAGGGGTTACGACTACACTTATCTTAATGATCAATGAGAAATGTATAGAATTTATCGAATCATTATATCATAAACCTGAAACTAAAATAACACTACATGTTAATTATACTTAAATTTAAAAAAAAGAAAAAATTGACCTGGCTTATGAAAACATAATATAAAATGAACAATCATTTCAAGTAGTTTTCAGCAAATGTGACATTATTTTAAAATAATTATTAAATTATAATTAAATTAGACAAGTGTATATCAATGATTAAACTTATTCAAAAGCAATACGGAGATGCTCCTTATTCCAGTTGCTTTCCTGGAAAAGTTTTTCAGTTATCGTAATTACGAAAGTCATTGGGTTATTAGAGTAATAGTTTAATTATTAAAATGCCATTGGACACTTTACAAATGCAACTTTCTCATAGCACTACCTCTTAACAGCAGGATGGCATGGTTAAAAATGCCTCAAAGTGACCCCCACTTTTTCCTTCCTTTGTAATACAATCTGAATATCTATATTAAAGCCCTGGGAATTATTTTAGTGTGTACAACTTTCGTTAGAGCACTAAGGAAATAAATCTATAAATTAGAAAACATTAAAAATTGTATGATTGTTAATTGTACTCTTTTACTTGGAGCAACGTTGGAATGAATACTTCAAATATTAGATACTTTAAATATTAGACTCTCTAGATAAAGAACAGTTATTATATAATTTTGATAAAATCTGTTTCTTCCAATAAATGCCCAGTTCACCAGTCATAAAAGCAAATGATTTTTTTGTTGTAATCCTAATTTTGATCCATCCCTGTGTGCACTAAACACAACTGTAACACCATACTGATATAAATGTATTTACATTTTATTTAGTATCTCTAAAGCTTTAATCATGTTGGCCTACAGAAAAATATTTATACATAAATAGAAAACTGTCACAAAGCATTCACACTGGGCTCTCTCAGCAGACATTGAGGAAACACTGATTATCCGAATATTTTTTATAACTCATTTAATGTTTCCAGATTAAGACTAAATTCTTTTAACTGCCTTATTTAATACAAACTATTCATTAAGGAGGCAAAACTTTTGTTACTGCTAGTCTCTCCCTTTCAGCTGGTTCATTTTTATTTTATAAGTAAATGAATGAAACTTTCAGAGAAGACTCAATCAAAAAACTTCGATTTTGCAAAAATTTAATCGATTCTTTTCTGTTTGGTCTTATATAAACATCTGTTTAGATGTAGTGTCCTACCCAGGAAGTTTGACCTGCTCTTTGAGTTAAACAAACAAACAAAACTATCACAGAATCTGAAAATCTGACAACCCC
>NC_043710.1:76944023-77033584 GCF_006229205.1 Suricata suricatta | reverse complement strand
AAATTTCAAGTCTACAATTCAGTATTGTTAACAATAGTCACATTGCTATACAGTACATCTTCAGAACTTACTCATTTTGCATAACTGAAAGTTTTTACCCTTTGACCTAAATCTCCTCACCTCATCCTCTCCCAGCCCCTGGCAACCACTGCTCTATTCTTGCCTTCTAAGACTTTGATTACTATTGATTCTACAGGTGAGATGATGTAGTGTTTATTTTCTGAATCTGAATAATTTCACTTAAGGTAATGTCATCTAGGCTTCTTGCATTGACTCTAGTTTGACTATATTCAACAAGCTCTGTTTCCTCAGATTTAGTTTTTAACGCCTACATATTCTCCATCACTTTCCAGGCTATTCTCCCTCAAGGAGTGACTAAATCTGCCAATTTATATATTCCCACAATGGGGATCTTTGGGAGTTAAATTTATGCTATGCTTTAACCTTCTTTTCAAGTTAAATAATGTTATCAAGGCCAAGTTATGGCAAAGGGTGATTCAATTTCTCATTTTTCACTAACAGCATTATTTTAGAAAGTTAATTTAAAAAATTCTCTCACCTGTATGTTACTCACTCTTAGCCACATTTGTTTCTTTTTCTTTTTTTTTGAGTTTGCAACAATTTTTTAAAATTTTTTATAGTTTATTACCAAGTTGGTTTCCATATAACACCCAGTGCTCTTCCCCACAAGTGTCCCTCTCTATGACCATCACCCACTACCCCTTCCCTCCTCCCTTTTTAGCCCTCAGTTTGTGCTCAGCATTCAAAAGTCACTCATGATTTGCCTTATTCCCTCTCCCTAACTCTTTCCCCCCTCTTTCCCATTCCCATGGTCTCCTGTTAGGTTTCTCCTGTTAGACCTATGAGTGCAAACATATGGTATCTGTCCTTCTCTGCCTGACTACTTTCGCTTAGCATGACACCCTCTAGGTCCATCCATTATGCTACAAATGGCCAGATTTCATTTTTTCTCATTGCCATGTACACATTTCTTTAGAGTGTAAGATGTACTTGCCCTACTAAGCCTTATGAATAGAATTATAAAATAAAATTATAATATCATGATTTTAATTTAGATCTGACTCAAATTTTACTTTTATTACTATTTTATTTAGTTTCTATTACTATTTATTACTCTTTACTAAAGCTTATATTCATTAAGTCTGTCTCATTCATCTTAAATTAGCAGGAAGAAATTGTAGTTTTCCAAGTTACTTTGTCTTGCCAAGATTGTGGCAAGACTTTATTACATTGTGATAAAGTCATGGCAAGACTTAGGCAAACTTTCAGTGCTTGAAAGATATAAGAAACAATTTAATGCTTTCAGATTTTTAGCAGGCAGGAAAATGGACCAAAATATGTCAGAATGTTAATGTGATTACCAGTTTATGTCAGAGACAAGAACTAGTAAAGGATTTCATGCCTGAGGCAATAAACTGCCACATCATAAAATGACACAACAAGAAATAAAAATCCATATCAAGAAGGGGACTATGTCCCTTGGGAACAATCATAAGAGTGTAATCTCCACACCCTGAGTGAACGAGATTCACTAACCTCGTTCTTTCAAAAAATGTAAAAACAAAATGATAGTCTCAATGCATTTTGTTTCCTTTCTAAATATAATAAGCATATTAAAATGTCTGGTTCTCATCACATTTAATTTTTCTTTAAATTCATTTTTAGAAAATAACCACTAGCTACAATACAACTGTAGTGGCACAGGTTTTATTTCATTAAAATTTTAACAGGACTAAATGATAATCACATTCTTCTTGGGCACATTTCTAGTTTCTATAGAAGGAAATTAACAAGCTGTTGTTTATATCCTTGGTGGAAAAAATATCAGCTCAGAAATCGTTTCTTTTCAAGCAGGTGTTCCAGCATATAAAAAGTAGGATTACATCTAATAGCCATACCCCAATATAACATTTTTGTTGTTGTTAGGTAGTTCTCTCTAAGGATAATAACACCAAGCAAAGACAGTTGCTAAGCATTATTTATTTTATTTTTTTAAAACTAATCTACTTCTTGTTTACATCACTAACTCAGTTTGTTGTTTGTGACATGTACAGATAAACACAAGTGCATTAAGGTGACTTTCTTAGGACTGCTGCCTGACTGCTGTCTACTGAAATCCTATGGGCTGTATATAAAAATAACATAGGTTCCACTGATCTCTATATCTGTATCTCATCAACCTCTGAACTCTCTGCACTGATTTAATAAATGACATCATATTTTAAATAACATTCAATTAAGTATTTGTGTTTTTATGTTAATGTCAGTCTTCAACAAAGGATCATAGTTTTCTTATTCACTGCATTGTTTCTTGACTTTTTATTGGGTCTGATGCACAGCAGAATTTAAAAGACAAATGTTATCTGAATAACACACACATGCATGAGGGAAATTCTTTGCCTTGGGGAATTATAAAAATGTCAAAAAGATTTGTTGAGAATGACTATATTCTACTTACTGAAATAAAAACTATAGTTATTTCATTATACATATTTGTAAACAATATACCACAAAGAATGGAAAATTTAGTTCTGACATCAGTGAATAGGTAGTTCTCACTAAAGAACTGGCAAGCAGTTGGTTTCTCCAATAGTACTTTACGGATCTCTTTTTGCATGTCCTCCATAGTCCCTGTGTCCCACAGAAGCGGAGTCTCTATTTATTACAGTGTCCTTATTACTAGTCACAGAGAACACTTGGACTTTGCTGATTGATATGTCCAGTAAATTATACAGGCTTCAAATACGGTGAATTTTATCTTGTTTGGTGCTGGATAATTTTCAATTCCTGTAAAATATTTTTGAGCCCCTTTCTGGGATTCAGGTAAGTCGTTTGGAAGCATTTTAATCCTTTCAAATCTTGCTTTTAAAACGTGTTAGTTAGAACTAGATGCTGTTCTCAGGTCTTAGATGTTACTTATTGTTCCCTACAACTGAGATGAAACTCTTCTTAATGAAGTAAATCACAAGGTTTTCCAGTCTGTCTGTGGGAAACCAGCACTATCCCCAGTGCCTGTAGGAAAGATAAGAACTTTTGCTTTTCGTCCTTTTAGGTGATTCTTTTTCCAGCCTTGAGTAGTTTTCTCTCATGCACGTGATCACCAGTGTGCTACTGAATGGTCAAGAGAGACCTTCTGTATAGTTCTCTCCCCTCTTACTTGGTCTAGGCTACCTGGCCTTCTCATCTTTCAGTAGTTATTATTCAACACATAGAGTTCTGTGGGCTCCACTTGGGCTCCTCTCCAGATGGCCTGAAAATTGTCTCAGTGCAGTAAAGTGAGACTATCATTAAGCTAGAATGCATCTTGTGTTAAGAGTATATTTAGTTTTATAAGAAATTGTCTTGTCTCATTGCACTTGCAAGGTTATCTAATACAATATGAAATAGAAATGTTATTCAAGGACATCATATCATAATTTTGAGATTAAAACTTTAAAAAACTATAATGTGGACTGGCTGTACATAGTTTATAAGTACTATTATCAGGTTAAGTGAATATCGTACTCTTCATTTGTCATAATTTTATAATAAATTAGTTAAATTTTATAAAACGACTTTTCTTTCCCTGGTTTGTCTCTTCTTTATCTTGATTAATGTTGGTCTGATAATTTTTTTTTAAGTTTATTCATTTTGAGAGAGAGGAAGTGAGCAGGAGAAGGGCAGAGAGAGAGAGAGAGAGAGACAGAGACAGAGACAGAGACAGAGAGAGAGAGAGAGAGAGAGAGAGAGAGAGAGAGAATCTCAAGCGGGCTCCATGCTGTCAGTAAGGAGCTCAGCCTCAGGAACCATGAGATCGTGACCTGAGCCAAGACCAAGAGTCGAGCACGTAACTGACTGAGTCACCCAGGAGACCAGATAGATCTCGAATAGAGATGCTAAACTGTAGCAGGATTCTCACACACAGAGAGTCGTGACACTGAGAATTCTCTTTGCAGAAAGCAACCTTATTCATACCAGCAAGGCCTCAGTTGGGTTTGTACCCAAAAAACTCAGCCCAGAATGCTGTATAGTGTAGTCTTTTATTCATTTTCCACCTCTGTGTCTCCCATATATGGGTCATCTATAGACATACAGTCTGATTGGGTGGTCTCATGTTACAAGGTCATGAGAGATGTCACATAAGCACATAGCCAGGTCACCTTCCCTCATGTTGAGTTTTTCTCTATCATTATCTCAAACTTCTGCCTTATGTAGATGAGTCAGCTTCATGAGTGACTAAAGCCGGGCCTGCAGTCTCTCCCAGAGCCTCAGGCATTGCAGAACTTCCTCCACATAATCAGAGTTCCTGGGCTTGACAGATCAGGAATGCACTCCCAGTTTAGAGATGCCAGCTTCACTCTGTTGTGGTGAATCCAGGGACCCATCTCAGCCACATGACTGCAGTAGAATTAGACAAAATAACAGTTCAATAACAGTGAACAGGTCCCCTCCAGAGAAGTTTTAGGGGTTGGACATTCCACCCTTTCACCCATACAGCATCTCTTGGTTTAAAGGGGTGACCATCTGTGGTCAGGCTCACAGTAACACTCCCTGACCCAGTGGTGTAAGGTGGCCAGGGTAGAGCTAAGGGCCCCCATCTGTTGCCTTAGGGTTAGATTGCCTATCTCATTTAGATCCCCCTTTATGCACTTGATAATGGGGAGAGGGCACCTATAAAGGATTGCATAAGGGGAGAACCCATCTGCTTCTCTAACTGTCATTAGGAAATAGGGACTATGATCCTTCTGGCTTCTTCAGGCCGATAAGGGAAAATGTGGAGGTACAACAGTTAGAATCTACCCAAGGGTCAGTTGAATGATCCACAGTATGGTTTTACATGAAGACTGGCAGGCATGAGGCAGCATAAACATTAGCAGGCACAAAAAGAAAAATACAAATTAGAGATTACACAGATCAATAAGATGGCATCTCAAGATAACATCCCCAGTTACCAAACAAATCAAATAATCCAGCAGAGACCCTGACTTTGTCCAATTATGCCCAAATGTCATTTATCAATTATAAGACTGTGAGAATTATCAGTTATACTGAAACAAAACATGTCAGGGAATCTCTCATTACCCAGGTGATGGAGGAGCAGTAAGTAATCAATGTTGGCTCTATTCTACAAGAGTCGGGTGATAATTTTACTTAGTTTTTTTTTTAATTTAAAGCATCTAATGCTTGTGAGGTGTTATTTAGAGTTTTGCTGAGTATAAAGCAGACAGTTTGCTTTATTTAAAGGTGTAAAACTTTTGCAAGAGTTGGGAGTCCTATCAGAGAGTCACGGCAGCCATTTAAAATTATTAATTGGCAAATGTTTGGTAAACTGAACCTGGATATTATTTTATAAAGCAGAGCTCTTATTATTTCTTGTTTCCTTTCTTATGGTTTGTGGGGGAGAGAGGCCTCTACCCAATTAGTAAAAGTATCAACTCAAACCAACAGACATTGGAACTTCTTTGACCTTAGCATATGAGTGAAACATAATTGTCAGTCTTCCCTCAAGAACCTCTGGTTGCTTGATTGCCTGGGCAATTGGAGGGCAATTTTGTGGTTGAAAAGATTGTTTCTAAGACACGCTTTGCAGGCTGATACTACTTACTGAACTGTCCTTGACAATTTTTTTTTTCATTAAACATCCTTTGGGGCATTTGATAAGTTTTGTCCCTCCCTAAATGAAAGGCCTGATGTTGTGTTTTAATGATCTTTTAGCTCTGTGAGCTTGATCAGAGTAACTGCTCTCCTGTTTTTCACCATCCCATGGGCTACAGACAGTGTCCATGAGTCAGACCCCAGTATTTCCTTGGGCGAGTAGGTGGGATTGAATCTTTTTTTAATAATTGATATAGCGGGCTACCTGTTTTCCTGAACCCCAGGAGCTACAGCTTATGATATTCAGTAATTCCCAATTGTTTGTGTCCTGGAGTTAGTAGCATTATAGTCTCTAATTTAGTTCTAATGTCCCTTTCTATCAAGGGAGTAAGACTCTCTGGTATTTTCAAGAAAGAATGAGAAAATAATTCGTTTTCCCCATATGCATTCCAGGGGCTAATAGAAAAATTTAGTTATCAATTTTTGAGAAATGCCTCTAATCATTATGCTGTGTTTGTATAGTTGGCATAGAGTGGAAAGAAGAACAGAAAAGGTGGCTCCAGTACCAAGAAGGAAGTGAACTGGCCTTTTAGTTACCTGAGTTTTCCAGAGTTACCCAAGGCTCTGGGCTTCCAGAGACAGTTGTTCCCTAGGAGCCACCCCCAGAGACTCAGGCCCCGTCAGTCCTTTTCAGAGACACTGGTCATCTGAGCCCTCTCAGATAGAGGTCTCTGAGGGTGTTCAGGCTTCCAGTGATTGTCTCCACACAAGGGCATGCTTGTAGGGCTTTGACTTCTGTTGACCCTTCTGAGGGCAGTCTCATGTCCAGTGCCCCAACTGGCCATGTAAGTGGCATTTGGTACCAGGACCTTGGGAATTCTGTTCTGACATAGTGCATAAGGCCACAGCTAAGGCCTCAGATATTTCTTAAGCCCTCTTCCTTTTTTTAAAAATCTTAGTTGTAATATACCTGATTGTCAGCTAATAAGAGCTCCTCCAGGGTCCCTTCTAGGCTAACAGCCAATTTTGCATTTCCTCTGTATATCTAGGGCTGATTGAGTGGCATATTTGTCCTTTAAATCATCTCGGCCTTAGGGGTATCAGGCAATATAACCATATTTCTAATGAGAGCCCCCCTCAACCTCTCTAAGAAGGTCATCAAGCTCTCATTCTGCATTTGTAAAATAGTGACTAATTTAGCATAATTTAAGGGCTTAACATTAGACTTCCTTAACTTCTCTAAAGCACCATCTTGGGATGGAACTACCTGGGCTCCATTATAGAACTGGAAGTTCCCTGTAGGACCTTCAGCTCCATTATAATTAATGAGTTGCTTTTCTTCAGAGTCTATAGAGCAAAATCATCCCAATTTTTCAGAATGCATCCCAAAGGAGTATTGACCTTGTTTAGGGAATCACCAGTCTATAGGAAGAAGTACCTTACCACAATTTTCTATAGCTGGGCAGGAGAAACCACACCTCCCAACCCCAATAGTTGGCCAGGTGAAGCCTCATCTCCTGGCCCTGCATTTTGGCTTGCTATTCACTTGGCAGCGAAAGGCTTTGTCAGTCATGCAAGGTGCTGTGAGCAGTTGTTCTTATCCACCCTTGACCCTACCTCCAAAAGCTGACCTTGTCTTCTCTGATTTCTCCTATCCCTCTGTTTTCTGCCTGTAAGACTTTGGGGATGTCAACTGTGACCAAGAAAGACTTCCTTGATAGTAGAAGGCTGCACTAATTTTATTGGCCCAACAGTAATCCTCTTTACAAATATATTTTAAAAGGCTGGTGAAAACCATTTTTGTAAGGATAAAATTGGCCATCAATGGGGTTAAAAGGGTCAAAGTCAAGGTTTATTCCTTTGCCTTTTTCAGCAATGCCCTAATATATATGCTCCAGCCATGTGGATATCCATTTTCAGCATATAATGGGATCAGTTTAGCAAAATGGCTCC
The DNA here is from genome assembly GCF_006229205.1 of Suricata suricatta. NCBI lineage: Eukaryota > Metazoa > Chordata > Mammalia > Carnivora > Herpestidae > Suricata > Suricata suricatta. The sequence goes on along the minus strand of NC_043710.1, from coordinate 77,026,036 downwards.
CGTGTATCCCAGTAAAATCCCTTCATATATGATGCAGGCATCCATTCCTCTGCTAACCAGGAGCAACACTTGAAGGCTGGCACCAGGGTATCACCACTATTTTCCCAGACTTTGGATCAAAAGAGGAGAAATTTTAATCTTAAATCAGTGCACTTTTAAAGTGATTCATTTTAACCTTAGCCTATCCTGACCACACATAAAATTCCTTTCCAAAGATTTCCCTTCACAAACCTTCTAATACTTTCCTTTTCATTCAGATTTTGTCCCAAGCCATTTCTCTCCAAATAACCGGTCTAATTTAGGACAAAATTACTTTCTTTTACCTTCAACAAAAATGCATTTATATTCCTTATACTCTTACATATCTCCTACTTTCTTTAGTACAGAGTTATTTTCCTTATTTTTTATCAGTATTCATTACATTTAGCAGAATTTTAACTCTTAGAAATCTTATTCTCCAGTAAAAACTAAGTATTAACCAACTGTGATCTCCATGTTACATCAGAATTTTTTTTCAATGGTAAATTTATCAATAAAACACGAAACAAGTTTTCCATAGTAAAATCTTAATAGAACACAGAGCATGTTTATAAGATCCAAATAATCCTTTTTTATAATAAGTCAAAAGCACAGACCTACATCTAGTAATTATTACTTTAGTCTTTTATCTAAGTACTTCGATTTCCAATGAATTCATTTCCAATGAATTCAACCCCTATTTATCATGCAAGCAAAACTTTAACATTTTAGGTTACGAAAGACTTTGAAAGCTATCTTAAAAATTACCCATGAAAACTATGAGATAGACGAAGTGAACCATTATGTTAAGTCATCCTTTTGCTAACAAATTGGAACAAAGATAATATGAGATTATTTGATCTTCAGCAAACTTAGGTCATATTAAAGTTGTTTTGTTTTGTTTTTAATGTTGATTAACAGGTCTATCTCAAACCAACAAACTTAACTTAAACACTGAATACTTTTTTGGGGTCTACTTAAGATAATTTGTTCCCCATGGTTAATTTTTACCTAAAACACTGGTGGGGAAATCTCAAGCCGTTGGTCTTTGCTCCCTGGCATCTAGGATGGGAGGAAGAGCTAATGGTGCCTGAAGCATGGAGGATCCAGTTATACAGGTCGCCCCCGACGTGGTGCAGAAACAGGAGTGGGGGAAGGGAAGGCAGAAGAGACGAGGTGCTAGCAGAAGGCAGAGAAAGAGAATTCCTAGTTTTAAATCTTGTCAGCTCAGACAGAGGAGCAGACTTCAGGTTTTTTGTTCTGTTTTGTTTTTCACTAGTGTATTTAGGGAGTCCATGACAGTTTGGAAAGACGGAATGACCCCCCCCAACCCCCCAAAAGGAGTTTTGGCAGCTATTTGGGAATATTCCTTAAAGTTCCTGTTCTGAGGTAGAGGCAGAGGCAATTGGCTCTAATTATCATAGCCACTGACCCAGGAAATGAATGAGAGGGTCGTCAGCACAAACAGTCACGCGCAACTCCAACCTGCCGCCCAGTGCCAAGAGCATTAGAGTTGCGGTTTCTTTCCTTATTCCATATGGAATTACTAGGGAAACTCTGGGAGGCGATCAGGTTCCCCTTTTGCCTCTTAGGGGCAAGTCTACCAAAACAAACCCAGGCTCTTACCAGTTTTGACTGGCGGCACTCCCTGAGCTGGTTCCTGGTCCTCAAGGGTTCTTTTGGCGCAAGCAGGGTCCTTGCCCCAGTGTGCTGGGAGGGGTTAGTCTCCTGTGGATCAAGTGGTCTTCGGGTGCCTGGTGAGGTTGCCTCTCCCAGCCCTCTGAAGTTTCTATCCCTAGTAGCAACGGAGTTGGAAATGCACTGTCTCTGACACAGACATACGCCCCCAAGAAATGTAGCAGGATTCTTGCACAGAGAGTAGTGACATGGAAGTCTTTCTTTCCAGCAAGCAACTTTATTCATGCCGATTCTGGCTCAGTTGGGTTCATACCCCAAAAACTGAGCCCTGAATGCCACATGGTTTTTATTGCCTTTTAGACATTTTCTACTAGTTTGTCTCCCATATATGGGTATTATATAGATAAATTGTCTGATTGGGTGGTCCCATGTTACAGGGTCATGAGGGATGTCACATAAGCACATAGGCAGGTTGCTTTCCCTTTTCTTGAGGGTTTTTTTCTTTCTTCACTACATTCCTTAGGAAAGGTACCCTACTACAAAAATAATAAATGTTTCTTCTTATCACTTTCTTTGGTTTTGAATTTTTTCTTTACAATATTCTTCATATGGAAGCTTAAGCTTTCAGGCTTTTATGCTTTTTAATATACTAATTTATGGTTACATATTTCTTTCTAAGGACTGTTTTCATCTCCATGCTAAGGTTTTACATATCAGATTTCATTTTATTTCAGTTCAAAGTATTTTCAAATTTCCAGGTTGATTTTTTTCTTTTGTTATTTAGAAGTATATTGAACAATTTACAATAAGTTGGGTGATTTTCTACTTATTTGTTAGAGATATCTTTTAAAATATACTAGATTTTACTCTTTTTAAAAATATTTTTTATTTATTTTTGAGAGACAGAGAGAAACAGCACAAGCAGGGGAGGGTCAGAGAGAGAGGGAGACACAGAATCCGAAGCAGACTCCAGGCTCTGAGCTAGCTGTCAGCACAGAGCCCGATGTGGGGCTGGAACCCATGAACCGTGAGATCATGACCTGAGTGGAAGCCAGACACTTAAACGACTGAGCCACCCAGGCGCCCCTAGATTTTACTTTTTAAAACAGAGTTCAAGTTTTTTCACTCTGGCACTGTGTCCCCTGGCTCATGAGTCACTATTCCAACAGATATGACTCCTTGTGTTTACCTGTCTGAGTCTCTAACTCTGGGGGCAACAATTTTCCCTGTGTTCTCCTTGTTCTTAAGGAGACAAGGAGTTGTTGATTTCTCTGTACATTCAGCTTTATTATTATTATTATTATGACAATGTTGTTATGTCAAATCTACTTATATCTGAAACTGGCATCCAGGAGTCCTGAATTTCTTATACCTATAAAATGAATAGAAGGATAACAAGAAAAAAACAAAAACAAAAAACAAAAAGGCCTTTCTATCCATCTCCTTTTATTATTTATTATTCTTTCTTATATTTTTCTTTAAGAATTAAGATTCCTAAGAAAGCAGCTTTACTTCCTTTTCATTTATTTATTTCCTGATCTCCAGACCATACATCAGACATGAATTCATTACCCCTGAGCATGAGTGTGTGTCATTTTACCTCACTAGAGATAGTCTATTTCTTCCTCCCCTTAAATCTGGGTTTGCCTTAAAGATCAATAGAAAGTATCGGAATGGATATTTTGCCATTTTCAAAGTTAGTTTATAGAAACTTTTCAGCCTCTGCTAATATCTGTTGGAACATTCCTTCTGGGGAGACTAGCTGTCATGACTGAAATCACAGGACCCTGAAACTTCCATGCAGTGAGAAGCCAGGCCTCTTGGAGAGTCCTTAAAGAATGAGACACTCTGCCAAGAAAAAGGCCAGAGAAGTCCATCATATGAGTGATGTAGCCACATAAGAAAAGATCCTCCACTTGCAGTTGACTCTCCATAAATAAAATACGACATGCCCAAAAAAGCATTCCTCAAGTTCTGATTCATTAACTCATAAGCAATTTTCTAAGCATTCCAGGTGATTTACTTAGTCACCTTTGATTAAATTGATTTAAATACAAATCCAAATTTATCTCTCTCCCAAACTGTTCTTAAGTGAAAACAAACAAATATAAGGAAATCTGTCATGCTAACCTTGTCTGTGAATAGCTAGTTAAGGTCAGAGAGACTTTTTTTAACTAAAAAAAAAAAAACACTGTCATGGTTGAAAAAAATTAAGGCAACAATTATAAATAAGGTGTGGTTCAGAGAATGTGAGCAACTTAGCATAAAACATTAACAAATATGAAGTCAACATAAAGAAGCAAAAACCTGATCAATACAAACCAAGAGAAAATTTAGTAGGGTGTTCAAAATGTATGTAAGCATTCTGGAATCAGGTTCTTTTTAAGAAATGTGGGATTATGTCAAATTCGTCAGTAAAAATAAAAAATCTGTAGCTAAGGCCAAGTGTTTTTACAGATTATTTTCTTCTTGGAAAACAAATAGTCAATATCCAGAAATGATTTGATTGACGTTTAGAGCTAGAGATACTTTTAAGAACATCTGGATGGAATTAAAAATAAGAGGTCAGGCAGGGAATGTACTTTCCTGACACCTGCATTTTAGTTCTGTGAACAAGTATCTATTTTGAAATTTTTAAATAACTACCAAGGATACAAAGAACATAGTATCGATACATGTTTTAGTATGTGTCACTTATATCTTTAAAGTAAATAATTTTCAGAGTGATCTATTTCTTTGTTATACAATGTTTTCAAAATTTTAAGACCATGATTTAAAACTATCTGAGTACACTCACAATTTTGTTCAAATGCTCTGTGGTTCAAGAATATTTTGAGATTTCTGCTCATAGAAAAATACCTGGAGTTGTAAATCATTAGAATGTTATAAAATTGGTCTGATTTATCACAGCTCCCTTCTGGCTAATTGTCTACCAAAGACTGGTGGAAGTTTTTGGTAACTTTTCTGCAAGTCAGCAGTTAAGGCAAGATTTCCCATAGGTTACTACAGTAAGAAGTCCCTTGCCTTCTACACCAAAATCCATACTGACAACTTGCCATAGGCCTGAGGGCAAAACCTAATTAGCAGGACTTCATTTCCCAAAATAAATTAATTCAATCTAAACTTGGCTTGAAATGACTGAACTCTTATAGAACACTTAAGAAATTATTACAAATGAGTGACTTTAATTATATACACTTGTCAGGTTTTCTTATACTTAGGAATTATCCAAGAAGCAAGGCACTCTATTGAAGTACTTCTAATTTCCCTTCACAGAACATACAATATCCTTTATATTCTGACCCTTACGTCACTGTCCAAGTTCATCTCCCACTTTTCCACACAGGACAAAACCAAACTACCAATATTCCTTGAAAGGGTATATGTGATATGTGTATATTCATATACCTAATAGCATACTGTCTTCTATGTTTGAAATCTTCTCTCCTTACTAGCCCTTGGAAATATTATTGTCACTTGAATCCCTGTTCTGAATAGACATCTTGTGAAAATATCACTTGCTCCTCCAATAGAGTTTGAAGTTTCTGCCCTTGTATATTACCTTCTATTATAACAATTATCTTAATGTCAGCATTATTGTTTTATAGCTGTCTACCATTAGAATTCAAGTTCCTAAAAGTCAAGATATTGTTAGATTTCTTTTTATTTACAGGATTCTTATTTATTAAATAAAGTTCAAAGAGTATTTGCAGAATGAGTGAATGGAACAAGGTCAAAACTTTCAGTACATCGCAAGTAAGTGAGACCTGCGCTAGAACAGGCACTGTGTCTCAAGGCATATGATGTCAGCATGAGGGTGGATAGAGATAAAATATAGTAGACAACATTGGGTTAGTCTTAGCTATAATATGAATGATACTTATAGTAATAGAGATCCATCTTGTTAACTTAGCTTCAATATTCCTCATTTAGGTGCTCTCCCAAAACAGATGTTTCTTCTATATAGAACAGTTTTCAGGGTCACAAGAGATTTTTTTCAAATACCATATAGCTGTGGGAAATTTAATGCTCAATATGAGTGATCTCTCCAAAGTCTCTCAAATAATCTTGTCCCCCATGATAACCACTGAAGAGCGCAAAGGAAATGTTATTTCAGTTATTCTAAATAAAACAGAAGTAAAACTTTACCAGTATTTATGGATTTACTCTGATGCTTTCATGTAGCCTGTATGTCAGATGATTCAGTATCTATTAAGGATAATGTTTAGCACAAAGTATATGTTCAATAATATTGCTTAGTATAAATTCAGATGTAATAAATTATAGCTCTTATTACTATCTTTGAAAAATATGTTTTCTTTATTATTATCTTTGGAATAATATGTTATAGTATTTTGTCTTATAATAGTGAATAAAACATTTTTGTTAATTTAAAATGAAACAGACATTGTTTGGGACAAAATGCTTGTACCCCCATCCCCAAATTCATATGTTGAAATCTTAATCCCCAATGTGATGATTTTAGGAGATGGGACCCTCAGAGATGAGAGGTCATCAGAGTGGAGTCCTCATAACTGTGATTAGTGCCTTTGTAAAAGAGACTCAAGGGTTCTCTCTGCTCTAAACCATGTGAATATATGTGGAGAAAACAGCTATTTGCAGCCTGGGAAGAAAAGCCTCAACAATGACCCTCTCATGATGGTCCTCAACTCTCTCAAGCTTGTAACCTCCAGAACCATAATAAATAAGTTTGTTGTTAACAGTATTCTAAGTTTATACTATTTGACCTGGATGATCAATAATCCTGCTTCACATATTTTTCCACCTCTTTTATTCAAAATACTCGTTCACAAATCACTTACAGCACTTTTATCATGAAGGTGGCTTCTTCCAAACAAAACAATCAAGACCTCTTTCCTTAAGGAAGTAACATTCTATCAGGGAAGAATAAGTAATAAACATAATAGTAAACTATGTAACATGTAAGAATGGTAATAAAACTGTGAAACATACAGAAATGAAGAGCGGGGTAGGAGTATTCACTGGGAGTGGAGCAGGTTGAAATAATAAATGTGGTTGTGTTTTCTTGCTGCTTTGATTGACACTGATAATGTTCCAAGTATGGGCAAAACGGTTAATTTTCCAATTAAAATAATCTTAATAACTTAGTTCTATCTCTGTATAAGCCTATAGAGAAGACAACTGTTTTCTTTTTTGTTGAGATCCTTATTTAAGAGAATATGTTTTTGAATTGAACAAATCACTAGTCCTTTCGAAATGGTTTAAAAACCTTATATTGCATGTTCAACTTTGTGAGATGACATATAAGGAGGACCAGTTTAAGTTCTACATTAAGAAAAGAAGCCCCACCATTTTAATAATTTAATAATAATAAGCAGAAAAGAAATGACTGATTAGACCCTACTTATTCCATGTGAGGATGTTATCCACTTTCAATAGTTTAATCTCAATTCTTCAGAACCACCATGAGGTAATTACCATGAAGTAATTATTCCATAATTCTTCTGCAGTTGAAGAAGTCAGGGATCAGGAGAGTTAAGGAACTATCCAGAGTTATGCTTAGACCATGTAACAGAGCTAGAACACGAATCTGGCCTATCTGACTCCAAAGTTAATGGCCTCTTCACTATAGCTTCAAATATTCTTTCTCTTTTTCTACAATCCCTTTTTAATGCTAATAGCAAATGAACTGGATATAAACAGAAAGGAAGCACAATTTTGATACTGTATATCTGTACTATTCTCATTTTCACACTTTAGGTTCTTATGTAGGACAAAGATAAAAATTCAATTTTCTTGAATTTTTACAACAGTTGAATCATTTTTCTATGTGAAGAGGTTTCTTAAAATAGGAAACAAGTGCCCATTTCTTTTATTATTCTTTTGTGGTATGCTAATTAGCTCTCCCAACTCCTATGGCATTTTCCTCTGACTTGGGTACAGTGAAAATCAATTATTGAAATGATGGTGCACAAAGAGAATGAACAGTGATGAAATGCAATAGTAGTCTTATTTTCAAAACAAGTGAATAATATAATCCTAACTGCATTAATTCTCCAGTGCTATTATCTTTAGAATGAATCACCAGTCATGACCCATATGTTAAAATTGGCTCTTTCACTGAAAGCTACATTCATCTATAATAGATCTTACTAAATGTGGGGTAGAAAGATCAAAACTTATACAATACCATTAATCACATGCCTTGTTGGGAATAACAAAAATAATAAGAGAAACTGTTATTAATCAGGCATTTTCTATATGCCAGGTATTCTGTGTATGAGTGCATTTGTGCTTGGTCTCCTTTTATTCTTACACTATGCCTAAAAATCAGTTTTAGCAATGTGAGTAAAGCAACACACAGGATTTAATAACTTTTCTAAAGTCATGAGGCTACTAAATCACATGGATAGAATTCAAATCTATATTTTTCTAACTATAAATATATGGTCTAGTATGCTGTTTCCTTTCTGGAAGTAGCATGAGCTGATTCTCAGTCTTCAGTTCAAGTGCAGATTTCTTCCATGCATTTATTATCAAAGAAGGTAATTTACATGGTTACACTAGACCAGCAGTTTTCAAAGTATGATCCACACACCACGAGGGATATCAAACATACTTCAGGGGAACAGTAATGAGCAGAACAATTTTTATAATAATAGTAAGACATTATTTGCTTTTTTGACTGTGCTGGCTTTTGCACTGATGTACAAAAATAGTGGTGGTAAAACTATTGATGTCTTAGCATGAATCAAGGCAGTGGAATCATGCAATACAATCACTGCATTCCTCACCTCTACACACTCACAGTAACACAATAAACAAATAAATAACTGCTCAAAGAAATAATCAAGCACAAAATAGTTTTGCTGCAGAATGTCCTTGACAAAGCAGGAAACATGTATTAATTGTATAAGATGTTGAAACTTTAGCATGTCTTTTTAACATTCTGTATGAAAAATGAAGATGTGCACAGAAAACACTTCTGCTGTGTACCAACATACAATGTTACATCCAAGTAACGCATTCGTATGGCTGTCCTGACTTGTGAGCTGAATTACCTGCTTTTTTTTCACATAATATCATTTTTATTTAAAACAATGGCTGACAGATAAACTATAGTAATTCACACTTTGGTATTTAGTTTTTGAAAAGAAATTAAGTAAACCTGTTATTTCAAGAAAAACAACTGACAGTAATAATGGCTAATTATAGAATTCAAGCTCTTGAGGGAAAGTTATAATTTTGGAGAATTATTTTTGTCATGATAAAGTTGACAGTTTAACAAGATAGAACAATGCATTTTAATTTAACAGAGTTAAAAGAATTCATTGATACAGTTTCAGAATCCATATTTCAACTTAACTTTTAAGAAACCATTAAGAAATTTCCTGAATTTTAGATAATATCAAAAGTTGTCAATCATGCTCTGAAAAAGTTTATCAAAATATTCCTTTGTTTTACAACTATGTATCCATATGGTTGCATTTTCTTCATATAGCTCAACTAAAACAGCCTAATTGAACAGATTGAATGTAGAAGTAGATATGAGAATCCAGCTATTTTCTGTTAAACCAAACACTTACATAAAAATGTAAAACTTATTGCTAATCTTCTTTTCAATTTTTTGTTTTAAAAATAATTATTTTAAATATATGTTATGTAAATTAATATACATTTTTATTTTTAAAGCATTGAATAGATATTTTAAAAGTGTTTCAGTTTTAATTTCCAACATTTTAACTATTAGTAGATACAACATACATAAAAAAATCTTTGATTCTTAATATTTTTTAGAGCATGAGGAGGTTCTGAGATCCAAAACTTTGAAAACTTTGCAGGAAACAAGATTTAAAAAAAAATTTTTTTAATGTTTATTTTTGAGAGAGAGACAGAGCATTGGTGGGAGAGAGGCAGAAGGAGAGGGAGACACAGAATTCAAAGTAGACTCCAGGGTCTGAGCTGTCAGCACAGAGCCTAGTGCAGGGCTCAAACCCGTGAACTGTGAGATCATAATCTGAGCTAAAGTCAGACACTTAACCAACTGAGCCACCTAAGCATCCTGCAGATGTAAGATCTTTTATAGAGGGTATCATTTATTCCCTTTCTTCTTATTTTTCTTGATATATCTATTAGAGCATTGGAAAATTGCAGAAGTCAATATTAAATAAAAAAATAAAAATTATACCTAATTTAAGTGTAGTTTCAAGGATACACATTGTTTTTCTGCATAGGATTAATTGACCCATTTCCTTAAAGCATATGGTTTCTGGACAAGGTCTAGGCTGTGGTGATGGTTTCTGCTGGTAGTAAATACAGATTTAATAGAGGAATGTACTTGGAAAATTATATCTCCATGTGTGCAGATAGGTAGATGTGTGAAACGTGGGAGCCGAAGAAGGAAAGCAGTTAATAACAACCATGTTTTTTATTATAATTAAAAGACACACCTGATATATCAAGAGGAGATTAAATAACTAGATATATAGTGAACATAAGACTTCATACAGAAGAAATGCTTCCTGTCATATGTGACAACTTGGATGAACCCAGAAGATGCAGTAAGGGAAGCAAGCCAGTCACAGAAAGACAAATACTGAATGATTACGCTTACACACGATATCTAAAATGTTCAAACTCATAAAAACAAAGAGTAGAATGGCGGTCACAAGAACAGAGGGAGGCAGAAATGAGAATGAGTGTTCAATGCATATAAAATTTTATAACCAACGAATGCCAAAAGAATGTTTTTCAATAAAATTATAGATGAATCCAAAAACATGTGTGAGCTGAATTATATATAATGATATAGAAAAAAGATATGCCTCAAGTCTTAAGAGTATGTGACTCATAATTTTTTCTTATTAAAAGATGCTACATCACATCTTCTGGAATATGGTAGATACTAAATAAATGTTATTAATTGTAGCTACCTGAATGAAACTCCCTCAATCTGCACAAATGAAATGAGTCTTTTCCTACACTATACTTCATCTACATTTAGTTTATGATTGTGGTATTTTTTTGGTCTGCTCTCCAAGTTATATGTTATATGTCTTTTTCATTATTAGCTTGGGAAAATCTGTGACTGGGGACTGTAAGGCCTTCCCCATTACATCCTCCATTTAATCCAACAGAGTGCTTTGCACTTTAGTTGCTCCTTAGTTTTTAACTTGCCTTGACATATGAGCCCTTAGAGATCAAGTTTGAAATATCAAAAATTAAAAAGACAGATAAATGGACAGGATGTGAGGCTGACCTTCTAGAGCATTTAATTTTTCCCCAGGATTGTCTTTTATTTCAATATCATGATGTCCTAAAGTCAGACATTTCTGAATCGTAGGCAGGGTGCCAAAAAGCGAAGGAGGGGGAAGACTGATCATATCTTCTCAGGCTACTGCAAGAAGTGCTGGAACTTCAAAATCGAAATTTCAGAATGAAATCCCAAGAATCATTTGTGACAAAACAAAAATAAAACCTGTTTAACCAAAAATTTAGCCTAAATTTAGGATGTATTCAGAGTGGAATGAAGAGAGATAGTCTAGGTCAACCTAGTCTTCCAAAGCCATAACCCCCTTTACAACTTATTAATAAGAGACTATAACACACCTCCATGAGGAAATTCTTTAAGGGTAGAGCATTAGGCATTTCAAATATGACATAGCAACACATTCTGTTCTTGCCAAGTAGGGCCATTCTGGACACAGCATGTGATATGTTCTTCAGATTAGTCTCATTCCCAGCCTCATTTTAATGAGAATTTATGTTGGGGTGTTGTGCACTAAAGAGAAGTTGGATGGTGGTCTTGAAATAAAAGTTAAAGTTCTTCTTTTACTAAAAGTTATTTGAGGTATTGATTTGGACACACATAGCATTATTTTATTTACACTCTAACACAGTATAATGAAGGTGGAGAGAAGCATTCTCTTCCACTTTGTAACTCAGCATGTTAGTGCTTTGGCAGCTTGAGAATTCCATGTGTCAAAGCATTTTAAGCTAGGAAAAAAGTCAGCTTGTGGATCTAGTATCCTATAACAGCAATGCCAAAAAAGAAAAAAAAAAGCTAAAACCAAAGAAACAACTTTTTAACATGCTGTAGAGGCAGTAGGGACGTGCACCAAGTGAAGTGACATAAGAAGAGGACATAAATGGCAGATGCCACACAAAACCCGAGATGGGCTGTGATAATCACTTATTAAATAGAGCCGGTGCCTCCTAAAGTTAGTCACAATGGGCTTGGCAGTAGGTAAATTCCTGCAAGTGGAAACAAGGACAACCAGATGTGGGTTTTAGAGGCGCACCTGAGTGCCTCAGTTGGTTAAGCATCTGCTCTTGCTCTCGGCTCAGGTCTTGATCTCAGAGTCAGGAGTGTGAGCAATTCTTTGGACTCTACAGTAAGCATGAAGTCTACTTGCAAAAAATGGATTTTATATGTAAATAATTTTATATATTTCTGTTCATCTTTCGATTCCAATTTTAATCCCATTCACTTTAAAAGATAACAGTAGGCATCTCATCTTTGGTTTTTTAAAATTTTTTTATAGTTTATTTATTTTTAAAACAGAGAAAGACAGAGCATGAATGGGGGAGGGGCAGAGAGTGAGAGGGAGACACAGAATCTGAAACAGGCTCCAGGCTCCGAGTTGTAAGCCCAGAACCCAATGCCACACGAACCGTGAGATCATGACCTGAGTCGAAGTCAAATGCCTAACCGACTGAACCACTCAGGCGCCCCTGCATCTCATCTTTAAATTTCTCCATCTATGACCCCTACTTACTTGTCAATGTTTGACCAGACAGTACTGGGCTAAAATGGGCTGGCCAATAAATGGCCCATCCTCCTATTAGTAAAACTCTATTGTTAATAAAACACTTGAAGTTTTCCAAAAGAAAAATGTATAATTAATTGCTACTTTGAGTCTGATTTGTCATCATTGAACAAGGCTGAAAAGACTCCCACAATCACACTTACAAATCTCTCTTGACATTTAAATAATATCACCTTGGGCCTAAATGCTTGAGTTGTCCCAGCCCACATTAGCCTATAGTCTTGGACGTTTCTTTCCAATTCTTTCACACAATTGTTTCCCTCAAAACCCACCACATTCCCTTGCATTGCATCTGTTTCTGGTGGCAGCTTTGCTTTTGATTCTACAGGTAGAGCAGAAACAATCAGAAGCTTCTACCATACTTGTATTCGTTCTGCTTTAGTCATATCCCATTTTCCTTATAATTTCAATGGATAAAATATTCCTGTTTCTATGAATTCCTCTCCACCTTACCCTACTGAAAGAAACCACTATAGTAATTTCTCTCTCTCTTTCTCCTGTGTCATCAGTTTCCCCTATTAAATTATGTCCATTAGATTATAGCATGTAGTAATGTCTTTCATCTTTTAAAAAATATTTGACTTTTCATGATATTTAATTTCTATGCTCCCTTTTTTAATAAAATGGTTTCAGTTATTTATACTCAGTGCCTGCACTTTATTTTCTCTCTCTCTTTTAAACTCAATAATTTAAATTTGATATATAGCAAAGAAAATATTTTAACATATATAGACTGTAAAGCAGAACCAGCACCCATGGGCTAAGCAGTCACTCTATCAGATTTGTATTAATAGTATTAAATATAGTATTAATGCTTTCTGTGGCTCTTGTAACATTACTTCATTAATTTTTACTTATAGAATTATTACTGTAAGGAGGCAGGTCTGATCCGGTCTTCCCTATCAGGCCTTCCCAGCCATCCTGGAGCCGGTCACAGTTCACCCCCGTGGTGGAAATGCGCCTGGCGAGGGGGGGAGTGGTCCCCTGCCAGCCACAGGTCTGATCCAGCCTTCCCCTGTACTTAAAGGGGAAGTCGCCGGCTTCTCCTGAAAGGGCGCACCTTAAGGAAGGACAACTCCTGCTGGCCCAATCGGGAGAGGCCGGCCAATACCTTTGACCTTTCCAGAGGCGGGCCTAGTCATGCCCCACGTGGGGCTCCTGGGCCCACTCTGATTGGTCAATACTCCAAATGTTGTGATTGGCTCCCACAACTGCCAGTATTGATGGGGGGCAGGGATTGGATCACTGTACACCTGTCATCATTTCCTGTAACTCCCCCTCCCAAAGGCATAAAAGGCCCTGCCCTGCCTTTGTTGGGGCTCTCTCCACGTGGCCAGCGGGTCGGGTGGAGACTGTGAGCCCGAGCTTAAGCTTGTAATAAAGGCCCTTTGCTTTTGCAGGCGTGACTCGGTCTCCCTAGCAGTCTCTGGTGTTTGTTTTGGGGTGATTTTACAAACTTGGGTCCAACATTAAGTGGTATGAATGAATCATTATAAATTTGTAGAGGCCACCCTAACCAGGGAAACAGGACAATGGACAGTGGGAGATGAGGCAACAGAAAATGTCCCACTATTTGTGAACCCTAGCAATAACAAGAAACTAGCAGAAGGGGGAAAAGAAATGTAACAACTTTGTAGCCTTGAGTCTTGAACAAACAAGACTAGCGCGTTGTCTTCCCAATCTGCTTCTGCGCATGCTCGCTTGCTTGCTTGCTTGCTAAATTCGTTTCACAGGACTCTGTATCAGGTAACCACTCCCCTTTTATTGGGAAAGTTCTTGCTTCTGTAAAACCGCTTGCTCCCCCCTCCCCTTGTGCTGTGATGGGTCATTTCAAACCTCATCTGAGACCAAGAACTCTAAAACCGATAGGTTCCCACCAAAAATAATGTGTATGTGTAAAGATACTACTGGTTACTATAAGGTGCTATGACCTGTAATTGGCTGACTGATAAATGACGTTCTCTCAAACCCCTTAAAAACCCCATGCTCCAGCCTGGCGGCACACTCCCTGGATACTTCCATCACCCAGGGGGAGCCGTTAGGCCGAACTGAAATAATCTGTAATAAAGCTCTCTAAAACTCTCTAACTGTTGCCTGAGTGAGTTCGATCTCAATGGGTTACAACAAATTCAGTATCCTTGTGATTGTCTTAATTTTCTTTATTTTTATTGCTATTATAAACCATCTGCAATGAGAAGTTTTGTAGGGGCTCCTATGTACATGAAGATAATTTTTCTTAGGATACTTAGAATCGTAATTAGAGTTTATTAGCTATATACATTATATATATACATACTAACTTCATTCTATTCATAACTGTTTACAAGGCTGTTGTACCAACTTGTCCTTCCATAAGTAGGAGAAAGAGAAAAGAGTTAACAATTGTTGTTCCAATATTACTATCATCTGGTTACTTAAATTTCACAATAATTGAGTAATAATATATTATATTATTCACCTTAACTTACATTCTTATGATCGCCTATTAGGCTGAGGCTCATGGCATATGTTTGTGGGTATTTCACTTCATTTATAATTTCCTTCTTTTGCAAAATGTCTTATTTATGCATGTTTTTATAAATTTTCCTATTGAGTTGTGGAATTTTACCTATTGATTTATAGGATTTTTTAATATGCTCTGTGTATAAACTTATTGTTTATAATGTGTGTTATGAAGACCTTTTAATATTTTCCTCACTTGAGTTTTACTTTGCATGCCACATAATTCATCCTTCTAGAGTGTCCAACTCAGTAATTTTGTGCATGTGTATATATTCCCAAGGATGTACAGCCCTATTTTGATTGCTTACTTTTTATCCCATTGGTGAGAGAGGGAGTCCTACTTTAGGGTTATGAGGATGGCCAACACTTGACACCTGGCATTGGGCAGATGAGATTGACAGGTTATTAACCACATCGAGTCCAGGCTTAGAGGGAGGACACAGCATGACACACAGGGGCACATAGAAGCTGCACTTAAGAAGGAGAATGTAAACAAACAGTGACGGCAAGCAGTGGGCTTTGTTATATCAGAAGAGTGGAATGGTCCTTTGTTCCCACAAGAGGACGTGAGTGGCTTGTTCTAATAATCCCACAGACTCACAGGGAACTGAAACCTATTATTCAGGGATAAGCAGGAGTTTGACCTAAAACTCATCTCCTTGTGATGAAGAGGGGTTTTTTCGGTGAGGTGAACTTATCCGTAGAGGATTGGAAAGAGTGGCTTCCAGCTGGGTCATCAGAGATACTTTCTCCCTCACTTCAGATATCTAGGCAACATGTACTGAAATTTCATAATACTGAACTACAACAACCACCGCTTTTGATTTCTAGAACATTTTTATCACCCCAAAGGGAACCTTCATACCATTGAGTCTCTCTACATTACTCTTTTCCCATGACTTTCTATCCCTGTGGAATTCCTTATTCTGAATATTTCATATCAGTGGGTAATGCAGTATTTGGTCTTAGTATATAGTTTTTTTTCATTTAGCATTTATCAAGATAATCTATATTGTAGCATGTATCAGTACTTCATTACTTTTTATGGCTGAATAGTATCCCATTGTAAGGATTTACCATATTTTGTTTGGTCATTCAATAGTTGATAGGTCATTATGTTGTTTATACTTTTTGGTTATTATAAATAATACTTATGTGAATATTCATGTATAAGATTTTATGTGGACATGTATTTTCAATTCACTAGGGTATATCTTAGGAGTGGAATTGTGGGTCATATTTTAAGTCTATGTTTGAACGTTTGAGGAACCACCAAACTATTCCTTGAGGAATATTCTCCAAGGCAGCTACACCATTTTAAATACTACCTTAAGGCACTTGCAAAGTTCCATGTGAAACTGATTTATTTGTGTGGTGTGATGTAAAGGTAGACATCTTTTTTCTCATTATTGATAACTAAAATTGTCCTAAAAATTAAAATTGCGCTACCAAATAGCCTCTTATATATTAAATGTTTATGTTTCATTATATTATAATTTTCAGTATGTTTAATTTTGTTTTCATATAATAAATTTGAACAAATTCTTGACGCCTAGTAGGAGAAGATCTCCCACTTTCTACTCCCTGGGAATGATCTCTTTCTTGACATTTTGTCCATCGTATAAACTTTAAAATTAACTTATAGTCCACATCGAACTCTTCTAAGATTTTCATTGGAATTGCATTGAATTGACATATCAACTCAAGGAGTATTAACGTCTTCATGTTTGTGAATCTTGCCTATCATGTGCATGATATATTGCTTCATTATTAAAATGCCCACACACAGGTATCAGATTTTATTTATCTGGAAATTATATGACAAGTAAATTGTGGTTTTTATATTAATTTATTATAATTCCAATTACTAAACTCAGCTTAGGAATCATATGCTTTTGCTGCCCAAATCTTCCTTTTTGTCTAAATAAGGTAATTTAATATCCTCAGGTTTGCAATATGTCTTTTCAACTCCAATCTTGAGATTCATCCACATTAATAAATCTAACCAGGTCCTAATATAAAGGAACTAATTGAAATCCTCTTCTACTTCAGTGCTTATAATTAGGATAAAACAACGATAACAACATGAATACAACAAATGCCCAAACCAATGTAATATTAGAGAGTAATGTGAAATTATTTTTTAATGTTTTATTTATTTTTGAGAGAGAGAGAGAGAGAGCGAGGATAAGCAGGGGAAGGTCAGAGAGAGGGAGACTCAGAATCTGAAGCAGGCTCCAGGTTCTCAACTAGCTGTCAGCACAGAGCTGGAAGTGGGGCTCAAACCCATGACCGTGAGATCATAACCTGAGCTGAAGCCAGACGCTCAACTGACTGAACTACCCAGGCGCCCCAAAAGTAATGTGAAATTAAATAGATATTACCAAAATGGAAAAGAATCAGGAAAAGACATTATACAATGTTACATAATTTCAAAAGGAAACTAAATTTAATTTGGATGCACAAAGATGCATCTTTAAATGAACAGAGCACATAACTAGTAAAGCCACTTTAGGAATTTTTAATTTTATATCCCTTGGAAAATAAAGATTTCTAACAGTAATGTATTTAAATGGAAAGGGTGGAATCAAACAAAAAAAAGAGAGATGGCAAGATTTACAAAAACATTTATTTTTAAAACTTTTTATTTTTAGAGAAAGTACAAGAAGGAGTGAGGAGCAGAGGGAGAGAGAGAGAAAAAGAGAGAGAGAATCTTAAGCAGGCTCCATGCTCAGCACGGAGCCCAATGTGAGTTCTATTTCACGACCCTGAGATCATGACCTGAGCCGAAATCAAGAGCTGAAACTCAACCAATTGAGACACTAAGGTGTCCCAAGATTTACCAAATATTTCAATTTCCTTGAGGCACAAATACAGCTAGGAAACATCAAGGTTGTCCACTTGACTGTCCTTGCTACTTTGGGTGTGCTCTTCCCACATTGAGTAGGATATTCCCTAATTACTGTATACAGCTGCATTAGTTACAAAAAAAATAAAGATGTGTTTTGATCATTAAACATTTTATACTCAGATGGTGTCATAGCAAGAATAGCATTTTTTTTGAAAGCCATGCACTGGAAATTTATAGATTACAGATTTATTTACTATGGACATTACTAGGCAGACCAGGTACATCTTTCTAAAGCATTCCATAGGTAAGAAATCTCCCAGTAATAAATATCATTAGTTTGTTTTCTAGAAGGTCCATCATTAGAATTAGCATAACAGATTTTACTAGCTCACTTGGTTTTTTCCCTGGAGTACAATTCTGTAATAGGAGAAAATAGATTATAGCTTTGCAGCTTATTTACTTTGCACTTTTCACAAAATTTGAACTGCAATGAACAGAATTCACAGGTAGATAATATTTAAATATAACTATAAATTTATTTTGTGCATCATTTTTAATGTAAATTTTTTTTAACATTTATTTATTATTGAGAAACAGAGAGAGACAGAGCATGAGCAGGGGAGGGGCAGAGAGAGAGGGAGACACAGAATCTGAAGCAGGCTCCAGGCTTTGAGCTGTCAGCACAGAGCCTGAAACAGGGTTTGAACCCACAAACTAGGAGATCATGACCTGAGCTGAAGTCAGATGCTTAACCAACTGAGCCACCCAGGTGACCCTGTGGGTCATTTTTAAAAGTATAGTATTAATATAATGGTTTTGAATTCAGAATATGATTTTGAAATACTCACATTTATGCAGAATATCATTAGTAGCAAATCCACATTACATACAACTTATTTTTAAGGTACACATTATGTACTATTAGTAGTATATTTAAATGTAAAACGTGGAGGCAGTATATTTTAAATGTAAATATCTGTATGATAAGTAACATGATATGAACTAACTTGATTCTAAAAGAACAATAAGTTTATATAATAAATGGTTGGTCTTCATTTTGTACAAATTATAACTCAAGCATTTTTTTAATTTTTTTAATGTTTTATTTATTTTTGATACAGAGAGAGACAGAGCATGAGAGGGGAAGGAGCAGAGAGAGAAGGACACAGAACCGGAAGCAGGCTCCAGGCTCCAGGCTCTGAGCCAGCCGTCAGCACAGAGCCTGACACGGGGCTTGAACCCACGAACGTGAGATCTGACCTGAGCGAAGTCGGAGGCTTAACCGACTGAGCCACCCAGGCGCCCCCCAAGCATTTTTGATCTGGAAAATTTACTAGATATTTGGAACCATATGCAAGCCTGTTGCTCTAACTGAAACTGCCGTTAGCCTTGAAATGCGATTTATAAAGCATCTGGAAAAAAAGAAAAAGGCCCAGTGCCACTATCTGTGCCTCATCAGAAGGCTTGTAAGTGCCCTTTCTTGCTCTAAAAGAGTCATACAATAAGCACATTGAATGGCACTAAGATCAAACCTGTAAGATGGATTTGCAGTAACGCAGCACTTCCAAAGAATTTAAACTTGACAGTCTCTGCATTTTTTATTTAATAAAGTATGTTTCATATTTTAAGTAATATATCTTCTAGCTGATGGACTATAAACTGTATGATATAAGACTTCCTCCACCCAACACACACACACACACACACACACACGTGCATGCATGTGCACATGCTCCTGTACACACAGCAGTATGAGAATGATAGGGACCATTTTAAGTACTGCTAAATGTAAGTTCACATTATTAGTATTAGAAAGAGAATAGACTTGACACATTGATGGATTCCTAAATAAGAATGCAGGTGGAAACCCACAGGTAAAGAAAGGACCAAAGCCCCATTAACTAAGGTTTTTAGAACTTAAATTGATCCAGAAAAACAAGACTTTAAGCCAGAGTCATGTTTTCTATTCTGTGGAAATTTATCTGAAGCTGGGTAAAGCTTGGAGTCAGAGTCATGCTCCAGATAGGAAGTCAGGAGCCAAAAATGAGTCGTATCTCAAAATTGAAAATAGTGCACCTATCTAAATGAGGTGAAGCTATAAAATTTTTAAGCCGAACAATTTTCCTTCATATCACTGAAGAGATCACTCATTTATCTCTGATAAACAGGTGATCATATTTCCTTTGTAGCCAACTTCTCATTTTTCTATTGTGACGTGTATCATTTTTTTCTCTTTAAAAATTACTGCATAAACATTGAACATTTTCACTCAAGAGCATCTACCTATATCTTACTCAAGACATTTAACAAACATGACACTGAGGAAGGATTAAAGAATATCATCTATAAAGAATATATATTATGTATGAAGCATATTAACGTTATACAGCAAACAAGGTATCAGAAGAACATATTTTAAAGCATAAATTTCATAAAATCAAGGAAAGAGTGGTATTCCATAAACAGGAATGCAAAAAATAAATGCTAGGCTTCAAAGAGAAGATTATAATACCACAGAAGGAGATGAAATGTAGGCTGGTAGAACTCAGGAATTATATGCAAGCAAAAAAATAAGATATTACAGAAATTAGAGCCTCATTGAAATCGTTGATTCTCCCCTGATTACCCCAGTGAGTAATCTATTGCCAGCCGGGTACTGTGCCAAGCCCCCCAATCACTGCAACTACATGTTTGAAAGGGAAGAATCATAATCCTGCGTTTTGGACAAGATCCTGTTCAGAGGCTATAATTACAGGTTGGCAACTTTGATTTCCCCTTCCTATAGCTGCATCCTCTCCCAGGGAACTTCAAATGTATCACTCCACCGGGAGTGTTTTCTGCTGCCCTCGGTGCTCACTGAGAACTCAGGGAGGAGGGACTCATGAAAGGCTGAGACTTACAGCACAGCCACCCACAGATGACACACTGTGAAACTGTCTCCACGGCGACCCTCCAGCCAGCCGGCTCCCAGCTGTCCTTAGGCTTGTCGGAAGCCGAAGCCCTAATGAAAGCACCAAAGCCCTGTGGCAGATACACAATAAAAGGAAACAAGGAAATAATACTTTGGAGGGAAGAACTTTGAGGAAATGCCAGAAAGCCACATTACATGTGACCAGAAAATGTCTTTAACTATTTGTCTAATATAAGCACAACTTCATCATGCTTCTTAGACTTGCAGAAGCACATACTAGCCAAGATGCTTTCCAAACTTGTTTTAGAGTGAAATAATTCTCACACTAGTGGCTTCCCATTTCATATCAGGTCCAGACTAAGGATATGAATACATAAGTGTCGGGTAGTCCAGTGTCCTTTGTTATCTGACGGAAGCTGCAGTACCTCAAGAACCGTTACCTTCCATTGCACGGCAGTCATGGGGGAATTGCAGAGTGCTTCTGACAGGGGTACTGGAAGTCAAACGCTACAGTCCACTAAAAGTTTGGAGAGACTGGAGCACTGTTGATTTGTGAGAAGTGGTGTTGATTCAGGCTCCATCAACCATAAGCGATCACGTGAGTTTACGCACGTTAACAACGTTGTTTCTGAACATCTTCATTTTCAAAATGAGTCACCAACATAAATACCTAAGTATTTAATGGGAATTTCCGAACATGTCTTGCACTTTCTCACTTATATGCTTCGCCAAATATTATCTCTTCCAAGAATGCTCACACCCGTTCTTGCTTCTCTGCCAGGTAGACTGATCCTCTTACTTATTCTTCTTTCCTTTTTTTAAGTGTATTTATTTTGAGAGAGAGAGATAAAGAGACAGTGTGAGCAGGAGAGGGGCAGAGGGAGAAAGAAAGGGCGAATCTCAAGCAAGCTTTACACTGTCAGTACAGAGCGCGACTTGGGGCTCCGTCCCATGACCTTGGGATCATAACCTGAGCAGAAATCAAGACTCAGCTGCTTAACTGACTGAGCCACCCAGATGCCCCATTGTTCTTTCTTTATTTACAATTTCTCTCACTGTCTAGAAATACTTACCTCCTGTCATGTGTACAGTTCAGTTAGTAGTTTTTACTATATATTCAGGTTCCTAACTCTGAGAGATTATGATTGACAAGCCTGGTGGAGGCCATGAATCTAATTTTTAACAAGCCCACTGATGATTCTGATGCAAAATTCCTGAGAACTCATATTAAGGAACTCTCTGATGATAGCTTTTCATATGTTTTTCTGCTCTAGCACTTGTCACATTGTTACTGCAACTCTAACACTCTGAAAACAGAGGTCATATTTAATTACCATATCAGTGCTTAAAACATAACCGAAAAATAAATCAATATATTTTTATTAAATAAATGATACAAAGCAGAATATACAGTGCTATAAAAGGTGACTTCTTAATCTTGTATTTAAAGAGGATTTCTTATCCACTACATGCAGTTGAGTCTGGTTTCTTTAGTCCAGCCTATCTCTGCTGTTGTATTACTGTATTTACAACATTAATGTTTAAAATGATTAATGGTATATTTGGCTTAGTATCGATATCCTATCTATTCCTATTTTCTATTTTTTGCCCTTGTTCTTTGTTCCTATTTTTGTCTTCCACATTTTTTTTTTACCTTTTGTGGTTTTAAATCAAGCATTTCATGTAATCTCATTTTTTCATATTTTCTCCCTTTTTAGCTTATCAATTATATTCATGTTGTTTGTTTGTTTTTTACTTTCTTTACTGGTTGCCCAAGGGTTTGCCGTATGGATTTACAACCAATCCAAGTGTACTTTAAAATAACTCTGTCTATCTCCTTACAATTAGTGTGAATATGTCATAAATTTAAAAAATTTGTTTTATTTATTTTTGAAAGACACAGAGACAGAGCACAAGCAGGGGAGGGCAGAGAGAGAAGGAGACACAGACTCTGAAGCAGGCTCCAGGCTCTGAGCTGTCAGCACAGAGCACGATGTGGGACTTAAATTTACCAACTGCAAGATCATGACCCAAGCAGAAGTCAGATGCTTAACTGACTGAGCTACTCCGGCACCTTGTGAGTACATTATAAATGTAAAATATTCGTAATCCCTCACCCCTATCCACTGTATCATTGGCATAATTCATTTCGCTTATACATAAGTATATACATACACTACATGTGAATATACCTATATGTTAGTATATATTTAAATACAGGTCTGTTGTTAATATTTTAAACAAACTGTTATCTGTTTAATCAGAATAAGGAAATTAAGAGTTATTTTAATTTCCTATACTATTCCTTTATTTACGTAGATATGAGTTTGTGATCGTTTTTCTTCTCACTGAAGAACTTTTAAACTTTTCTTCACAAAGCAAGTCAATGGACAACAAATTTCTTAATTATTTGATTTTTAAGTCTTTATTTCTCTTTCACACTGGAAGGATAGTTTTACAGGATACAGGATTTTTGGTTGCTGTTTTATTTCTGTTTTTCTCTGAAGACTTGAAATATTTTTGTAAACTCTCTTTTTGTTTGCATGATTTCTGAGGAGAGGTGGGCTTCATTCTTATCTTTGCTTCTCTGTAGGTAACTAGTCTTTTATCCTGTTTTGGCTTTTTATAATATTCTTCTTTCTTTTTTAAAAATTTTTGTGTAAGTTTATTTATTTGATAGAGACAGAGATAGTGTGAGTGGGGGGGGTGAGACAGAGAGAGAGAGAGAGAGAGAGTGAGAGGGAGGGAGGGAGGGAAAGAGAGAATCACAAGCAAAATCTTACCCTGGGGCTCCAACTCATGAAACCTTGAGATCATGACCTGAGTGAAACTAATAGTAAGACACTTAAAAAACTGAGCCATCAGGTGTCCCTAAAATATTTTTCTTACTCTTTGATTTTCTGCAATTTGAATATTATATATGTAGGTATAGATTTTTTGGCATTTATTCCACATAGTCGTCTGAGCTTCCTAGATAAGTGCTTTGGTGTCTGACATTAATTTGGTAAATTCTCATATTTAAAGTTATTTAAATTCCAGTTAGTATATAGTGTTATATGAGTTTCAGGTGTACAAATACTGATTCAACACTTCCATACAATACCTGGTGCTCATCACATGAAGTGCCCTCTTTAATCCTCATCATCCATTTAACCCATCCCCCACCACCTCCTCTCTACATCAGTTTGTTTTCTGTGGTTAAGAGTTTGTTTACTGGCTTGCATCCCCCTCTTTTCTTCTCCTTATATTTGTTTGTTTTGTTTCTTAAATTCAGCATATGAGTGAAATCATACAGTATCTGACTTATTTTTCTTAGAAATACTCTCTAGCTTTATCCACGTCATTGCAAATGATAAGATTTCACTTTTTTATGGCTAATATTCCATTGTGTAAATATATATACCATGTCTTCTTTATCCATTAATCCATCAAGGGACATGTGGGCTTTTTTCCTAATTCAACTGTTATAGATAATGCTGCTATAAACATGGAGGTGCATGTATCCTTTCAAATTAGTATTTTTGTATCCTATGGATAAATACCTAGTATGCAAATACCCTAGTATGCAAATACCCTACTATAGGGTAGTTCTATTTTTAACTTTCTGAGAAATGTCCATACTGTTTTCCAGAGTGGCCACACCAGTTTTCATTCCTGACAACACTGTTAAAGGGTTCCCTTTCTCCACAGCTTCTTCAACACCTGAAGTTTCCTGTGTTGTTTATTACAGCCATTTTGACTAGGGTGAGGTGATATTTCATTGTATTTCTGATTTTTATTTCCTTGATGATGACTGATGTTGAGCATCTTTTCATGTGTCTATCCATGTCTTCTGTCCCATTTTGTAAGTGATTTGTTTTTTCAGTGTTGAGTTCTACGAGTTCTTTATATATTTTGGATACTATCCCTTTATCACATATATTATTTGCAAATCTCCTTTCCAATTCAGTAGGTTTACTTTTAGTTTTGTGGAATGTATCCTTCATTGAACAGAAACTTTTTATTTTGATGAAGTACCAATAGTTTACTTGTGCTTTTGTTTCCCTTGCCTTCAGGGACCTATCTAGAAGGAAGTTGCTAAAGCCAATGTCAAAGAGGTTATTGCCTGTGTTCTTCTATAGGATTTTGATGGTTTCTTGTCTCACATTTAAGTCTTTAATCAACCTTGAATTTATTTTTGTGTGTGGTAAAAGAAAGTGGTTTAGTTTCATTCTTTTGCATATTTCTGTCCAGTTTCCCCAGCATCACTTGTTGAAGAGACTGTCTTTTTTCCATTAAATATTCTTTTCTGCATTGTTGAAGATTAATTGACCATATAGCTGTGGGTTCCGTTCTGGGTTTTCCTATCTGTTCTATTGATCTGTGTGTCTATTTTTGTACCAGTACCATAATATCTTGATCACTACAACTTTGTAATATAACTTAACTCCTGGTCTTGTGTTGCCTCCAGTTTTTCTTTTCTTTTTCAAGATTGCTTTGGCTACTCAGGGTCTTTTACGGTTCCATGCAAATTTTGGGATTGTTTGTTCTAGCCCTGCAAAAAAGGTTGGTGATAATTTAATAGGCATTGCATTAAATATGTAAACTGTTTTGGGTACTATAGACAATTTAACAATATCTCTTCTTTCAATCCATGAGCATTGAATGTTTTCCAGTTGCTTGCGTCACCTTCAATTTCTTTCATAAATGTTTTATAGTTTTATAGATCTTTTACCTCTTTGGTTAAGTTTATTCCTGGATATCTTAATGGATTTTGGTGGGATTGAAAATAGGAATTTTTCTTTGATTTATCTTTCTGCTGCTTCATTCTTTGGGTATAGAAATGCAACAGATTTCCAAATGTTGATTTTGTGTCCTGTGAATTTACTGAATTTATCAGTTCTAGCAGTTTTTTTAGTGGAATCTCTCAGGTTTTATATATAGAGCATGATGTCATCTGCAAATAGTGGAAGTTTGACTTCTTCCTTGCTGATTTGGATGCCTCTTATTTTTTGTTGTTGTTGCTATTGTTGCTGATTGCTATGTCTAGGACTTTCAATACTATGTTAAAATAGAGAAAGTAGATCTCCTTGTCTTATTCCTGATCATAGAGGAAGAGCTGTTAATTTTTTTATATGACCTTAATTATGTTGAGGTATGTTCCCTCCAACTGTAGTTTATTGAGGGTTTTTATTATAAATGTTTGTTGTACTTTATCAAATGCTTTTTCTGCATCTACTGAAAGGATCATATGTTTTTTTTCCTTTTTAAAAAAATAATGTAGTATATGATGTTGATTGAATTATGAATATTGAACCACCTTGCAGACCAAAACTAAATCTCACTTAATCATGGTGATTGATTCTTTTAATGTACTGTTTGATTCTCTTAGTATTTTGTTGAAGATTTTTTCTTCCATGTTCATCAGGGATAATGGTAATCTTTATCCAGATTTGGTATCAGAGTAATGCTGGCCTTGTAGAATGAATTTGTAAGTTTTCCTTCCATTTTTATTTTTTTGAATAGTTTGGGAAGAATAGATATTAACTTTTTAAATATTTGGTCATATTTGCATGTGAAGCTATTTGGCCCTGGAGTTTTGTTTGTTGGGAGATTTTTTATTACTGATTCAATTAATATGCTAGTTATTCATCTGTTCAAATTTTCTATTTCTTCCTGTTACAGTTTTGGTAGTTTGTATGTTTCTAGATATTTATCTATTTTTTTCAGATTATGCAATTTGTTGGCATATAATTTTTCAAAATATTCTTTTATCATTGTTTGTATTATTTGGTAGTCTTGGTTGTTCTCTTCTTTAATTTGTGATTTTATTTATTTGGGTCCTTTTTCTTTCATTTTTATATGTCTGGCTAGAGGTTTATCAATTTTATTGATATATTTCAAAGAACCAACTCCCAGTTTCATTAATGTGTTCTAATGTTTTATGAGTTTCTATATCACATATATCTGTTCTAATCTTTATTACTCCCTTTCTTCTGCTGGCTTTTGGCTTTATTTGCTTTTCTTTTTCTAGTGCCTTCAGGTATAAGGTTAAGTTGTTATTTGATATTTTTCTTGCTTTTTGATGTAGATCTGTATTGCTATATACTTTTCTGTTAGAGCCACTTTTCTTCATTCTAAAGGTTTTGGGCCATTGTGTTTTCATTTCCATGTATTTTTTGTTTTATTTCTTATTTTATTTACTGGTTCACCCATTCATTGTTTAGTAGGTGTTTTTTTTTTAACTTCCATGTGTTTGTGGTCTTTCCACATTTTTTATTGTGTTTGACTTCTAGTTTTACATAGTAGTGTAGAGAAAAGGTGCATAGTATGATTTTGATCTTTTTGTATTCATTGAGTCCTGCATTATAACCTAATATGTGATCCATTCTGGATAATATTCTATATGCATTTGAAAAAAAAAGTGGGTTATGTTTTTTCATGGTGCAGTGTTCTGAATATATATGTTAAGTCCATCTGTCCCAGAGTGACATTCAAAGCCATTCTTTCCTTATTTGTTTTCTGTTTAGATGATCTGCCCATTGCTATATTTGCAGTGTTAAAGTTCCCTATTATCATGGTATTATTATAAATTAGATCCTTTATGTTTTTTATTCGCTGTTTTATGTGCTTTGATGCTCCATGTTGGGTACTACATATTTATAATAGTTAGATCTTCTGGTTGGATTGTCCCCTTTATCATCATATGATGCCATTCTTTTTCTCTTTTTGCTGTTTTTTTTTAAAGTCTAAATTTTCCAATAATGTATGCTATTCTAGCTTTCTTTTAACATCCATTTGCATGATAAATGCTTTTCTACCCCTCCCTTTCAATCTGCAGATATCTTTAGGTCTAAGATGAGTCTCTTGTAGGCAGCATATAGATGGGTCTTTTGCTTGCTTGTTTGTTTTGTCTTGTCTTATTTTTCTTTTTTTTCTTAAATCAGTTCTGACGCCCTAAGTCTTCTGACTGGAGTGTTTAGATCATTTACATTCAAAGTAATTATCAATAGATATACACTTGCTGCCATTTTATTACTTGTATTGTCATTGTCTCTGGAGATTTTCTCTGATCTTTTCTTGTCTTTTACCTTTTGGTCTCTCCTTTGCAGTCAATTTTAATATTTCATGCAGGGCTAGTTTAGGGTCACAAATTCTCCTTTACTTTATTTGTCTCTGAAATTCTATCTATATTTCTATGCTGAATTATACCCTTTATGGATAGAGTATTCTTGGCTACAGATTTTTCCCATTCAGTACTTTGAATATAAGTCACTCACATCTAGCTTGCCACATTTCTGTTGACAAATCTGCACCTAGCTTTATAGGCTTTACCATGTAAATTAAGGACTTCTTTTGTCTTGCTGATCTTAAGATATTTCCTTTATCATTATATTTTTCAAATTTAATTACAATATGTCTTGGTAGTGGCCTACTTATTGATTTTGATCAGAGTTCTCTGTAACTCTTGAATATGGAGGTCTATTTCCTTCCCAAATTTTTTTTAAAATAAATTTTCTGCATCTATTTCTCTCCTTTTTCTGGGACTCCTATAACCCAAAGTTATTACATTTGATGGAGTCACTGAGTTCCCTAAGTCTGTACTGATGTTGCATAATTCTTTTTTCTCTCTTTTGTTCAGCTTCATTATTTTCCATTATTTTGTCTTCTAGGTCACAAATTCATTCCTCTGCTCCTTCCAGCCTGTTGTGCATCACATCAAGCCTGTTTCCCTCCTCATTTATTGTATTCTTCATGTCTGAATATTTTTTTAACCCTTTTGCCTCTGTGGGAGGGATCTCACTGTCTTCTATTCTTTTCTCAAGCCCAGTGAGTATTCTGATGATTGCAGCTTTTTCTCCATCAAGCATGTTACTTACATGTTTCACTTAGATCTCTGGCCATGGTCTTATCTTATTCTCTCATGTGGGACAAATTCTTCCATCTGGCCATTTTGTCACAGTCTCTGCCTTCATCCATGTTTTAGAAAAACCACTTATGTCTCCTGCTCCTGAAAGTAATGATGTTATGAGAAAGAGGTCATGTAGCATCCAGGGCCTGGGGCTTCAGTGAGTGTCTCCAGGGTGTGCTGTATGCACTCTGCTCTTGTGTTTTCATTGCTCTATCATTCAGGCTAGTCTTCTGCAGACTCTCCTTTCCTGCAGTGGGCAATATTTTGTCCTTAGCATGAATGTGGCAAGTTTTAATTAGGTGTGTTCTGGTCAGCTTGCGAAATGAGACCTGACACTTACTTCCCCAGAACTGAAGTCCTCCAGAACTCTCTTGTCAGCAGATGTGGTACAGACAAGGCTTTGTGCTGGGTTTCTGCGGGAGGGGCTTCCCACACTGCGACTCAGGCAAACTTGAACAAGAAAGGCAGTTCCACCAGACTACAAAGGTGTGGGCCTTGGCGTAAGCAAGTTAGACAGCTAGTGTCTGTGCCGATCTGTTCCCCCAGGTGGCTCTGTGTTTATGCTGATTGGCTGAGAAGGGAAATGGTGCAACAAGTTCCTTTGTTCTAGGAGAGCTGTCTCTATGAATGCTGCCTTTCAAGGAAGAGCTCCAAGAAGAGTGAATAATCTCCCCCACTGTATCTCAACCCTTCACATCACTGTTTCCATGACATGTACACCCTGGTTATTTGCCTGTCTTCTCTCCAGGAGCAAGGTAGTGCCATCAGGGCTATCCCAGCCAAGCCTGCTGACCTTCACAACTCAAGCCTTTAAGCCCTACTCCTTGCAAGGACTGAACTCACAAAATTCAGTCCTTCTCATTCTCCAAGCCAGTGGCACTGGGGATGTAATCTCCTTGGCCCCCTGTGTGTTTCTATCTCTCTCACCCTTCTCTACCACAATGATTAGTTCCCTCTGGAGCACCTGTAATATGTTTCTCCCGTTGACCATGGCTCCACACTTCGTACCTTCCTCAATGTGGCCTCTTCTAACATCTTAGTTGTGGAGTTTGTGCTGTAACTCTTCACATTGGTTTCTGGGGCATTTAGGAAGATTTGATAGTTATCTAATTGTGTTCTTGGGAAATGTGCTTTAGCTCCTCCTACTTCACTGCTTTCTTGAAAAATCTCAGTCATTATTGTTTTGAATATATCCTCTGTTCTGTCTTCTCTCAGCTTAGCATATATATTACACATTATGTAGCTGTCCCATAGTCCTTGGTTATTGTGTTCTTTTATTTATTAATTAATTTATTAATTTTATTTTTCTCTCTGCTTTTCAGTTTGGGAAGTTTGTGTTAATATATTCTCAAGCTCAAAGATTGTTTCCACAACCATTTCAAGTCCATTAATGAAGTCCTCAAAGGCATTTATTCTTTCTCTTACAATGTTTTTGATTTCTATTATTTATTCTTGATTCTTTTTTAAGGTTTCTCTTTGTTTATGTGGCCCATCTGTTTGCATGTTACTTATCATACCCATTAAAGCTTTTAACATATTAATTGTATTTGTTTTAAATTCAAAATCTGATAATGCCAACATCTCTGTCATTTCTTGGTCTAGTTCTGATGCTTGCTCTCTGCCCTTAACCTGTGGAAGGTTTGTTTGTTTATTTGTTGTGTTTTATCTTTTAGTATACCTTATTAGCTTTAATTGAAAGTTGTACATAATGTACTAGACCAAAGGAACTCCCCCAAAAAAGAGGCTTTTAGTTTTATGATGTAAAGCTGTGGGGGAGGGAAGTATTTTGTTGAATGTTTAGGTCTCAGTCTTTTGTTGAGTTCAATCTCTAGGGTATGAGCTTTGTCAATTCTTCTCAGCCATTGTCCCCATTATTTGGGACAGAGTGGCTACTTTGGTCTGGAGTTGTGTATTTCTCTTCCCTCTCCTGGAAAGCCAGAGCTTCCCCCACTTCTCCCAGGTCTGATATATTTCAGAATGGTATTTTTCAATTCCTTCTGCTGGAAACATGAGGGGATTTTTTTTTTTCATATCTCAACTGTGAACCTGGTATAGCTCATTGAGTTAAAACTTACAAAAGGCTGGGTCCCTGGAAGTTTTCAGTCTCAGACTGAGTCTAGCAATCCAATTGCAGTTCAACTTTTCTCACTCCAGTACTGTTTCCTATGAAGATTTCTGCTCATAGGTTGTCCTCCAGTACATTGTGATTCTCTGTATTTGCCTGTCTGTCTCCCCACTTTGGAGGGGGCAGGAATTTTCCCTTGCATGTCACTTTTCTAATGCCTCTAAGGAGACGTAGTGATATTTCAGTTTATTCAAATTTATACTTATTAGGATGGATGGCTACTTTTAAGATCCTTACGTGTTAAACCAGAAATGAATCTTCATGTACTCCTCTCATTGACCCTTCTTTCTAGTGACCCAGCTGTCAGTCAGTGGATTTCTGGTTTGAAGACTGACATGTCTAGGTATATTTCAAAGCTTCATAAGTTTTTGTTACATGTGTTCTATCCCATTCCACATTCCAGCTTTATTGAAATATAATGGACATATAGCATTGCATGTTTTTTTAAAATAGAGAATGGTCCACTCCCTTTCTTCTGGCCACACATCCTTTTTAAAAAAAAATTTTTAAACATTTATTTATTTTTAAGAAAGAGAAAGACAGATCATGAGTAGGGGAGGGGCAGAGAGAGAAGGACACACAAAATCGGAAGCAGGCTCCAGGCTCTGAGCTGCCAGCACAGAGCACAACATAGGGCTTAAACCCATGAACTGTGAGATGATGACCTGAGCCAAAGTGGGATGCTCAACCGACTGAGCCACCCAGGCACCCCTGGTCACCCATCCTTGATTTATTCTACTACTACAGGTTAGATACCTATCTATTTGGCCACTAGGGTATATGGTCTACAATTTATCTATAAGTCTTGGTGAATCAATCCCACTTGACTGCCCCTGAAATCTTGCCCATTAACAGTATGCTTGTTTTCTTTTGGTTACTGTAGCTAATTAGCATCACTTAGCCTCTATAGTTTGGAGATCCTCTCATCTTCATTGCAGTCAGTGATTTGAGTTCTGCAATAGTCTCTCCAATTGATGGACTTGGACTATAGTTTACAGATACACTGAGTATTTTATGATGCAGGTTCCACTGTCAGCAGTATATTCATTGTATATTTGATAAATGTGTGTCCTCCAGGCCTTCCCACAGAACATAGTCAACCAGCAGGTCTTTTGGTCACACTCCAGTATGCCCACTTCACTCAGCCTTTGAATCCTTTCCTCTATCATCTGCATTGCAACTTTAATTGTAAAAGTTATCATTTTCCTCACACCTCTATGAGCCATCCTCATAATGAGTTACAGCATTCATTTCATGCTGTCCTGAACAGATATTAAATACTGGATTTTAGGAGAGTTCTCCCAAGTCAACAAATTTGCCTTGTCTAATTTTATTTTCCAGCTACTTTAATTAATATACAGTTCCATGTGTAATGTTACTGTTCCTGTCAGGTAAAGGTCAGGTAATATTACAATACCCTTGTGATATAGTCCATTCCATTCTTCTTAGACCCAGTTGTCCTTGTTTGTATTTTTCTGTGATTTAATATTAGGTATAGGCCAAGTGACCAACATGGTCAATAGGGAAGTTCCTAAGGGAGCAGTGGGGAGGGGGAATCAAAGATTTATTAGTTCTTTGTATTTTTTAATATAAACTTGATTATTTTATTGCTAATTTAAAAATGTGTGATTTTATGTGGTGAAAAAATCAACAGTGACCCCCATATTCTTTCAAAAATTAATGATTTAAATCTATTTTTCCAATTGATCTCCAACTAATGCAGTGTCTCATAGTTTTGTTGTCATTAGTAAAGGCATCTAGCTACATATTTAACCTTCTGCCCCCCAAGAGACTTCTGATCAAGTCATTTGACCAGGTAGTTCTAATGATTCCAAGAGATTATCGCTTTGTAAGTGAAAAACACCTACATTATCCTTCAGTTTAAAGGAAATGCTACCACTTACCGAGAACCAATGGACCAATTATATCTGTAGGCTTAGAAGGTTCATGAGATTCATCTGTCAGGGTCTCATTCTTCCCAACCAGAGCTCTGATCATGGCAAAATATACTTGCTGTATTTTGGTGCTTAGCAGTCTTTCATGTTTAACTATAGTCCCAGTCTTGGTTTTTAGCTTTCTCTACTCTCCTCTTGTAGAAGGTTAGATATTTTTTTATATGCAGCCAAAGTAGCACTCAGGTCTTTATGCTTGGCTTTTGAGTGTCAGTTTCTTTACCTCTCATGCTCACTATTTCTTTAGAGATCATTAATCATGCTTAACAATGATTATATAATACCACTTCCTCACATCTTCTATCTCTGTCATACATCTCAAATGCCTTACAAGTCATTTAATGCATTTCTTTCCATCTATATACCATCAAGATTCATCTCTGGTTTTAGCAATTGAATTGCCACCTTGTGCCAAGGACTGTCTTGTGCGGCAACTAGCAAGAATGATGAGGTCTTTATTGCAGGCCAGGTGGCTAGTGATTTAGCTATAAAACCTTATCACCTGCATGTTTCAACCACTTCTGGTACAACTGTCACAGATTAGGTTCTCCAAAAGCAGATGCTGTGACAGAGCTTGTAAGCAGATGCTGTGACAAGAGTTTTGAGTGCCAGTAGTTTGGAGTAAATACTAGTGATCAGCACCTGTGAAAGAAAGAGAAGGCAGAATCAGGCAGGGTAGAATTAGAACTACAATGAAATGCCAACAAAGCTTCATCCAACCTACTAAGAGGCCTGGAGCAAACATCACCTGTCTCAATATTTTGAGAGTGGTGTGCCGTTACCCGCGCTCAGGGCGTTACTTTACTGAGCCCTGCGTTGAGGCACCAATTGTCATAACCCGATGGCCGGGGCTCGTCCCCGGCGAGCGGCGGTACCTGTTTCATCCGCCCCTACCCGCCGGGGCAGAGAGGAGAATCATCGCGGGTCCTTTTCCTGAGGGAGGGAGAGAAAAAGGGGGCAGGAGAGGGAGACGCAGAGAGTAAAGACAGAACTCACGGTTCTCCGATCAGGCGAAAGAGAGCGTTTATTCAAAGAACTGTTCTTTATATAGTCTTCAGGGGGGGAAGACAAGGCAAGCTGACCTAGGCAGGCTACAGAGTCGAATGCATATCAAGGAAGCGCCCCGACTTTGCCTCAGCAATCTTGGGGGATGGAGAACTAACACTGAATACGGTTTTGATCTTTTGTGTGCCTTGGCCACTCACGTCTAGCTCAGCAAGACAGTCGCCAAAGTTATTTTGACCAGGAAGTGGCAATCTCCAGCCTCCAGATGCAAATCTTGTTTACTGGCTCCCTCAACGGAGTGATAATCCTTGCCTGAGGCAGACAGAAAACTTGGTGGCCCCGACAGTGGTGGAACAAAATTCCTGGGTCATCATACCCGGACTCATTCAGTCAGTAAACCTGAACTGACCTGGGAAAAGGAAGGATATTGGGAGAGGTGGCTCTAGGAAGCTGAGGTAGAGCCTGAATGAGCTGATAGGAGGAGGTTCTGTCGTGACCAAGCTTCCCTGAGGTAGGCAGCACATTCTTCTTTGAAGAGAGATTGGATGGTATCTCTCTGTGTCTACCACGGGTACTTGGTACCACACTTAATTGCAGACAACCGCCTGGACACAAGAAACCTAATCTAGAAAATCTCATTAACATATACAAACAAACATAGGAACCAGAAGAGTTTTATTTACTAATACTAGAAATGCTGTAAAAAATTTTTTTTCCATTCATTTAGAGGGAATAGAATCTGGTTATAAAAAATAATATCTAATTTTATTTTTTTTTAATTTTTTTAATGCTTTTTATTTATTTTTGAGAGACAGAGAGAGACAGCTGGAGCAGGGGAGGGGCAGAGAGAGAGGGAGACACCGAATCCGAAACAGGCTCCAGGCTCTGAGCTAGTTGTCAGCACAGAGCCCGACGCGGGGCTCGAACCCACGAACCATGAGATCTGACCTGAGTCGAAGCCGGACGCTTAACCGACTGAGTCACCCAGGCGCCCCAAAAATAATATCTAATTTTAAATCAATAGCATCATGTTAGTTTACTTTTTTAAATCCTTCTTAAATATACAGCATTATACTGTGTTGACTTTATAACTGTAATGAGAAAAAGAATCTGAACCTGCGTAGTCTTCTTTAACCAGAAGAATTACTTTTGAAGTGAAAATTATAGTATTGTAGTAGAGAGATTGAAGTTAAGCAAGTACACACTATTTATTTATTTAATTTTTTAAATGTTTATTTATTTTGAGAGATAGATTGAAAACCAGCAGGGGAGGGAGACACAGAATCTGAAGCAGCCTCCCAGGTCCCCGCTGTCAGCACAGAGCCCAAGGCAGGGCTCAAACTCACAAGCTATGAGATTAGGACCTGAGCTGAAGTCTGATGTTCAACTAACTGAGCCAACTGAGGGGTCCCATACACAAACGTTTTAACTTATCAATGCCTTTGTAAAACTTTTTATTCATTCACATCTCTTGCTTATTCAGCTGTTTTTTATTTTTCTATTAATTTTCATAAATTTATTTTTATATATTTAAGAACATTTTTCTTAATGTTTTTATTTTTAATACATAGTAGGTTATTAATCACATGATTTATTGATGGATAGCAAATTAGAGAGTGAAGTTTATTTTTTTAATTTTTTAGTTTTTTTTTAAATTTATTATTGAGACAGAAACAGAGCATGAGTTAGGGACTGGAGAGGGAGACACAGAATCTAAAGCAGGCTCCAGGTTCTGTGATTTTAGCACAGAGCCCGACGCACCGCTCGAACCCAGGAACCGGGAGATTGTGACCTGAGCTAAAGTCGGACGCTCAAGGTACTGAGCCACCCAGGCAGCCCTACACCCTAGAAAGTGAAGTTTAAAATGAAAATAGAGGGGCTCGTGGGTTCGAGCCCTGCATGGGGCTCTGTGCTGAAATCACAGAACATGGAGCCTGCTTTAGATTCTGTGTCTTCCCCTCTCTCCACCCCTTCCATGCTTGCGCTCTGTCTCACGCTGTCTTTCAAAAATAAATAAATAAACGTAAAAAAAAAATCTAATAATATAATAAGATGAAAAGAGAAAAACCCACAATATACCAATAAACTATTTCAAACATGCTTGGTAAAAATTAAATTAATCAGCATTTTTTTTTTTTTTTGCTCCTAATAAGAGGAGCCAGAACAAATTAAGTTCCTTTGTTGAGCAAGTTTCCCCTTTATTAACATGAGTGTTTAAAAATTAAAACACTTGCAACTCTTTAGTAAAAAACTCTATTAAGAAGTCAGCTTTTATAAATGTATAAAGTTATTTCATTTAGTATTTAACATTTTTAGAAATGATAGCAGACCTAGACACTGCATTTACTCCTGGGCCCCTAAAACTATTCACAGTGCTTAAAACTCATAACTACCCTCTATTATTATATTATCTAAGATAGAATTTTTCACTGATTATCTCTGATATGTAGAATCTGCACCTGGAATAAAACTGTTTATTTCAAGATCATTAATTAAGAATTCTTTATGACCTAGGAATGGAAAATCTGCACCACTAATATCTTGAAGGCATCTATGAAGTCAAAGTTCCTTAGTTCATCTTCAAACTGCTTCTTAGGAAATGGCTAGAGGATTAATGAAGGAGTATTAATTATGTCCAATAGTTAAAAATAACAATAAATCATTGGAGCACCAAAGAAGATGCTTGGTTCTGAACAGAGGTGGTGGGGTGGCAACAGCAAGGTGATTTATTTCGTATAATATACAACATTCAAGCATGGTCCTTTCCTGTAAACCCTCTATGCTGTCTTTTTTCCTCTTTTTTCTACCTCATTGAAAAGGAGATGTATACCTTAGGTAGAGGAAGGCTGTGAAAGAAGTCATGCTTCAATACCTGATTCTATGGTTAACTATAAATCTTTGTTTCAGCTGCTACAATGAAGATTAGCAGAGTTGTTTTTATATGCAAAAATCTGTAGCCCTTTCCTTTCCTTGACTGTGCAGTTTTCCAACAATGGTCCATTTAGTACCTTCACTTTCTCAATAGTGTTCCCTTAATATGCCTTTTCTTTAGAAGTTATGCAATATTTTCAGCTAAGTGGGAAAATAAAAGGTGACTCACTGACAGGAGAGCAGTTTGGGACGATTTGCTAGAGATACTATCTATCTAACATTCCTATGACAGAAGTGTCCCATTTTCATAATGGATTAGATTTAGTTCAGTCAGGTATTTCAGTCTAAAACAACATATATGTGTTATTTTAGATTGTACAATATATAGTCAAACAGAAGTAAAACATCAGAGAAACTGGATTGCATGTGAGTTAATTACTTGGTTTTTTTGGTTGTTGTAATCTATCGCAGTCCATCTCTTTCCCAACTCCACACAGTCCACTTTTACCTCTCAGAGCTGATAAATAATTCTAGACTTCTCTCTGTGTTTTGTTTATAGATATCGTTGTTGAAGGTTAGCACAACAAAGGATATCCACTTAAAAACTACACAGCCAGTATAAGTCATCAAATTACTATTTGTCTCTTTATTTCCTGTCCCATAAATCCATACTGTTAGAAATTCTGGTGCAAATCCACATTAGTTTGGTAATTTCACTTATTCACTACTGTGGGCTTTGTATTGAGCAATATAGTAAAGGCATACAGTTACATGTTAAAAAAAACTTCCAGATCACATATTCTAGCAAAGGAGAAAATCGTAACAAAATAATGACATTGCAATATAAGTCCTCAAAGGAAAATCTGAAAGTAAATACAGAACTTTAAAGAGATAATAACAATTTAACCAAGAACTTTGATGAAAGACTTGCAGAGAAGACTATTTTATTTTATTTTATTTTATTTTACTTTATTATTTATTTTATTTTATTTTATTTTTTATCTTTAAGAAATGTTTATTTTTGAGAGACAGATACAGAGAGAGCACAAGTCGGGTAGGGACGAAGAGAGAAGGAAATAGGATTTGAAGTGGGCTCTGCATGGAGAGCCCGATGCAGGGCTTGAACCCTACTTACAGACTGTGAGATCATGACCTGAGCCAAAGTTGAATGCTTAACTGCCTGAACCATCCAGGTGAACCTACAAAGGAGATAATTTTAAACTTAGTCTTATATAAAAAAGATATAATCCAGTAGGAAAAAGGAAAAATATTTTAGGCATATAGAGAAGCTGATACAAGAGGAGAAGAAATTTGAAATAATGTGTGGTGTATAAGAAAGTAACAAGCTTGTCCCTGTACTACAAGATTCTATCAACAAATGAAAGTGCTTATTTGTATCATCTCTAAAGAAAACATTGAAGAAAGCATTTTGGAGCAGTACCAGAGCCAGAAGATAACATCTATATTTCATACAATGTCCAGCACAGTGTATGGTACAAAGCAGATATTCCCTAAATGTATATGGGTAAATGCATGTATGTTTCACCAGCGATTAGAGTAAGAGTGTGAGATACAGAAATCATGTAATACAGGAAATGGTTAAGGAAATTGAGATAGCTTCATTTGAATTGTATTTTATTAGGTAGGCCATTGTGAGATAGTTAATTTCAAAACAATGCAGCAAGACAATCATTCAAGAGAATGGTGTTATTGATTGAATATAATGCTTTTTGCATTATATCCAGTTTGTCTAATTTATACAATTATTATCTCTAGCCAATACTTCCCAAAAAGTATCTAAAGAATCTGCAGGGATGTAGAAGAGTGAAAAAATTATGTTGATTTATCCTGAATGTTCTCAATAAAAGTCAAAGCCAAAAGGGAAATATGAGTTATTTTTTGTACCAACCTAGATCCTCTCTAGGGACAGCAATAGCTACTCCTGACATGGAACCCTAACTACTCAACTGTTCTAGGGAGCACTGACCATTTAATAAGTCCAAATCTGCTTGGGACTACCTTTTCATATTTCCATGTCTGCTTAAATATTCTGCCTTTAGATTCTATAATCATGTATGCAGAGAAGTTGTATTAGCCTTAAATAGCTAGAAGAAACCAAGAAACCCCTCAAAAAGTATGTTGTTGCTATCGATTTTCTAAAAAATAAAAAGTTTACATCAGATATTCCCATATAAAACCTTTAGATAAACTGATAGAAGAAAAAGCTTCATATTAAATATTTTACTTTACATGACTGTGCTGATTCATCATTCAGGTTAATGGGTCTTGGCATTAGCCTAAAGATTTCCAGTGATTGGTGATTCAAGATACAAAATGAGATGATGTTCTAGTATCAGGACAAATTAGAATCATAAAAAGACAAGGGATTAAGGCTCAAGAGATTAAGAAAAAGCTCTTCATGTATTTAAGTTTCCAAAATTAACAATTTAACTAATTCAACATATGTTCCTGGGTATACTATACCCTATTTCCTTTCCTTCCCTTTCCTTTTTTTTTTTTTTTTTTTTTTTTTCTTTCCCTTAACTCCCTATGTGACCTGCTTGCTAATTGTTAATTTCCTCTCTGGGCAGATCATCAGGTCAAATGTTGACCTCTCACCTAGGAACTGATACATTAGGAAAAGCATCATGTCGTTTTAAATATTGGGTTAATTGTTTCATGCAATAGCAAATCTACTTAGCATTTAATATGTGTTATATACAAAACACTAACTTAATTTGGTATTTGTAGCAACATGTAAGAAAGATATTATTCTATCATTTGCAAGTAAGAAAACTCAAACTCTAAGAGTTTAAATTACCCATAGCCACAACACTAATTTGAAAGGAGTTTCAAATCTATCATGTTTATTCAAAAACCTATAGCCTTTCACCTACTTGAAGTTCATCAGAAACTTTAATTCAAACAAAATGCTTCTTATTCTCAGGAAAATTCTTGGCACTACATGTATTTGTGTACTGAAAATAACTTTTATTTCTTGGAACTCATGAAAATTTAGTATTGAACTTATCTGGATTCTGGAATGAAAATAACAACAGTGATAAAATATCACAACAACAATTAGGCATGTTAATGAAATATTTATGGTCTTCAACATCTTTTAATCTTGAGGGACAATTAAAATTGGCTATGGCTGTGTTACATAGAGTCCATACATTTTCTTTTAAATATAGCTAAATGCATTTTTTTCTCCCATTAGTTTTTCACTTGTGCTGGAGCAGTGCTACCTTATGAGAGTTTGAGATCTTGAGTAAAGAACTGTTCTTAGTGATTATTGACCATCGATAAGACACAGACTTAATGATCTATCATTTGCTTTGGGAAGGAAGAGAAGATATAGACCTTCTTTGTCCCTTGACTTGCTGACCTGCTACTAAATCAGAACTTTTTCTAAAAATGTCCTTAGGATGTTATAAATATGAATATAATGACTCATTTTATACACATTTATTTTCTTTCTCCTACTCAATACATGAACTTTTTGAATCAGAAACTCTGAGTCTTCCCAATCTGTTTTCCAGCTAGCATTTATCTTAGTACATCACAAGTGGTCAATAATATCTTTTGATTTCAGTCAAACATATCATTAGAAATCACTGATAAATGATTGGTTTTTATTATTATTTATTTTGAAGGAGAGAAAGAGAAAGAGAGAGAACATGTGGGCTCAAGCAGGAGAGGGACAGAGGGAGAGGGAGAGAGAGAGCAAATCCCAAGCAGGCTCCCTGTACCCCCAGATAAATAACCAGTTTTAACTGCTTTAGAAATATTGGTTTTCATTATCCATTTACCACATATACATCTCTACTGGTAGATATGGACAAATATATTTATTTTCACCACATATTTCAGCATGAGAGGAAGCATTTGGATGATAAGAAAAGCAGATGTTCCTTTTCTTTTACTCTTTTCCAGCTCAGGTACTCAGGAACCAAAAATTATTTTTCAGTGTTCCCTTAAGGATTTTCAGAATTTCAATGCTGATTCTTTGTTAGTGAAGTGTGTTCTGTTATCTTAACATGTCTCTAACTTAATTTCTTAAATTGAAATGTAGAAGGAATTAATTTTCCCTTCATTATTCTATGATTACATGGAACCAGTATATCATTTTTACAGGCACATCAGACATGTGTATGAATATCACAGATTTGTGCCCAGTCATGCTCTTTCTATTGCTATCAGGATATGGCCGGTCTCATATTTCTCCGCTATTAGATGGCAATATCTTACCAAGACTACTGAACGATGTGAAATTTAAAATATCTACCTAAAAGACAAAATCTATTAGGACTTCTTCACCCTTTCTCTGGTCTCTCATGTCTAAGTGTTTAATCCTTAGCCATTAATCTTTTGAATCCACAATTTTATTTGCTTCATCGCTGCTGTCAATGCAAGTATTTTCTTCAGAGATAACACAAAATAATACCAAAATCAAAGCAGATCTCTCTAAGCATATTCAAGTTTCAACACTTTGATGTTTATTCAATAAAACTTAATTTAAATAATATTTCAAGATGACAATGGAGACAAAACATATAATTAAGAGTTCAGATTATGCTGAATGTGTCACTTG
This sequence comes from Suricata suricatta, assembly GCF_006229205.1. Classification (NCBI taxonomy): domain Eukaryota; kingdom Metazoa; phylum Chordata; class Mammalia; order Carnivora; family Herpestidae; genus Suricata; species Suricata suricatta. Next base: position 76,984,867 of record NC_043710.1, on the reverse strand, counting down.
AAAAGAAGAAATATAATCAGTACGTGAATAGATAACAAACTATGCCAAAAAGAAAATGATCATAGATTATGAAAATATAGTTCACTCCCTGGCATGGTGCTTTCACTTATATTCATTGGAGAGTCCGTTATTCTATATTGAAACATAATTTTCTTTGTAATTTTCATTAAAAATTTTTGCTTGCCTATTCTGTTTTATTTCAAAGTTTTGTTTTTGTCGATGCTGTCATTATCCCCTTTATAGAATGAAGTTTTATTACTTTGAAATATGAAATACAAGAAATAAAAGACTTTAATCAGCCACTTTATAGCTATCTAATTATCTTATTAAAATATGGTGTATTTAGTTAAAAGAAGAAAACAGGTCTTTCAAATTCTACTGTTTATACTGATAACCATTTAATAAGTCTCTACTAAAAATGCTGATTGTTCTGTTTGTTTTAAGAATATTATTTTTCTAATATTTGTCTTTTTATTTCTGGTCTTTAATTTCAAGTATTAATTAATAAACTCATTCTGCACTATAATTCATTAGAATATCTAGCTGTCATAATTTACTAGTATCTTATTCATTGCCTGCATATAATGATTGTTATAATATTTGAGACATGTTTTACTGTTCATTAGGTATTCAATTTCTGAAAATAGAGGTAATTTTGAAAAGGTGATTATTTAAAGTTGACATGTCTTATTGTGTCTTATTCATTCATACTAATGTAGATAATTCAAGAAACGAGCAATTTCCCACAACTGCAAATAAGCTTGTTTTCTCTCCCTTTTTCCTTCCCTCCATTCTCCCCCACCTGCTTACCTTTGCCTTTTCTTTTCTTTTTTTTTTTTCCTCTTCTCTTCTTTTCTCTTCTCTTCTCTTCTTTTCTTTTCTTTTCTTTCTGTTCTCTTCTTTTCTCTCTTTTCTCCCTTTCTTCATGCTCTCTAGCACAGCATAATTCTGAAGTGTAATATTGTTGTTGCTAAACTTACCACAATTATTTCCATTTTCTAAATCAGTTTTCTTAAGACTAACATAAAGTCAAGAAAAACTAAAACTTGTGCCACTATGTTGAAGACCTAGAAATTTTCTTATATATCATATATCATTGTTACAAAGATCAGAATTTTTCCCCTACCCTTGGTATATTCAAATATCTAGACAAAAATAACTTGGAATCTGAATTATCCATGTTATTGAATACCCCAAAATATTGGCATTCAAAAAGAAATATTGATCTATAGGCCCTGGATACAGAGAAACAAAAAACCTGATGGACTAGGATTTATTTCAAATCTTGGCACTATCACTTCCTGAATAAATTTGCCCTAGTGGAAAGTCTTCAGCAAGTGTCATTAACTATAGAATGGGAATGTTAACTTGCTAGACTACTTATGAAAGTGAGAATTCTTGTTTTCAAATTCTTGGAAAATAATACATTTCAATAATTTTGTTCATACTAATAATGATTATTTAATGGAGTATAACTGACCATATTAGTCTGTTTTGATGCATTTCCTATTTTCAGATCTGCTTTTACATTATTGTTTGTAGGAAAATGGTGCTAAGCAGTTATTCCCAAATTGAATAAAAATGAAACTCAATATAGTAGTGTTTTGTGTGTCAAACAATACTACCTTGACCCATTTTATAATTTTCCTTAGGATAGCTCCACAAGTTTATGAAATAAACATTATTTTTATAAAGTGAATACAAGGGAAATCCTAAGGTAATTAATTATTTATAATTGCAATATGTATTTTAGTTTGATTTAATTATACAAAATGCAAATACGTACCTTGTCATCATTTTAAGTAGATACATATAGACCTAAATATATTGATCCATTTTTAAACCTTTTTTATCTGTGCTTTATTAGTTTATTTTTCTACTCAGTACATTTCTAATTTCAATTTTGACTTATTCATCCAATATATTCTATATCTAGATAATATTTTATAAAATGGGATAATATTATTTTAGCTTAATTATTCATTTAAATATATTATAATCATATTACCATAATATAACATATTTAATTTTGAGGAGGTTCATATGGTGATATTTAGTGGATGACAATAGTTTTCAGGAGGTTAAAAAAATAGAAAAAACAAGTTATCTTACAACATTATACATTTTCAAGAAATATTTGACTATTTAAAAAAATAATTTCTGTAGGAAAAGTTTTGAATCTTAGGAGCTGCATTTTAGGGGATAAAGGTGTGCACATTTTTTATTGTCACTTGTTAACATTAAAACTTGGCAAATGTTAGGGTACCTGGATGTCCTGGTCAGTTGAGTGTCCAACTACAGCTTAGGTCACGATCTTACCGATTATGAGTTCAAGCCCCATATCAGGCTCATTGCTGTCAACATGGAGCTGACTTTGGATATTCTGTCCCCCCCTTACCCAGCCTGCCCTTCCCTTGCTCACTCTCTCTCTTAAAACTGAATAAACATTAAAAAAAAATTGGCAAATATTTTTTGGCTTAGAGCAAAATATAGAAGTGTCTGGTTTTCATAGATTCAATACAACCTTTAATATCATTGATATGTGAATAAGATATTTGTCAAATACTTTTTTGCAATATATCTATTTTATAGGGAGATATTTTTGCTAATTACTTAGGTTGGTCTTTTAATACTCTGTAGTAAGTAGTGTTTCCATTTCATCTTTTTTGTTGACATTCTTTTTTTTAATTTTTTAATGTTTATTTATTTTTGAGAGACAGAGAGAGACAGAGAGAAACATAGAAAAAGCAGGGGAGGGTCAGAGAGAGAGGGAGACCCAGAATCTGAAGCAGGCTCCAGGCTCTAAGCCGTCAGCACAGAGCCTGGGACTCAAACTCACAAACTGAGATCATGACCTAAACCAAAGTCAGTTGCTTAACCAACTTAGCCACCCAGACACCCCGACTATTCTCGAAATTGGTGGTTGTGGCACTTGTGTGGCTCAGTTGGTTAAGCACTGTACTCTTGATTTTGGCTGAGGTCATAACATCACAATTTTGTAAGTTCGAGCCCCACATGGGGCTCTGTGCTGGCCCCTTAGAGACTTCTTGGGATTTTCCTTCCTTCTCCCAGCGCCTCCCCTGCTCACGCTCTCTCTGCCTCTCTCAAAATAAATAAATAAACTTTAAAAAAATGGATGGGCATCTGGGTGGCTCAGTCGGTTAACCATCCGACTTTGGCTCAGGTCATGAACTAGTGGTTCACAGGTTCAAGTCCCGCGTCGGCTCTGTGCTGACAGCTCAGAGCCTGGAGCCTGTCTTCGGATTCTGTGTCTCCCTCTCTCTCTGACCCTCCACTACTCATGCTCGCTCTCTCTCTCTCAAAAATAAACAAAACATTAAAAAAATTTTTTTAAACTTAAAGAATGGAAATTGATTTGCTTACTAAGAAATTATGCATAGTTTTATATTGAAATTTTCAGAGATATGTGGGAAACAGTGACACTCTAAAATTATTAGTTTGTTTTCTCTTGTCAAAGATAAACTTTGCTGACATTTGTAGGGAAAGACAGATGTAATAGGAAACAAAAGATTCATAACATTAATAAAAGATTGTTATAACTTTTATTTTCTTTCCGCTGCTGTTTCATGCTTTTGGAGTCATTACTGCTTTCACTGTGACTCTGAACTCCTTTACTGAGTGTAATGATTCAAAATATTAAAAATACGCTGTAGCATTTTACCCACTTTCTTCACTAAACCATTTAAAACTATTGAGTGCTGAGTCATGCATCCTATTTATACCTGGTGTATTTCTTGGGGTGAAATTTGCTTCCCTTTGTTTATTCATTCATTTCTTAAATAGTCATTATAAATCAAAGTTATGTCAGGAATGTTCCCTTGAACTGGTGACATAGATAGTCTGTCTCATGGATCTTACATTACTGTAGGGAAGTGGGGAAAGAGAAGATAAGTTAAAAAATGTAAATAATATTTCAGGTAGTAAAAAATACCATGAAAAAAAAAGCTAGGATAAGGGAAAGAAAGTGTGTTAGAAGAGTTTGTTGTATTGGTAGTCAGAAAGGACTTCTCTGATGTGGCAAGATCTGAGTAGAGAAATCAAGGACAAGACTGGGAAATGCATGGTTTCTGAGAAAAGATATGCAAAGAAGATAGCAACTACAAAACTCTGAAGTGGAATTCTGCCTCTTTTTTTCTGGAAATAGCTAATAGATCAAGTGAGGTTGTAGTAAATGAGAACTACTGAGAAGGAAATGAGTTCTGAGAGACAAAGTATTGGGGGGCAAATGATGCAGGGATTTACAGATCACCTTGAGGATTTTGCTTTTTAATTTCAAAAAGATGGAGAGTCATTGGAAGATTTTTAGAGAGAAATGGCACTGTATGGCCTGTGTTTTCTTTTTTAGAACACTTGACTACAATGTTTGGAGGAAATTATAGAATGCTATGTTAGTGTTCTATGGATATTGAAACTAATTACCAAACTTGGTGACTTTAAACAAAACAAATTTAATATTTTATAATTCTGAAAATAAGAAGTTGGACACTGATGTCACCAGGCTAAGCTCAAAGTGCTGATAGGGTGGGTGCATTTTGGGGGGATGCTCTAGGAAGAGATCTGTTTTGTTTCCTTGCCTTTTTCGTGTTTAGGTGCAGCCCACATTTATGACTCATGGTCTTTTCCCTCCATCTTCAAAGCCAGTAACATTGGACCAAATCCTCTCACTCTCTCTTCTGCCTTCCTCTTCTACTTTCATATATGCTTATGGTTACATTGGATCTACTCATGTAAAGCCTCATCCTATGTTAAGGTCAGCTGATTAATGAATAATTTTATCTGCGATCGTAGCTCATTTTTGACAATTACTAACAGGTTCACAATTTTAGGGTTAGGATATGACATATTTGGAGAGACATAATTCCATCACAGATAGGTAAATGTAGAAGTATAGAAGCAAGACTGATAAAAAGGCTAACTGAAATATGCCATAAGAGAAAATGGTAACTGGGATATAATGGAAATAAGAGAGATGAAGAGAAGTGGTTAGATTCTGAAAATATTTTGAGGGCATTAGGGGAGTTTCCTGATGTATTATATGAGTGTGTTGGTATGACTGTGTGTGTGTGTGTGTGTGTGTGTGTGTGTGTGTGTGTTGGTTATTGAAGAGGTACAGTTGTGATATCTGATAAAGTAATTTGAGATGCCTATTAAACATGAAAAAAGAGATGTTGAGTAGCCAGCATGCAAAGTTTCATAAATAGTATGGGAAGGCAGGTAGGCAGATGTTAATCTGGTAGTCTTTAAGTCATCTAGGAAGAATAAGAAAAAGAAAGAAAAGAGGTTTGGATTCAGAGACTTGAAGCACGCCATTTATAGAAAAAGATGATGAGGTGGAATAAGAAAGAAAAATTCAAAATAAACAATTAGTAAGGAAGCCAGAGAAACAACAGTGTTGTATTACAAAGGTCAAGCCAAAGACTGTTTCAGGAAGAAGGGATGAAAAACTGTGAAATGTGGCTAATAGTACTGACAAGATCAGAATTGAGAGACCCTGATGAGGTATTTTGATATGGAGACACCATTGTGACCTTGACAAGAATTACTTCTGTAATGGAACGGTAGTGTTTACAGTCTAAGTGAAAGGGAGTCTAAGAGAAAGAAATGAGAGAAAAAGAAATATTCATAAAGAGAAGACTCTTCTAAAATTTCTGTTATTATTGGAAGAGGACAAATAAGGCTCAGGCAAGAAGCCAATGAGTTGTCAAATGCTTTAAAACTTATTTTCTAATAAACATTATTGTTAAACTTATTTTCTAAAAAAACTGCTTAATTTCTATCTTTTCTATTGAGAGATATATTTCTTAAAAGAGATTATCTAATATATTTAAATACTTAAAGACAAATATAGTAATAGAAAGATTAACATTAATCCATTGCCCATATTAGTGGTAGCCAGTTTAAGAAATTGAACACCAATTACTCAGTTTGTTACCCTTCAAGTGGCCATCTCCAGCTGCATACCACTTCCTCTCAGAGATTACATAAACAATATACTTTGTTAATCATTCTTTTCTTCTGTAAATTCATCTTCTGTGCATCCCTAATATGTTTTTATTTTACCTAATTTTGAATTTTACATAAATGGAATGTTTCTCTTGTTTTCTTTTTTTTTATAGTTTTGTTGCATTTTTTTGGATATCTGAAAGAGATAATTAATACTTCATTTTTTTAAATGTTATAAAAAGAATGTCATTTTTGTATGTAATCTTTTGATATTTTCTTTAATTGATATTTTGTTGCAAGGATTCCTCTTCATTGTTGTTTGTGGCTGAAGGTATTTATTTTGAATGCTAAATTATACTGCATTGTGAGAATATAGTAATGTTTTCTTCACTCATTGTTTTGTGATAGGGAATTTCAGTCATGTCCAGGTGTTTACTATTGTGAATGTTCTTTTTGATGCTCTTTCACATCTCCCCTTGTGCTGTGCAAGAGTTTCCTTTGAGCAAATTCCTAGGAGTGGACTTGCTGTGGCATAGGATATGCAAATAGTCAATTTCAGGACATAGTCCAATTGCTTTATAAAGTGGTATCACCAATTTACTCTTCTATTTCCAAAGTATGAACTCCTGTTCGTCCATATAGTCTCCAACACTTGGAAGGCATGCAACCAGTATTGCTTGTCACTGGAAATTGTTTTTCATGATGCCTGTGTAGCTTTCTATCAGCAACGTACAAAGTTCCCCCCCCGCTCCATCCTTGCAGCGGTTGCATTTTGACTTTTGAGTTTACGACGTGTTTGGATTTGATGTTATCCTCTTATAATTTTATTTTGTATTTTCTGAATGATTAGTGAGTTTGTTCATCATTAATCTGTGTATTCCCCACACGTGTTTCTTTTTCTGAAAATGTTTTTTTCATTTCTTTTGGTCATGTTGTTATTTGTGTAGTTATTACCAATTTGTTACATGTATGAATCTTAGCAATTTGGGTGATTTCTTTTTACATTCTGGATGATAATAATAAATAATGATAATTTTATATTCTGGGTAATATTTCGTCTCATCTTAACAAATATCTTCTTCTAGTTTACACCTTTATTCCTTAGACTTTTTATGGTGGGTTTTAATGAAACAAATTCTTAAGTTCAATGTATTCAAATTTATCTTTTTTATTATTTTTACATTATCAAATTGTTTAAGAAATGCCCCCTTAACATCAAAAGATATTACCTAGAATTTATCCAAAGATTTAAAAATTTGCCACCAACATGTAAGAACTTGTTAAGTTAGGAATTTCTTTTGGCATTTTGTTTGGAGTCATGATATTTTTTTCATATAATTTTTTAAAAATCCCTCTATGGTTTATTGACTAGTCATCCTCTCCACTAATTGCTTATGCACTCCCAAATTTATATTTAAAAATATCATACATACATACACATTATACTTCTTGAATCTAGATCTTTTCTACTTTTCATTTATTTATTGCTATACAATTAACACAGTATCCTAATTAATACAGCTCTATAATAAATAGTTCTATCTATTAGAGCTAGCTTTCCTTCCTGGTCCCTTGACACTTTATAGCCCTTTGACACACTGTATCAATTTTAAAATCACATTGTCTAATTTCATAAAAACATAGTATTTGAAATTTAGTTAAATCTACACAAACATTTTGACATATAGACAAAACATTTTTATAATATTGTGTTTTCCACTTTATAAACATCCTTTCCTAAAGCTAAATATTTAAATAGCTATACAATATGTCACATGTGTTTGGTATTTTTAGATGTGTGCTTATGTATCATTTGTTTTATTTTTATATTTTATACAGTGATAACTACAGAAAAATGATAAGTAGATAGATAGATGATAGATAGATAGACAATAGTATTTCTTAATTGTTGCTTGGGTAGAGAAATTCAATTAAAATTTGCATATAATATTTTATCTTATAATTGTTAATTCTAACATTAATTATGATAATTTGCTCATAAATTTTTTTGCTTTACTACCTAAGCAGTCATATAATCTGCAAATAATGTCAGTTTCTTTATCTTCTTTTATATCTTTTTAATATATCAATGGTATTGCATTTCTAGGAACTCAGTTTTAGCTCTTTTAGTTGCCCTTCTAATATCAGGCCTAGCCTTTGCAGTTTCTCCAAGTACTTAGGTAATTAAAAGTTTAAAAGTGCTTTTTTTAGGGGAGGAGTTTTCTTGTTTGATTTTCATGTTTTAACTATGATTTTTGTGATTGTACTTCTGGGAAAGATTGAGGTTGATCTGACGTATTAATCTGGTTTTTGTCATCAATGTTTTACTTTTTTGTGGGGTATGTTTTACTTTGGCTTTAGTATTTTTTAAGGTAGTAAATATTACTGTATATTTTTATGCTGATGGAAATTAACTGGTGGAGATAAAATAATTAATCATACAGGATTGAGGGAAAACAATCTGTGCATGGTTGACTCTAACAGGAAATGGGATACAAGGTATCCTCAGACAGGTGCATAGACCCTGTATCAGTGGAAAAAGAAGAAACATAAGAAGTAAAATTTTTAAAACTGATAATCATCATGACCCGCACCCTTCTCTTTCCTCTCTGGCTTTCCTGATCTTAACCAAGGAATTTTCATGGAGTTATATTGAAAAGCCCTTCCACTTCCTTTCTGATAGTTTTTTTTTTCCTCTTGCTGTGATTTTCAGGTAAGTCTTTCAGACTTTATATCTTGAACTTTCTGAATGATGATGCCATATCATATTTGATGTGCAATACTGATAATGGATATTCCCACCTTATTTATATTTTTATAGTTTTTATAAAAAACAAATCTGAGAATGAAAGAACTCAAACATGTGGGTTTAAGTAGCTACCTCTAATCAAACTTGTTTACTATATATTGGTCTTTCCTGAGTGGGGCTCAGTGAATATGAGCTTTAGTGAATCAGTGGAAGATAGTTTGTTTGGGAGCTGTGGAAACAAGCATATAGTATTCTAATGATTGTGGAACATTGGGCATTGTAGTTCATGTTTTTGCATCTTGTTTCCTTCATCTGTCTTTCTGTAAAAGATTAACTTGGTGGATTTTAAAAATTTATACCAGAGATCTCACTCTCACCTAGACAGGTACTTCTGGTGCTGGACTATAGAACCATTTTTTTTTTTTTTTTACTGGATCACACTGTCCTGCCATACATTTCTTATTGAATTTGGTATATAAACCAACTGCAACCAAATGGAATTTGTAAATGAATGACTGAAGGTAAATTTTGTGCCAACAGTTAGAAGACTGTAGTTTGAACTATATTGTTAGTTGGCCAAATATACATACTTTAGTTTGTAATTATCTCAAAATGAGACCATCTGTTAAATGAATGGGAAAATATGTGAGGGAACCATATCCCTTCTTTCTAATTATTTCTGAAACTTTTTGAAAGACACTAAGCCTTACAACTAGCAAATCCCTGAAATTCTTCTTTTACTTTCCTTTTTCTCACATTTCCTTGAATGTTGTAACCTTCTTCTAGGAACAAAATGACTGATTCACCAAGTCCCAGCCATTATTCACTGAAGAAGTACACATTTATTTAAACATTCTTATAATTGATAATTTCCAATATTTTCAATAGTAGAAAACACATAATTTCATGTAATTTTAGAATGCGAACAAGTTTCCCATATTAGTTCATATTAATAACATTTTAATGTGTTTCTTATAAGGAATAATTAATTTCACTTCTGACAGTTAAGGTAAAATATTCATTGGTGGTCATTTATTTCAGTTTGTAATGTAAACCAGGGAATGGAATCTCATTACCTAACCTAAGCTTTGTTTAAATACAGATCCATGGACAAAAGTGTACTGTATAAGTTCTCTCTTATGATGATTAAAAACAACTTCTGAAAGTCAGTGTGAAGTCGAAGATTGTAGAAAGTACAAGGGGTCATGAGTTGTGAGCTTTTGACCTCATCACATAGCAATCATCCTACTGTGCAAGCTATACCAGTTTTTAGAGATGTGTGTTTTCTTAAATTTTAAATGTTTTTTGGATCATGGCCACCTTTTTAGTTCAATTTTAAATACCATTGGCTTCTCTGAGGTATCAGAAGGCCCTTTTATTATGTAAGGTCTCATGTGCTAAAAGTCTATGTCAAAACAAACTTGTTTTTCATTTATCATGAAGGTTTGCTTTATTATATTTGGATAAATCTTTTATCTGATAAAATTTTATCTGGTAAAGTTGTTTAAACATACAGTAGGGGTGCCTGGCTGGCTCAATTGGCAGAGCATGTGAATCTTGATCTCAGGGTCTTGAATTAGAGCTCCAGCTTGGGTGTAGAAATTACTTTAAAAATGCAGTATTTGATGACCCATTATTTCTTAAGCCGAAGGACACTAATATTCCACCTTCATTTGCCTCCCTCCTCCAACATGTGAACAGGAAGTTCTTTAAATAGAAGATGCAGAGGGCTGGAGAAGGATGTGTTTGGTGAGAAGACCAATGCTGTTTTCATTCCAAGATCCCATTTATCCTTAGCTTTAAGGGAAGAACTGATAGTCCATGGTGACAATTTATCGGGTTGGCTGTTCTTATTATTCATTAGTGTCCACTGTAGACATATAAGCACTTGGCATAATCATTCTTAGAAGCTTCTTCTCAAGCCATGAAAAGGGACTGAATAGGTCGGATTCTTAAATCCTTTATGATTCGGGAAATTTAGCATAAGAATTTCTTACTCTACTTTAAAGGAAATGGAAACTGCCATTTTTTAAAAATAGTTTATTGTCAAATTGGTTTCCTAAACTGCCATTTAATAATTCATTTTCACCACTAATGGTTTTCTTATAATGAAGAATAATACCTCTGAAAGGAATATATAATTTATTTAATATTATGTTTCAATTGCACTAGAAAATCTTATAATCTAGAAGAATCTTGGGCAAGAGATGGACAGAATGGATGGTGGGTATTAAGGAGGGTACTTGTTATGATGAGCATTGAGTGTTACATGTAAGTATTGAATTATTAAATTCTACTCCTGAAACAAATAATACCCTATATGTTAACTAACTAGAAATTAAATAAAAATCGAAATAAGAGAAAGGAATCTCCCTTTCAAATTAAAAATGTATTTTTGACAATCACTTTCAGAGTGTCATTTGTGTCCAGATATTTTTAAGTCATTATGGATTAATGTTAAAAAATTTAAATTTATAATGGATTTTTATATTTTGTTCTTGAAGTTCAATCTGTTAAACTTGAGTTTTGGCTAAGTATCATGTGTTATGGATTACAACTTATTAAAATAATATAATTTTATGAGATGCTTCTGAAGTATATTTTAATAAAGTAGTCTGATAATTCAAATTTCTCCTCTCAAAAAGAAAAAACAAGGAAAAGAGGAAAAGTATTAACTGTCCTTGTATTTTAATATATAGTAGGTTACTCTCTATCTCTTCTTTCTCTTTTTAAAATTTCTTTTCCTCTTTCTCAATAAAGAGATATAATTATGTAAGTTTTTAATTTTTAATCTTTTAAATTATGAAATTACTTTTGAATTTTATATAAAAGTTAAATGATATCTCTGGGTAAAATCTAAATGAGGGCTAGAAGTACATTACAATTACTACATAAAATATTTTCTTGAATCAATTACTAGAAATTTAAAACTATTGAAAATATAATTAAAACAAAACTGATTCACATTCAAATATAAAATGATATCTATCTAATATTTAGTTTAACTTATTGGTTAATAAGATAATCAATGAATGAATATCGCTATTATGTTGTTGGTTGAGATTTAAATTGAAAATTTCCAACAGTGTCATAAACTATACTCTTTAGGGTTATCTGTTCCTTTGAACAGAATTTAACTGCATCTCTTTTTGACAAAAGTACAAATTAAATTCTATCCCTGAAGAATGATAAAATAATCTGAAAAATAGAAACAGTAGTTCAGTTCTACAATGAAAGAACTTATAGTAAACTCATTTGACTATTTCTAAGAATTGAATTTTTTTTCTGACAGAAGTTTCTTCTATATAACTAAGACTTTCAAAGCATTGGCTATTGAAGAAAATACACAGAATCAGTATGATAAAATCTCATGTTATTTACTGCCCCCAAAGTGGAAGCAGACATTTAATAGCGTTTTATCCCCAATCACTAATACTTCAAACGGTGGAGTCTGGTTATAGTCAGATGTAAAGTCAGGCAGATCTTAAGTCACTTTTTACTGGCTCTGTGGCTTTGGTTTCCTTAAACTCTTAAGCCTTGGCTTGAGAAATGGGTAAAATATGTAAAATGGCAGTAACTGGGTTATCAACTCCATATGATTGTGGTGAAAGATAAATGAGGTATAAACATAAATGTTCATGAAACATTAGAGCATCAGCTTGTATATAGGCACTCATTACATAATAACTTCTTTACCCTCAGGTAAATTTTTGTAAATATTTATTTTCTTACCTAACTATGCATTCACATAGTTTTCATATTGTTTAAAAATCACTCAGAATACACATATAAGATAGATTTGTCCCCATGTTTAATCAAATTTTATTGTCATTCTTCCTGTGTGTTTAGAAATGTGATAAGCGCAAATAAAATGTAGAAATGTAAGTAAAAGGATATTGATGTCTAAAATTGTGAATCATTGACACAAGGTTTGCAATTTATCTATTTATTTATTTACGTATTCATTTATTTATTTTTGATGAGTACCAATATATCACCAAAATTAAATCTCAGGATTTTATTTTTAATAACAAATTATTGGTAATAGATAATGCGTTCAATGTAACTAAAGATCTAATTTCAATATGTTAGCAAATGTTACTGTGCTTGTGTATCTGAGTATTTTTCCATAGAGAAGACGTTAGCAAGCACTTGTTAGTACTCATTTGCTAGGACTACAATTATAAAATGCTACAAATGGGTGGATTAAGCAGTAGAATTTTATTTTCTCACAGTTTTGCAGACTGAAGTCGAAGATGAAGGTATTGAGAGATTAGATTTTTCCCTCCAATTTCTCCCCTCAACTTGCAGATGTCTGCCTTCCTGCTGTGTCCTCACATTGTCACCTGCATGTCCAATATCTTTTTGTGAGAACACCAGATATATTGAATTAGGATGAATCCACATGACCTCAATTTATCTTAATTATTTTTTAAAGCTCATATCTCCAGAAGCAGTCATATTCTGAGATATTGGAGGCAAGAACTTCAACACATAAATGGGGGGGGGGGGTGACACAATTAAACCTATTGCACATGCATAAGGATCCTGAATGTATATATGTTTTTGGAAATACTATACAATTTTTTCTAAGGCAGCATATCTCACTAGGAAGGAATCTCTGAAACCGTGCTGTCCGCCTCCCAATGTTGCTAGGTCACTACTTGTTCTGTCACTCTGAGTATGTTCCCTGAGCTTCTTTGTCTCCATTTCTTCAACACAGATTATTATAATACATACCTTATAGATTTGGTGTAGAAAAGCAAATGAGTTCATTCATATACCACATTTAGAAAAACATCTAAAATACTCAATAATCTTCAGATAATATTAATACTATTTATTTCCTTTGTTTAAAGTGTATTTATTTTGAGAGAGAGAGAGAGTGAGCTGGAGAGAGAGAGAGGAAGAGAGAGAGAATCCCAACCAGGCTCTGTGCTATGATATCAGCATGGAGCCCAATGCAGGACTCAAACTCACAAACTGTGAGATCATGACCTGAGCTGAAACCAAGAGTCAGACACCTAAAAGATTGAGAGACCCAGGCAGCCACTATTTATTTCCTTTAACTACATAATATATCACAAGCAAACCCAATGAATGTCTAATAGAAATTAAAAGGAAGATAGATATTTAATCTATGAAATTATATAAAATGTATAAATCATATGTTTACATTTATATATGTAAATTTAATCTCTTTTTCTGAGGTACCTTACTTCATTAATAAACAACTAGAATCTCTTTAATTATTTACCATCAAATTGAACTGTGTATGATGTGATCTCTAAGAACCAAGAGAGAATTTATGTGCCTGTTAACTTGTACTAGAAGACCCAACACTCTTGGATTCGGATTAATTCAACATATCTATTGTTTAAATATACTATATAGAATGTGGAGAATATATACAGTGTTCTCCTACTTTGACAAATAGTACAGAATTTGAGGATGATGTTCTTGAAAGCTGGCTTCAGTATGGAAGTAACATTCCATATTTGACAAAAATAATAAGAAGAAAAGAATAATGGTGAAAAAGGAATAATGGTAACTATATACAACAAAAATTAAGCTCTGAGTTTATAATATTCAGATAAAAATACTTTAAAATAGGTAGAAGCTGATCCTGATGTAGTTCTTTTGAGTTCACATATTAAAAGTTACGGTATGTCTGCTTGCAATGTGAAATACAACATTGCACAGTGGACTACATAATTTATCAGAGATTTCTGCTTTCCTCTGACCCTGTAAGTCTATGGAAACTTTGCAAACACTGCTGCCATAAATACTCATGATGCCTCTTCAGCACACTGAGTCACATGCAATTGATCTGGGTTGGCCTTCATCTGTACTATGGTGTCAGGTGTATATGGTACTTTTCTTCTATTTTGGCCCTAAATTATGATGACAACTTCCCATTTGCCATCAAGTGGTTATTCTTATTCTCTTTGTCATTGAAGTTCACTTCAGAGGTAGAAAACAATTCTGTATTTGCTATATGGGAAATTCAATTCTTCTAACCTTTTGCAGTATTACATTTGAGATCATTTTCTTTTTTTTAACCAACAGCTATCTTCATAATTCATATATAAACATGGAGTGAAAGATTGCTGATGATCTTCAAGGAGGAGAGCCATGTTTCCTACTTCCAGCTTATGGCCCTGATCTGACAAGTAAAAATAAAAAGTAAGATTTACTGGCAGCAAAGAATAGCTATGAAATTCATGGGCTAAGAGAATTTGACTTATTTATTTAACTGAGGTTGAAATGAAATATATAGTATAGTGCAAGTGAGGGTCAGGGAGAAATTAAATAAAAGACTGAGGAGTGGAAATATTACCTGAGCTTAACTGAATATCAAATAAACACAATATATATTTATTCAGTTCTCTTGAGACCACTTTATTAAAACAACTTCTTCCCTCATTTTTAAAACGTAAATATTTTGTATTTGGAGGAAAAAAATACAAGTAGGGCACCTTTATAAGGGTTTGAAGGTATACTGAGTTTATACCTGCGAAGAAAAACTTTATTGATCTTCTTAATCAATATACTTCCTAATTGAAAATTGCCAATTAGATTAGGCTAGCTAAGAGATCCTTTTTCTGTTAATTTATTGATAGAATAATACCTGTATACATATGGTGTGCTATTTGAAAGACAAAGTCCAAGCTTTATATGAAAGAAGACAAAATATGCTAGAGATTATTTACAAGTGTCGAGAATATAAACCTTATTCCAAATTGTGCAAAAAAGGAACGGCCATTTTGGCATAGAAATCTAAATGTCATGCCATATTTCCTTGTAAATGAAATAAATGCATAATGTGACTAATGAGAGGAAGGGTAAATTCATCAAAACAGTGCACTGTTTTTGTAAGAAGCATACTCAAGTGCTCATAGTTAAGTTTTAGACCTCATGAGGTCTTAATGAAATTTCTCACATAAGTTTCTGTATGTGAAAGAGAAACATAAAAAATGTTTTTCACCCTAAACAATTATTTTTTAGGGACACCTGAGTGGCTTAGTCAGTTAAGCATCTGATTTTTGATTTCAGCTCAGATCATGATCTGCCCAAGCACAGCACAGAGCCTGAGATTCTCTTGCCCTCTCTCTCTCTGACCCTCTGCCACCTCTCTCTCTCTTTCTCCAAAAACCAATAATAATTACTTTCTAGAGAATGGTTTGGTGCTAGAGATTTTGGTTGAGATGATTGACATGGTGTTCAAATATCTTGCAAATATATGAATGTCCTTAAACTTAAACCATTATATACTTCTTTTTCCCATCTATATATAAGATATTGTTTATTGAGGAAAAATAAAGATTTTTTATTTGTTTTATTTAGATTTCCTTAGATTTTCTCAGAAACATTTCACATGCCAATGGTACCTATAGTTCTATAGAATTCCACACAATTATATATTTTAAGCTTTAGCAGTACATTAAAATATATATATGTACATATATATATATTCACTCAACTTTAATACTCTAAGGATTGCAATGTATATTTAGGAAAAATAGATTAATGAGAACTTTAGGATTTTTTTCTTGTAAATATTCTAACAATTTATATTTGCAATAGCAAAGTAGGTAGTCACCACTGCTTCACATATATAGATGAATAAAAAATGTGTCTGAAATATTATCTTTTTAAAACTTGTTTCAAAAAGTTTGCATGGTTAAATATCAGCATATTATGATTATTTTAATGGGAAAATACTATTCTGTGTGGTATGGGTAAGTTAACAGCTACAATGTTTGTCCTACTGCAAAGGTTCAATACAAACATTCTCGTTTTACTTTGTGGAAATGCAATAAGAACATAAAATTATGTTTAATTGTAAAGTAGTGAGCAGTATGGGGAGGAACTCAGTGCAGTTAGTGGTAAAATATGTACTGCAGGCCAGATAATACAAATATTGATGAAAACAGTATTTTCATAATAATATCTTTCAAAATGGAATGATAGAGTATCATTAGCAAAATGTCTAACTAGGAAGCTCCAAGCACTTTATCCCTATGGAATCAGTAAAGACAAAAACAATTTTTACTTTCTTTGTTCACTTTTATTGTAGCTATAGAGATGATGGATGCTAACTAAACACTGCAATAATAATTTCACAATATATGCAAATTAAACCATTATGCTCTCCACCCTAAACTTATACAATGATATATGTCAATTATATTTCAATAAAATTGGAAAAACAAATACTTTAAAGCGTTTAAGGACTAAAAATAAGAATAAATAAATAAATAAATAAATAAAAACTGGCTATGCAACTGAGGTCTACAGCAGTGAAGTGAATACCAAATCATAAAAAGCCATTTTCAAAATAGTAGGACATTTTATGGTGGTTTTATTCATTCTTGCCCTACTCCATCCAGTTTACAGTGTTGTCTTGGTCTGGAGGTAGTGGAAGCCCAATTCTAATTGCTTTCCTAGATCCAGAGGGGTAGATCAGACCTCTGGTGGCTACCTTAAGTAAGGACTGGTCTTATTCTGCCTAACTTGAGTATTACGCAGGAAGATAAAGGACTCCATTTGGAAAACTGCCATGGGACTACAGACCCACAGAAGCCTCGAACAAGACACCACTAATTAGAGGCATACAATGGACCATCCAGGACCTTAAAGAGAAGCTGGCATAAAACTCTTTGAAAAAAATAAGACATTCAAAAGCACCTTGTGGAGAAGTTGTATAAAGTCACACACAAGACCAGGCAAAATGCATGTTTCAAAACCACGCTTAGAGCATGCCAATCTAATTGAGTGAAGAATTGCTATGGCCACAAAGCCAATCTGGACAGACTGGTAAAGGTGGCCATTTTTTCAAATGTCCCGTTTTCAACCAAAAATTATAAAGTATATAAAGACATGATAAAGATGGCCCATTCAAAGGGAGAAAATTAGGTGGCAGAAATTATCTCAGAAGAACCACAGGTATCAGATTTACTAGGTAAAGACTTTGAAACAACTTTTTTAAGTATGCTCAAATGGTGAAAGGAAAACACGATAAAGAACTAAAACAAATAAAACTTGAAAACAGTTTCTCATGGTTGAGTTGGTGTTACAGAGCCAGACTCAAAAGGAGGGAACATAAATGAAGTGTATGTTTGATATACTTACCTGAGTTGTCTGGTGATTGGGTTGGGTTCTAAGGCAGACATTGCTTGATGAATGGATAGATATCCAATGACATGAGTTAACAGTGACTAAGTATGCACAATGGCTTTTATATCATAGGGGGAAAATACATGCTGTATTTGAAATCCTATTAAACATCCAAATAGGGATGTCAAGTAAATACAGAGTTGTACTATATTCTGGAGATCAGAAGAGAGGTCTTGGTTTTAGATATAGTATATTAATGAAATTTAAAAGTACAAGAAGGGATAATATCACTTAAGGAGAAAGTGTGAAGAGACACAAGAAGTGTCCTCAGATTGTCCTCAAGAACAATAATATGTATTGTTTTATTTTCAGAAGTTGAAGCCTTAAGAATGTCATAAAAATTAGGTCTGACCTTTTCTGGACTCATCGCTAACCAAAGACCTAAGTGTTCAATATGAGAAAAGATGTTGCCACAATATAATGTTGAATTTTGAAACTCTCTAGTACCATGCAATTTAGTACAGTTGACATTCCTTGAATATTACTTTTCAAATAATATTACACACAAATGTGTACTCTAAGCCTGCTAATATTCCATCCCAAGTAGAAGGCAACATGATGATCTGTGAAGAATCAATAATAGGCAGCATGTACCAATATCAAAAAGTCCCCAGAGATACTTTTGTGAGGAAATAAAAAAAATTACAAAAATAAATTGTGGTTAAATAATTAGAGAACAAACGCAAAATAGAACAGACACTGCTAGGATAGAAACACTTGACTTGCTAACATAGTAGATGATATAGGAGGAGGAAAAAAAGTTAACTCTAATAATATAAGTCTGACTAATTCAAAAAAATAACATTACAAACAAGAACAACAGAAGGCAAGACAGAGGAAAGTAAAGACAGAAAGTGATGAGTTTTACCAAATATGATTAACTTACAATATCAAGCAAAAACACTTTTCATCACTCATACTTACATTTCTGACACCTGTGTGTGTGTTTATTCCCACACCAACCAATTTCTGACACCAGCAGATGTCCTACAATTCAATTTAGTTCTGACATTACCTCTCTGGAGTTAGTAACAGACCCTAACAAGCTAAGCACTCAGTCCCACAAGATGCCCAGACTTCAGATGTCAATTGCAAATCCCAGGTTGTCCCTGGTAGTTATGACCAACTGACCATTAAGTTGGGATTCCCACAACCCCCTCTTTAGGTTCAGTAATTTGGCAGAACATTTCCCATAACACAGAAAATATGTATTTACATTTACTCTTTTACCATATAATAAAGGATACAGATGAGCAGCCAGATGGCGAGGTTTGGGGATAAGTTTGGAAGGGCCCTAGTGTTACAGCTTCTATCTTCATAGGTACTTGGATATAATCACTGATCAAACACGTTCCACCAAACCCCATGTTTTTGGGATTTTTATGGAAGAATCATCTAGACATGATAGATCACTAGCCCCACTTTTGACTTCTGTCTTGTGTCTGAAGAGTGGGAAGTAGGGCTCAAAGTTCTAAGCTTCTACTCATAGCTTATTCTTTCTGGAGATCAACTCCCACCTGGATTTTACCAAGGGTCAGGTCATTAGAACAAAAGACATTCTTATCATCCAGAAAATTCCAAGAGATTTAAGACGTTGGAGTTAGGAACTGAGGGTCAAAGACCAAATATTAGAACATGTTCCCAGTGCTTTTATCATGTAGGGAGTGCCAAGAATTTTAGGAACATATGCCAGGAAATGAAGAAAGAGATCAATATATATAAATTTTCTATTATTTCCCAGTTTCAATGCCAAAATAATACTTAATTAGCAAGAAATTGGAGGTCTTCAGCACTGTCCCTCTAGAAGTTGAGGTAACAGGGAAGGCCTAGAGAAGACAACATACAAAGAACAAAGAATCAAAGACAGAATGCAAAGGACTGCATATATTTAAGAGTTCACACAATAGAGATAAGTAAAGGTAAAAAAAAAATTATCCTGGAAGACAACTACACATAGAGATCAAAACAAATAAGATTTTTCTTTAAAAAAAGTTGTAAAATGCAGGATGTCAAGAATGAAAGGAGAGAAATAACTTATAGAAGAAGCTAACATTTCTTAGGTACTACTATGTAAGCAGAGTCAATACTTCGATGGAGAAAACTGAAGTTCATGTATTTTCAGTAACTTAGCCAAGGTCAGGACATTATTAGATTAAGAGACAGTGTTTGAATGTTGATGTGTTCTCATAAACCCAATCTGTCTACTGAAACATATTAAATTGCAAATTTCATGGATAGTAAAGTTTAATTCACGTACAATTTTTCATTAGAAATACTCCTCTATGGTACGTATTTGTATTCCCATTTTCCCCCTTCCCCCATTTTCCCCTTTTTTACACCATCCCAGGACGGGGCTGTGCATACAAGGTACTTGTTTGCATGCCTGTGTGAATACATGTGTGCATTATTGTACATCTATTTTTTAGGGTCTGTGAATTGAGAGTGTAACTTTTTTTCAATTATTTGCTTAACTTTCTTCAAGACTACAGGAGAAAAATCTTACAGTTAATTTTATTATTCTTAAAAGGTATTGTTTTCAGATATATCAAATATATAATGCAGTAAGTTTCAGAGTTTCAATTTTATGTCAAATCAATAGCCAAAAGTAAGTAACTTTAGAATTTCTAAAACACTATTAATCCAAATGTTTTGTGTTTTGTATTCTGTAAAAAAAATTTGCTATTAAATAATTTTTCTCTTGGATATCTTGGCATAACTTTAAGCAAGAGGTTATTTTAATATAGTAAGGATTTTGTTTCAAGTGACCTAAATCAGAAAAATGCTATTCCATATATATGCATATGATTTGGCTTAAGTTTTCCATCTTTCTAAGTTAGTTTTTTGAGATATTCTTCAAAGGAGGAGAAATATAATTTCAAGATTTCTAAATATCACTTCATGCTGAGCATCTTGCATTTTACTCACCTTCAAAGGATCTATCGATTTATTGCCTACTATTTAAGGGAAGACCTGTCCTTCACTGCCACATACAGATGATTTTTGAGACAACAAAAAGAGAAAAAAGTATGTATGAAGAAGAATTACTATCACTTCAGACTGTGGTATCATTGGAATAGAACAAATAAAAAATGTTCTTAAGCAGAACACTTGCTACAGGATGTTATTTACATGTGTTTAGATAGGATTTTTATATTGATAATTGTACATGTTTTTAGAAAGCCTTATTATATTTCATATATGTAATAGAGTCAAATGGGAAGTCTAAAATATAAATTAATATTTAAGTTATCATTATTGAAAGTAATTCATGTTTATTTATAAAATAAAAAACACAGTCTTGACCAAGAAGAAAGTGATAGAAAGGTATGATGGCACCATCACAGAACTACTGTTCATCAACTGGACACTCTACTGTTTTATTTTTGTCTGGCAGATTTGTCACTAAACATGCCAGTTTGTGACTTTCATCACACCTAATGTTATATCCATATATTTTGCAATGCCATTGGATATCTCTAAGGATTTCTCATTATTCACTTTACATAAAATATAATAAGCATTTGATTTCAATGTGGATGATTATGAAATATACAATAAGATTTGACTTTATAAAAATGTTTTTGCATGGTCTTGATGCTATTTTATTCATATTCCAAGAAGCAGAGTTACTGCATTGATATTTTAAACAAACAGGAGTGGGTGCCTTGGTGGCTCAGTTGGTTAAGCATCTGACCTTGGCTTAGGTGTCATTCAGAGTTTGAGCCCCACATCAGGTTCTGTGCTGATAGATCAGAATAGGCACCTGGGAGATTCAGTCGGTTAAGCCTCCAACTTCAGCTCAGGTCATGACCTCGTGGTTCATGAGTTCCAGTCCCCAGTAAAGCTCTGTGCTGACAATTCAAAGCCTGGAGACTGCTTGGGATTTTGTGTGTGTGTCTCTCTACCCCTTCCCCACTTATGCTCTGTTTCTCTCTTTCTTTCTCAAAAATAAATGCATATTTTAAATATTTTAATAAAAAAATAAGATAAAAGTGTGAAATATAATGTTCATGCTGCCAAATGATTCCTATAACCAAATTGCTTTGTAGAAAGTTATGTTATAAGCTCCAAATAACAGCAAAAGAATGCTTGAAAATAACTTAGGAATTTTTCAAATTTATTACAGAAGATAAATTTCCTCTTTCCATTTTAATATAGATTTGCTTTTATTAGTAGTGTGGCTGAATATTTTTCATGTGTTTTTATGTGTTATCAAGTGTTTCCACTGTTATATTATGGATTACCATTTTTTCCTTCTCTAAGTTTCTTTGCTTCCTGGATCTATGTTTGTATCACATGCTTGAAGTTTATCACTGCATTAGCACTCTACATAAAAGTGCTAAACTCTGTCAATCCTAGTAACTTAAAACAACAAATTTTATATCTCATTTATCTACATGTCCATAGAAGGTTAGTAGAATCTCTTTTGGACAATTTTCATTTAACTCGGCACAATCATTAACTATAATGTTGCAAGTTCTTATATAAAAAAAAAAAGAGTTCAGAGGGTTGTTCATGTTTTAATCTAGAGCTAATGCACATAGCTTTTTTCCCCCAGAACTAGTCTCATATCACTATCTAAAATAACACGAAGGCAGGAAGTTCAATGTGTTTGGACAATTACAGATCAAAATGGCATTTAAATGCCTTTAATTAAAATTTCAGTATGTAATTAGTTTCCTAAATCAAATTAGAACTTTATAAATGCATGTTATTTCCGCATTTAAAAAGTTGCTATAGATCTATTTCCTTGTGGCATAATAAACATTTAATTACAATCACAGTAAAAAACAAAGTAAGTTTTATGATACTAGTATATAAAATTGCATTTTACCAGTGTTTAAATGAAGAGGGAGTGTGAGGGAGAGAGAGAGATGGAGAGAAATTAAAAGCCATTTCTGATGTCATGTATATTTCCTACTAATTCTATCCATTATAACGTTTCAGTATGTGTTTATTTTTTTATTTGTATTTATTTATTTATGTATTTGTTTCTTTGTTTTACCACTTTAAGCACTCATATTATCTGCTTTAACTTTTTGTCTGACAATGGCAACATCTGGGTCGTACATTTTGGCCTCTTGTTGTTACTAGAAAATTGGATAGCCTTTCCTTGTTCTCTATGTGTTTACTAATTTTGGATGTATCTTAGACTATGTGTGTTTTATTTGTGAGGCTCTGTATTGTATTGTATATCTCCCAAGTATGTGGATGTCTTTGTTTCATCAGGCAATTAGCTTCATTAGACTCAATAGTACATTCATTCTTTGATGAATGGCAGCTCAATCTCAGTTTGATCTTATAGCTTTATCTGTAAGTTAATTTTAGTTTGCCCTCTTGTTGTGTATTTTAGGGATCAGAGACTTGAGTAGTTTTTGGAATCTCAGAATATCTACTTTCTGCATTTCCTCCCGGGAAGGCTTCCTCCTGGGAAGACCTTGAATACCATTTGTTACTCAACCCTGAGAATCTACTTAGCATTTTTCTTAACTTCCTTTCTGGTTGGGTATAACTTTCTTCCTGGGATCTTTGCTGCCTACAAATGCAAGTTTGTTTGTTTGTTTAATGTAACTTTTAGTTTAGTGATATAATATACTATAAAACTATCAAGAGGAAAACTATACTTATTTCTTCATCTTGAGCTCCTGGAAGAGTCTGTGTTACTTAATGGGCACTTAAAAAGTACTCTTCTAATATACTATAAAACTATTTGACAGAAGGTTTTGTAAAACAGGTAACATACATTGAAAATGACCTTCAAAATGTTGTAGCGTGTCACAAATCCATTCTGTGTTCTAAAGAGTATGACAGATTTTGATGCTTCTCAGAAATTGAAAACTTTTCATGGTAATCTGCTGGGGTTGCTAAATTTATAGATGATTGTTGATCTTACTGGTATTTAAAAACCATAAAGGAAAATATTTCACTGAATCATTTGATAATCCCCCAAAAGAAAAGTAATTCCTCTGCCATATATATTTGATTATTCTTTTTTGCAGATGAACATTAAGAATACCTGATTATGATAAGGAGGATGATAATGAATGTTTTTGCTAAATTATCTTATAAAATATTTTTAAAGGTAATAAAAACATAGTGTATTAATATCTTTGTATATGTTGATATCTTCAGTGGTACTTATTTTATTTTCATGAAGTCTACCTTGGAGTTTGTGGATTGATTAATTCCAACAGATGTTTAAGTCTCATTTTTTGATCCATTAGATTGTAATCTCACTGTAAAATGTCCATGCTTATTCAGCACTCTGTCTACAATGCTGAATATAAGGAAAGAGTAGATACATGAAAATTAAGGCAGGAGAAGCACTAAGATGGCAGAATAAGAAGGGGACCATGGGCTTGTCTCATACCTCAAACACAGATAGGTCAACATCAAATCATTTTGAACAGCTAGAAAGACAATCCATCTAAGAATTAAGAGAACAATTTACATAATTTGAGGGAGAGAACATGCCATGTACATGATCCAGAGAGGGGAATTGGGAGATAGGAAAGCCATGGTGCTGCACAGGGGTAGGAGCCCTTTTCATGGAGAGGAGAAACAGAGAGGGAGAGAAAGAGCAGCGCCTCAGATTCATGCAAGGAAAGCACTCCCCCAAAACTATTAATAGAGATCATGAGGAACTGACTATCACAAGTTTTTGCAAACAGTGGAGCTGAAATTCTGAGGTTTTGGACATCTGTGCCATTTGTTGGAGTGGATTCAGGTGGGTGGCAGTGCTACTGGGGAGAAGGAAGTGAGGCCCTTAGTGTACAACAGATGATGTGACGTTGGGATCTACTGGGTTGAACCATGAAAGAACATTCTCCTTCCTGGAGTGCATTTGGAAGGGGGCATATTGTCTCTCCAAGGACAAAAGATAAGTTGGGGGGTCTGACTGGCATTTGAACAGTAGGGGACAGAGGCCCTTGCAAAAGGTGGATAAAATGGTTGCAACTTTTTGCTGCGAGTCACCATAAGCTCCAGGTGCCTGTCCAGCCACACAATTCTTTCCTGGGACAGAATGGTGTCGGATACAGTGCTCCAAGGTTTTTCTCTGGAGGCGGGGATTGGTCCATGCATTGCCAGGACCTTTAAGATTTAGAAATTTGAGGGGAACCTGGAAGACTCTGTCGGTTGAGCATCCAACTTCAGCTCAGATCATGATCTCATGCCTGCTGAGTTTCAGGCCCATGTCAGGCTCTGTGCTGACTCCTCAGAGGATGGAGTCTGGATTCTGTGTCTTCCTCTGTCTTGCTGCCCCTCCCCTTCTCTCTCTCTCTCTCTCTCTCTCTCTCTCTCTCTCTCTCTCTCTCTCTCTCACACACACACACACACACACACACACACACACACTCTTTCTCTCTCAAAATAAACATTAAAAAAATAGATTTAGAATTCTGAATCCCAGTCATGTACCCAAGATAAAACACAGGAGAGCTGTGGTGCCAATCATGCCAATGGTCTGAGCACTGAAGGGTTGAGGACAGGGGTCTGACAGAAGCCTGGGACATAGGAGGGGAGACTGTGTACTTATCTATGATGGCTATCTGACCAGTGACAAGTGCTAGCTCTCCTACTCATAAATGAAAGATTGGGGTGATGCCATCTTTACTCACCCACCAGCACAGTCAGACTTTAGCAAGCAACATAGAGGCCCCAATCAAGGCTGGAGCCACTTACACCAAACCCTACCTCTCTGTACAATACAAGGACATCTTTACAAGGGCAGGTTTGACTGTGAGCCTGCTCAGAGGAGCTCTCCCCCAGAGGACCAACAGACTGCTCCAACATGTCAGCTTCAGTTCTAGTGGAGAAAAGAATAGCCTTTCTTTCTCCCTCTCTTTCTTCCTTTTTTTCTTCCTTCCTTCCTTCCTTCCTTCCTTCCTTCCTTCCTTCCTTCCTTCCTTCCTTCCTTCCTTTCCATCTTTCCTTCTTTCCTTCTTTCTTTTGAATCAGACTTATAGTTTTTTGTTTGTTTGTTTTTTTAAGTTCGTTTTTTGTTTTGTTTCTTTTTCTCATTTTTTTGGATCAGGCTTTCTTTCTTTTCTTTCTTTCTTTCTTTCTTTCTTTCTTTCTTTCTTTCTTTCTTTCTTTCTTTCTTTCTTCTTCTTCTTCTTCTTCTTCTTCTTCTTCTTCTTCTTCTTCTTCTTCTTCACTTTATCTTTGGAGTAAGGCTTATAGTTTTTTTGTTTGCTTTTTTGTTATTTTTTTCCTCCTTTTTCTTGAAGGAGACTCCTCCTTTTTAAATCAGGTTTATTTTAACAAACAAATCAAAACTCAATTAGTTAAAAGTCCAAATACTTCCTGCTGTAGCAAGGAAAAACTCTGCAGAAGACTGACCTGGAGGAAAGAGCAGCTAAATCACAACAGCAGGGTACACATAAACCAAAAACACTTCTGGAAGCACCAGGCCCTAGGCAGTGTATGACCCCTTCTTTGATATAACATTACCCTTAGCAACAGGAAATATAATAAGCTTTTATAACATACAAAAGACATTATCCTTGACAAAATAACAAGATGTAGGAATCACTCCCCATCAAGGAAGATGAAGAAGAATTCACAGCCAAAGATTTATTCAAAACATATATAAGTAATATATCCGAGAATTTAAAACAATAGGCATAAAAATAATAGTTGGGGTTGAAAAAAAGCATAGAAAACACCAGAGAAATGCTTGCTTCAGAGATAAAAGACCTAAAAACTAATCAGACAGAAATAAAAAATGCTATAACCGAGATGCAAAACTGACTGTATATAAACACAATGAGGATGGAAGAATCAGATGATTGAGTAGGTGATACAGAAGAAAACTTATAAAAAACAATGAAGCTGAAAAAGATAGGGGAAGAAAACTATTATATTATGAATATAGAGTTAGGGATTTCAGTGACTCTATAAAATGCAAGTGTCTGTGTCATAGGAGTCCTAGAAGAAGATGAGCAGGGAAAGGGGGCAGAAGGTTTATTTGAACAAATTATAGCTGAGAACCTATCTAATCTGGGGAAGGAAATAGACATTCAAGTCCAAGAGGCACAGAGAACTCCTATCCAAAAAAAAAAAAAAAAATCAACACCAAGACATCATAGTGAAACTTGTAAAATACAAAGTTAAAGAAAAATTCTAAAAGAGGCTAGAGACAAGGTCCTTAACCCATAAGGGTAGACACGTAAGTTTAGCAGCAGACCTGTCCACAGAAACATGGCAGACCAGAAGGGAGTGCTAAATGGGAAAAATAAGCAGCCAAGAATAGCTTTTCCAGCAAGATGTCACTCAGAATAAAAGGAGAGATAAAGAGTTTCCAAGATAAAATAAAACTAAAGAAGTTTGTGAACACTAAACCAGCTCTACAAGAATTATTAAAGGGGATTCTTTGAGTGGGAAAGAGGCTAAAGCAACAAAAACTAGAAAGAAGAAGATCCAATCTACATGAAGAGTGACTTTATCAGTAATACAATGACATTAAATTCATATCTATCAGTAAATAGTCTGAATTTAAATGACCTAAATGCTCCAATAGAAATCCTTAAGATATTTAAATGAACTTAAAGAAAAAAACGAAAGAAAAAGGCTCAACAATATGCTGCTTACAGCAGAATAATCTTAGATCCAAAGACAAATCCAGATTGAAAGAGACGGAGTTGGAGAACCATTTATAATGTTAGTGGACATCAAAAGAAAACTAGAATAGCTGTACTTATATCAGACAAACTAGATTTTATAACAAAGACTGTAATAAAAGATGAAAAGGTCACTATATTACAATAAAGAGTTTTATAAAACAAGAAGCTCTAACAATTGTAAATATTATGTCCTTAACTTGGAAGCCACCAGATATATAAATCAGTTAATAGCAACTTAAAGAAACTCACCAATAATAATACAACAACAGTAAGGGACTTTCACATCCCACTTACAGCACTGAACAGATAATCTAAGCAGATCAACAAAGAAGCAATGGCTTTGAATGACTCACTGGACTAGATGGACTTAACAAATATACTGAAACTATTTTACTCTAAAGCAGCAGAACACACATTCTTTGGGTGCATATAGGACATTCTCCAGAATAGATCACATACTGGATCACAAATCAGGCCTCCAACAGGACAAAAAATTAAGATCATATTATCAGGCCACAATGCTATGAAAACTTTCAATCACAAGGAAACTTTGGAAAGACCACAAATATATGGAGGTTAAAAAGCATCCTTCTAAAGAATGGATGGGTGAGCCAGAAAATTCAAGAAGAAAAAAAAATATGTGGAAGCCCATGAAAATGAAAACATAACAGTCCAAAACCTTTGGGATACAGCATAGGCAGTCATAAACAGCAAAACTGGCCTTCCTCAAAAAGGAAGAAAAGGTCTCCAATATACAACATAAAGTTAAACCTAAAGAATCTGGGAAGCAACAGGAAATAAAACTCAAAACCTGGTGAATAATGGAAATAAAGATAAAAGATAAATAAATTATACAGGAACAACAACAACAACAACAAAACCAAAAAACCAGCAGAACAGATCAATAAAAATAGGAGATGGTTCTTTGAAAGAATTAATGAAATTGATAACCTCCTATCCAGATTTATCAAAAAGACAACAGAAAGGACCTGAATAAATATATTCACAAAAGAAAGGAGAGAAACAACAACCAACACTAAAGAAATACAAACAGTTATAAATGAATATTATGAACAATTATATGCCAAAAAATCAGGCAATCTGGACGAAATGGATAAATATCTAGAAACATGTCAACTATCAAAACTAAAAAAGATAGAAATAGAAAATTTGAACAGACCCATAACCAGTAAAGAAATTGAATCAGTAATTAAAAAAAATCCCCCAAAACAAGAGTCCAGGGTCAGATGGCTTCCCAGGGGAATTCTACCACACATTTAAATAGTTAACACCTATTCTTGTGAAGCTGTTCAAAAAAATAAAAATTGAAAGAAAAGTTCCAAACTCATTCCATGAGGCAGCATTAGCTTGATTCCTAAACCACACAAAGACTCCACTTAAAAGGAGAATTATAGTCCAATATCCTTAATGAATATCAATGCAAAAATTCTCAACAAGAAAATGGCAAATCAAATCCAACAGTCATTAAACAATTATTTGCCATGATCAAGTGGGATTTATTCCAGAGCTGCAGGGCTGGTTCAAGATTTGCAAATCAATCAATGTGATACACCACATTAATAAAAGACAGGATTCTCTCAACAGATGAATGTTTTGATAGAAATCCTGAAGTCAGTAGAGATATAACGAACATACCTCAACATCATAAAGGCCATCAATGAAATACCTACAGTTAATGTCATTCCCAATGGGGAAAAACTGAGAGCTTTTTTCTCCAGGTCAAGAAAATGACAGGGATGTCCACTCACACCAGTTTTTTAACATAGCACTGGAAGTCCTAGACTTAGCAATCAGAAAACAAAGAGAAATAAAAGGCATCCAAATCAACAAGGAAGAAGTCAAACTTCTACTATTTTCAGATTATATGATACTCCATATGGAAAACCTGAAACACTTCTATGAAAAAGTTGCTAGACCTAATACCTGGATTCAACAAAGTAACAGGATATAAAATCAAAATACAGAAATATGTTGCATTTCTATACACCAATAATGAGACAGCAGAAAGAGAAATCAAGGAATCAATCCCATTTACAATTGGACCAAAAACTGTAAGATATATAGGAATAAACTTAACCAGAAAAATGAAAAATCTATACTCTGAAAATTATAGGGCACTTATGAAAGAAAGGGAAGATGACACAAAGAAATGGAAAAAACATTCCATGCTCATGGATTAGAAAGACAAATATTCTTAAAATGTCCATACCACCCAAAACAATATGCAATTCAATGAAAACTTGATCAAAATAACAACCAACATTTTTCACAGAACTTAAACAAACTATCCTAAAATTTGTATGGAACCACAAAAGACCCCAATAGCAAAAATAATGTTGAAAAAGAAAACCAAACCTAGAGGCATCACAATTCCAGATTTTAAACTATATTACAAAGTTGTAATCATCAAGATATTATGGTAGTGTCACACCTATTCTTGTGAAGGTGTGACACATAGATAAATGTCACAAAAACTGTCACAAAACTGTCACAAAAACAGACACATAGATAAATGGAACCAAATAAAGACCCAGATATGGACCTGCAACTATATGGTCAACTCACCTTCAATAGAGCAGGGAAGAATATTCGATGGAAAAAAGACAGTCTCTTCAGCAAATGTTGGGATAACTGGGCAGTGACATGCAAAAGAATGAACCAAACCACTCTCTTACACTATACACACACATAAAAATCTCAAAATACATGAAAGACCTCTATGTAAAACAGAAAATTATCAAAATCCTAGAGGAGAATACAGGGAGCAACTGCTCTGACCTTGGCCATAGCAACTTCTAACTAGATACATCTCTGGAAGCAAGAGGGAACAAAAACAAACAGGGGACTTCATCAAGAAAAACTTCTGCACAGTGAAGGAAACAATCAACAAAACCAGAGGCAACTTATGGAACAGAGAAGATATTTGCAAATGACATATAGTATAAAAGGTTAATATACATAATCTATGAAGAACTTATCCAATTCAATCCCCCCAAAATAAATAATCCAGTTGATAAATGGGCAGAAGCCAGGAACAAGTACTTCTCCAAAAAGACATACAAACAGCTAACAGACACATGAAAAAATGTTCAACATTACTCACTATAAGGGAAATATAAATCAAAACTACAGTAAGGTACCACACTTGTCAGAATGGCTAAAATTAACAACTCAGGAAATAACAGATATTGACAAGGATATGAGAAAAGGGGAACCCTCTTACACTGTTGGTAGGAAGGCAAACTGGTGTAGCCACTTTGGAAAACAGTATGGAGGCTCCTCAAAAAGGTAAAGATAAAAGTACCTTACAACCCAGCAACTGCACTACTAGGTATTTATCCAAAGGATACAAAAAAATACTGATTCACAGGAGATTAAGCACCCTAATATTTATAGCAAAGCCATCAATAATGGCCAAATTATGGAAAGAACACAAATGGATAAATAAAATGTGATATATATACAATGGAATATTATTCAGCCATCTAAAAGAATGAAATCTTGTCATTTACAGATGAAAATAGAATGTATTATGCTCAGAGAAATAAGTCAGTCAGAGAAAAGACAAATACCATATGATTTTACTCATGCATGGAATTTAAGAAACAAAACAGATTATCATAGGAGAGGGGAAGGAAAAATAAGATAAAAACAGACAGGGAGGCAAACCATAAGGGGCTTTTAAATACAGAGAAGAGGGGCGCCTGGGTTGCTCAGTCGGTTAAGCCTCCGACTTCGGCTCAGGTCAGATCTCACGTTTGTGGGTTCAAGCCCCGCATCAGGCTCTGTGTTGACAGCTAGCTCAGAGCCTGGAGCCTGCTTCTGGTTCTGGTTCTCCTTCTCTCTCTGCCCCTCCCCCTCTCATGCTCTGTCTCTCTGTATCAAAACTAAATAAAACATTAAAAATTATTTAAAAAATACAGATAACAAACAGGGTTGCTGGAGGGCTTGGGGGGGGCAAAATTGTTGATGAACATTAAGGAAAGCACTTGCTGTGTTGAGCACTAGTTGTAATATGTAAGTAATAACTCACTAAATTCTACTCCTGAAACCAATAGTACACTGTATGTTAAATAACTTTAAACAAAATATTGGAAGAAATAAAAGAAAATTAAGGTAGGAAAAAAGAAAAACAATGGAGAAAGAAATTGAGTGATCCAAGTGCCTACAAGGGAACATGTCTCTCTTCAATTTGGAAGTTAAATTGCATTGCAACATAATTTTTAAGTTGCAAATAGAGAAAAAATATATTAAGCATGAACATAATGACTATCCTAATTCAAGTTAAAATATTTTTTTAATTATCAACATAGACTTGGTTTTATAAATCTAAAAGCCAACACCTAGACCAACACATTTTGCAGCTGAAATCCTCAAGTGATTTTATTTTTATTTTTTTAAATTTATTTTTGAGAATTAGAGACAGCGTGAGCAGGGGAGGGTCAGAAAGAGAGGGAGACACAGAATCTGAAGCAGGCTCCAGGCTCTGAGCTAGCTGTCAGCACAGAGCCCGATGCAGGGCTCAAACCCAGGAACCGTGAGATCATGACCTGAGCCGAAGTTGGACGCTCAACCGACTGAGCCACCCAGGTGCCCCAAGTGATTTTTAATAAAAAAAAAATTAAGTAAATATTTATTAACTTTTATACTATGCTCTGCTGTTATTAGTCATAGATGTCTTTTGGAAGTCTTCTGCAATGGATTAGAATCCTAGCACAGTTACCCATCTTCATCTTTCAAGAAGAATGTGATATTACTAATATTTAGCATAAACTAAAAAAACTAAGGAGTGAGGAAAGGAAATATATTTAGTTTTTGAATCATATTTTTAGGATACATCCTGCAAAATCTCCATAGGCATCTATTTAAAGCTAGTCTGCTACCCAAAGGTTGTTCCTGTTAGGTAATCCCTTGATTGTCTACAATCAAGGATGTCTATAGAGGCAACATAGGGTGACTTAGAGGTTATTAATCTAGCTTGTGCCTGATATTTACCCTCCACTCCTTTACTTTTCTCTTTTTCATATTTGATACTAGGTAGGGATAGACATGATATTTCTTTATCTATTTGAAAAAATCGTGGCAACAATTAATGCAGTTGGTGTTATGGATGTTGACTTTCCCTACTCCTACTATAGTGTGCTTCAAACATTTTACAAGAAGTTTTCATGAAATATTTTGGTGTAGAATTTTACTTTTCTCACCTTTTGGTGACCTCACTTGGATAATTACAGCATATGGTCCCAGTGAGTATGAAAAGTAAGCATGAAATTTAACTGTTTTAAAACATGCCAAAAGCAAGTATAACAATAACTTTTCACAGTGTTCTCTAATGAACAAAATGATAATTTACCAGATGTTTCAGATTTGCAATAATTAAAACAATAAAATCTTTCCAATAGAATTGACTAAGAATATTTTAAAAATTGTATTTTATGTACTTGAGCTAAGACTTTAAAACCCAAATTAACTTACCAGTTTCTTTGTTAAAATGTGCAAAATTATATACCATTGATTTTGATTATAAACTATGCTTTAAAGTATCAATATTAATAATTTATCACAATCACAGTGATAGCAATATGATTCCTCAGAAGTCAAACAATGAGTCTAAAATTTTAGAGAATAGTTGTCCTTAGTAAATTATATAATGATTTAAGAAATGCATTCTCAAAAGTTTATATAAAAGGCTTTGAGAATGTCAAATGTATTATTTGCACATTTAATGTGAGCTTAGTAGATGTGCCATTTAAAATACTACTAATAATCTTATTTTAACCAATCCATATATCTTATGTATCTCAAAATTCAACATATTTTAAAATTAATCTTCCAAGGGATTTCCAGTGAAGAGTATCAGTTAAGAGGTTAAACAAACTCTTACTATGTCTAATTACTATTGCATTGTTTTTTGAAAGCTCATTACATATCTCAGAATTATTTCTATTTCTTTCTGAAATGAATAATGGTTATTATTGAAAATTGTTACTAATTACAGAGATTAATTCCAAAATTAAAAATGTGATATTATCTGAAACAATGTTTTCTTCCACCACATACACTATGAATATTAAAATATCTGCATTTTATTTAATCATATACAAATGAAAAAAAGAGCAATGACAACAAAATATTAAAACATAAAACCTAAATTTAAAACAGCTTATTAGAGTACAATCAATATATTAGATAATATGCATTTAAAATGAATAAAGCTAGTAGTGAGAAATTAGAGTGACACAATAAAATGGAAGAAATGCTGATTTAAAACAAAATGGATGCCTTGAACTCTTACACATTTTTAAGGAGTAGTTGGTCAAATTTGGCACTGATATATTTTTTAAGTTTATTTATTTATTTTGAGAGAAAGAGCAAGCATGAGCTGGTGAGGGGCAGACAGAACGAAAGAGAGAATTTCAAGCAGCACCATACTGTCAGCACAGAGCCCACTGTGGGACTCCATCTCAGAACTATGAGATCATGACCTGACCAAGAGTTGGGCACTTAATCAACTGAGTCAGACAGGCACCCTTCGGCACTGATATTTTTAAGCATAGTTTTCTTGATCTTCAGATGTATTCCACTAAAAGTATAAAATGTTACTTTTATTAAAACTTCTTATGAATTTATATTATTTAGAATCCTCAAAAAAACACCTTTTCAATTATTTATTTGGGAAAAGCAAACAGGTCTAAGAGAAGTTCGACCCAGAGCATTTTGCTGAATCAGAAATGAGAGACTTATTTTCTTCCCAGTGGAATAAGGGTCACTTTGGGTAAAAAAAAAAAAAAAAAAAAAAAAAAAAAGGGATGGGTTAGCAGTTTCTATTTACAGAATTTGGGAGCTTGGTTCATTTTCAGTTATATGCATCTTGGTCTGGTCAACATTCTAACTAACAGCTAGAAAAAATAAGGAGAAAGAAGTGTGATTGAAAACTGTTTTTGGCTCAAAAATTAAAGAAAAGCTTGAGAACACTAT
The DNA here is from genome assembly GCF_006229205.1 of Suricata suricatta. NCBI lineage: Eukaryota > Metazoa > Chordata > Mammalia > Carnivora > Herpestidae > Suricata > Suricata suricatta. The sequence goes on along the minus strand of NC_043710.1, from coordinate 76,950,349 downwards.
TTTCAAAAGACCCAAGGGAATCTAGTAAAGACAAAATTAACTTAAAATATTATTTTTGTTCTTCGATTTCAGGAGACAATTTTCATTTTTAGACCTATGTACAAGTTAATCGATTTCTAATTATAACATCTGCCTAATAATATTTCAGTTACTTGATTAGCAGGATAAAAAAAGTTGAAGTTTATTACTTCAAATTATGTTTACCCTATTCAGTTTAGAGCACAGCATTTTTCAAAGATTATGTAGATTGCATTTGTAAGAGTATCTTCAATCTAGTTGCCTAATGTCTTTTATATGCAGATGAATCTTTGTAATACATTTGACCCAATATTTCATGAAATTAAATCATCCTCTAGTGAGTTTTTGATATTTCAGCAGTATTTGGTAAGTAATAAATTAGAACTAAACTTTGAGTAAAGTTATAAAATTCACCTTTATTTCTAAAGTAATAAAATTATCCATTAACACAAAGTAAAACTGCATAAATTAGCATTTCCACTTAAAAATAATTTTCTATATCTTCACTAATTTCCCATATGTTTTTCTATAATCTGAGTAGCTTAAAAGATATGTTTTCTAAAATATAAATATTTATTTTAAACAAATTATTAAATTACTATATTTTACCTGACATTCCATCTAGGTACAGACAAAAGTTCAAACAAACTTGTTTATGTATATGACTTTATAATGACTTAATCATCTCATGAAATTTAAATTTACCAATGTAGCACTTTTTTTTTGATGTCTCATAAAATGTTCACCTAATCTCAAGAACCATTCTGAAGCTTGGAATGCCTTTGATAATGGACCATAAGAATCTCTGATATATACACATATAATAATTCACTGATTAATTTATTCAATTAGCAGATACTCATTGAGGGTTTACTTTTTCTCATGGAATGTACAGATGCTGAATTTACTATGGTGAAAAATAAACTTAGGACTACTGACCTGCAAGAGCCTATATCCCTAACAGAGGTATTAGGGGCTGAATTGTGTTATTCAAAATACATATGTTGGGATCCTAACTCCAAGGACCTCAGAATGTGACTGTATTTGGAGATGAGGTCTTTAAAGAAGTAATTAAGTTAAAATGAGATCATTAGAATGGAGTCCAATTATCCAATATGACTGGTAATCTTATAAGAAATTTGGACATGGGTACAGGAGAAAACATGTAAAGGCTAAGGGCAAAGACAGCTATCTACAAGTCAAGGAAAGCAGCCTCATTCAGAATTCTACCCTCCTATACATTAAGAAAATAAATTGTTCTTGCTTAAGCCACCTAGTCTGTGGTAATTTGTTATGGCAGCCTCAGCAAAATGGTAGAAGAGGGAACAAAGAGATACATAGTAGATCACCATAGAATGTCATACTTGCTATGATAAGTAAAACACAAAGTACCACAAGTTAACTGAAAAGAAATACTTAATCTGGACTCCGTGCCACCTTTATTAACAATCTGTACCATCAAGCAAAGCCCTATGTTTGGATTAATGTTTTGCTGTCACTATCTTAAAGTTTTAATGATTTTTGACCAAGAGGCTTCATGTTTTCTTTTTGTACTGGGTTGTACAAATTATTTGGCTTGTCCTTTTTTGACTTGTGAGTATAGAAGAGACTTCCTAGAGGATGTTAAAGCATAAGTAGGACTTAGATACTGTGCTTAGTTCACTGGTCATACATGTGAGTCCTTGACTAAACTAAGTATGAATTATGTGTGTGCATGTACAAATGTGTGTGTGTGTGTGTATGTGTGTGTTTGTGTGCAGGAGTGGGGAGGGGAAAACATTCAATTAATTTATTAAAATATAATACTTTAAGTGCAGTTACTAATGTGATCCTAAATGTAGTGACACAAAATTGATTTTGATCACCATGGTTTCCTCTAAATCTAAGATCAGATGTATAGAATTAAACCTTCAGTATTGTTGACTATTGTTTAGCAATATTTGTGGATGCCAAGTTCATCATGCTGTTGTTAGAATTAAATGACCTCAGACATTAACATATGTATGGTAGTATGCAAAATAGACTCAATAAGCTTTATTTACCCTCCCTTGTATTTAGTGATTACCACAATTTTGAAATATATTTTCACTTTCCAAAGCTAAAAGCTTCTTATCAGGAAGAAAAAGTTTTCTAGAATGAAGAATATTAAAATAATTCTTACCCTATTTCCTCATTTTTCAGGGTTGGTTATTCCAGATTTCTTACACTTTAAGTAACTGGACTTTTAGAACAACAACAACAAAAAGGGATATGAGACAATTGTCAAGGAAATAATACACTTGACCAAAATGTGGCTCCACAGATACAAGATTTTCACAGCAAAATTTTGGAATATCTTTTTGAACTTTAAGAATAAAATAAATGAAAAATTATTGAAACATGAGTGAAAAAAGAGAGATGGAGAAGTATTTTATTTATAAAGTTATGAAATCAGGGACCTGAGTTGGGCATTGAAGACGTAGAGCATATGCATTATTGCTCCCAAAATATATTTTTGGAAACAGAATTCTCCAGCCTCAGTTTCCATTGGTCTACAATATAAAACTACATTATACAGTCCCACATTTTAGGTCATTCTCCTTCTCTGATTTTATAGTGCTTATTTCACTGTATTAAAATTGATGCTCACTTGCCTCATTTCACTACTAGATTGAGAACTCTTAAAGGATAAGGACCATGTCTTTCATTTCTCTTTCCTGAATGCTTAGTCCAATGTCTGGCAAATAATGACTGAGCAATAAATATAACTTGAATGAATGAAAAAATAACATGCATCTTCATAATTCTATGGTATTATAATTCAGAGATGGCAATCTAGGGAAAAACCATGATAGATCATTGAAAGAGTTATACACTTTTTAAATTTATATTAAAATTTATATTAAAAATGAAAACAAACATTTTAAGCAAAAAGTCATTTTCAAGTACATATTTTAGAAGGTATTCATTTGTTACTAGATATGTATCATCTGAAGTATGTTCATAAAGGCAAAAGTTTAAAAAAATCACAATTAACCACATGTGTTTAGAACCAAATGAGTCTTCTGATGAACTATGCAATTAACATCTGTGTATATTAAATAGATATATGAACACTTCATGCTAGCTAAATTGATTTGTTTGTCAGAATATACTTTTTCTCTAAAATAAATTCATGAAACTCAGTATAATAAAACATGTAAAATACCTTCAAAGATATGTTACCTATAGGAAAAAGTATGAGACTAATTCACAAAACTAAACTCACTTGAATTTCAAAGTCACCTGAGATGAATAATTTCCTTGGAAATAAATATCTAAAGTTTGACTGTGGTAGAGAGATAAGAGTTTTAGGAATACAGGTGAGAGCGCACACACACACACACACAAAATTATTATGAACATAATGAGATAATGCAATATAAGTTCCAATTCTTGAAAGGTATATCTCTAGATTGAAAGGACTCATACTGTGTGCACAGCAGAATAGATTTTAGAAAAGTACATACTAAGTTGTCACTCAAGGCAATGCAATTTCTAGTGAAGATATGAAGATAGATACATTTATATTATCAACTCATGGAGATATATATCTCTCTATACATGTATCTATCTATATATAGATATATAGATATAGACATATGTATCTCATGGTATCATCATGGATTGAGCAGGAATAGAGAAGACATTTGCCATGCAAAACAGACTAAATAAAAGTTTATGTATTTTTAAGTCTATACCAGGATGATGTAGTAAGTGAGAGGTAGAAAAATCTGTATTCCTATACCTGATACTAAAATTGAATGAAGGGTATAACAAAGAAAGCATTATATTGATTTATCAACTAATAGGAGAAGAGGATACCCGTAGAGTTTTGAACTGGCTCAAACTGATTTGGAGGAACATCTCTTCCCAACTCCATGTTCAGTAAGATCACTCTGGAACTTGAAATTGTCATTATGGGTTTATTTTCATGATAGAAACTCACAAAAGCCCCAAATCAATCTCTTGCTTATTTATTTATTTTTCCCAGAGAAAATTTTCCAGGACAAAACTGGCTAACAAATTGCCATGGGCTCACAAACAGACAAGAATTTCTTCAAGAGCAACAAATGAAGACTAAAAACTACGATTCCCAGAGTCCTCTTGCCCTACTGACTCTAGAATTAGTTGGACCAAAGAAGAACCCACACAAGTTTTGGAAGGCAGAGGTAAATTATGCAGACTTAACTTTTGAAAAGTCTTTGCAGCCAGACATACTAAAGGCCCTAAATTTTTCCATTAATGTCTACTTCACATTCTGCTTGTGCTCCTGACAACTAGCTGTGCTGACTAGGAGTGGTCTCAGAACCACAGTCGTGGTAATTGAATAGGTACATGGGTTTACTGCAGAGCATTCCTGAAACACCTGTTTTAGTTCCATTTTGGCACTGGATGTACTTGGCTCCTTTGATATTTCTTATTCTTCACTTTGACCTCCTGCACTATTGCTTCAAGTGCACTGGCTAATAACTTTCTGATCCTCTCATTCTCTCATCCAGAACTTTATTTCTCCAGCTGTTCGCACATTTCATTAAGGTCTATTACCTGTAGTAAATATTGCCAATCAAAATAGGTCAGTAGCTATAGTTCCTAGACTGAATTTTGACTGATACAGAGAAAGACTCATTTTCTCAAAACAGTATAAAGGAACAAATATGCCAAAATCATTTGCAGGTCCTAAAATATTTGAGATATGAAAATAAGAACAACTTTCCTATAATGATTGTTGTAAATAGGCATAAAAAATGGTTAAAGTTTGATCACTTGTGAACTTAGATTAGCATAGTTCTTCTGCAAATGTCTAGACACTTGGTTGATGTAAAATATAACTTCCTGGGAGAGATTCCACTTGAAAATTCATTTTGTCTACATTAATCCAGTATTTTGCTGTCTCTTACTGTATATCAACAAAAGTTGATTATGTGTACATTTCTATGGTAAGAATTAAAGATCCATTAGAACCAATAAGTAAACAAAAATCTCTGATCTCAACAAAAATATGAACTACTTGTACTTTTAGAAATATATTTTTGTGAAAAAAAGAAGAAAAGAAATGTGTATTCTTTGTTAATCACTTTTTTTTGGCAAAGAGAGAATATAGCTAAATTATAGCCTTGAAATCTGGCTCAGGAGTTTAAAACTAATTCAGGAGATGATGGAGAACATTAAAGACGTATGAACAAGGCAAGAATATGACATAAACTGGAAGGTCTTGATATGATTTGAAAGCTTGATATGATAACATGTTTGAAACAAAATTGAGCAGAGAAGGAATAGGATCTGTAGCCTTTAGTTGGAAAATGAATAGATAATAACCAAAAGGCTCAAATTAAAAGGGTAATAATGAATATAAAACAGAAAATAAGCATAGATTTAAAAAGCAATTTCGGTTATAAAACATGCAAGATTGGCAAGTGGTTGGATATCATACAAGCTAGAAGGAAGAGTTAAACTATAAAATAACAAAACTGAAAGAATTAACAGAAATGAGGCAAGTGCTTTCATTGTATCCCACTTACAGTCACAAGCAGACTAACCATAAAACTAGTGAAGTTTAAGTCTCAGAAACCCTAAAAAATAGTCTTCTGTTGAAGTAATAAGAAGTCATATTTTTGGTAAAATTTGCAAAAATAAAATATTTTTATCACTATATATTAAGACTGCTAACCCTTTTCACTCTGACTTCCATCTTCCTGCACATCTTACCGCCCTTCATGTTAGGTGGTGTGGAGAGGCTATAGTCACTTTTATGATCTAGCTCAGAGAAACTCATTTGCTGATATATTTAAGTTGTGTAGAATGTATTCCTTTGCTTCATGATCAGTTTCCTGTATGATTAAGTTATTTTTAGTCACCCTGGCATTAAAATGACTTTCAGGAATATAAGTACCTCCCGTTCTGCTGATTCAGCCAGCATCAAGATGGAGACATACAAAGCCAGATGTGATATTTGAACATACTCTGGAGAATGTGAGTAGTAGAACGGAAACAGAAGTTGAAATATATGGAGCAGGACGTGTATGAAAATTCTGTCATCAGATATGTGAAGTTAGAAGCAGTGGATTTGATTGTCATTGAAGAAATTTAAAATGGAAATGCTTGTCTGTTATAAATATACTTGATCATACAGTATTTGCAATTATAAGAAGTACCATTTTCTTTTTTTCCTCAATGGATATACGTTATCTATTAAGCTTGATAAATTAGTTTAACTGCACTTTTTAAAGATGTTTTGTGGCACATGAATAACAAAAGTGAAAAGTTACTAACTTCTGATTTAGACATAT
>NC_043710.1:76943816-76943923 GCF_006229205.1 Suricata suricatta | reverse complement strand
TACTTTCATTATCTACTCAAAGTCATGCCTACTGCACCTCTAAACATTTCATTAAATCCAATTTTACTGCAAACACTCCCAAAATAAACTTAGATTGTATTGCAGTT
>NC_043710.1:76884872-76943716 GCF_006229205.1 Suricata suricatta | reverse complement strand
TACTACTCACATTCTCCAGAGTATGTTCAAATATCACATCTGGCTTTGTATGTCTCCATTTTGATGCTGGCTGAATCAGCAGAACGGGAGGTACTTATATTCCTGAAAGTCATTTTAATGCCAGGGTGACTAAAAAGTCTAATTACATGAAATAGAAGTTGGGGTTCTGATTTTTTACTTTGCTTATCCATTTGGATATCTGTCATTGTAACTACTGTATTGGAAATGATGGAAAATAATTGCATATGTAAAAAAAATAGTGTTATATTCTAAAAAAATTTTTAAAAATAAAGTTAAAAAAATAAATGTGCTATGAAAATTTAAAAAATAGTGAAAAGTCAGATAAAATAATATATTTTGAAAAGCAGAATAAAGATAAGGAAAAAATAGAAATATTTTATATGCCAACATAAGGGTTAAACAAAATAACAGATAATAACATTTCAGGAACTCATTTAGAGGAGGTGATAAAACTTAAATGAGGAATAAACTTTTGTATTGCTTGATAATCAAATTAATTAACAGGGGTGGATCATATGGACACTTTGGAAACAGTTTAAATCTCTTGCTTATGTGAAATTAAAATACTTGCACCAATGAAAGTAAGATAAAATTCAAATATGTCAGTACACTGTGTATACTGGTAATAAACTGGTTAATGAGTAGCAATTCAAAACTGTGTAAGATAAGCAAATGCACAAGAACACTTGAAATTCTTTAATATTTCACAGCTTGTATATAAGCAACATTAGAGTTTATTCCCAATTTCACAATCAAAATGTGACTGAGGTTACCAGTAAGTTGTGAAAAAGAAAGGAAAGTCCTAAGCTGTAAGTAATAAAAAACGATTTAATAAACCATGCTAGCAACAAGAATTATTTTCCTTTCCACCCTCCCCCAAAAGATGAAACCACAATATTCTGTCAAAGAGTGTGCAGAGAAAAATCTAGAAATGTGGGTACTTTTAAAGTTGTCAAGCAATTTTTTTTTTCAGAAATGTGACTTCAATTTTAATGTTTAAAATTTTGTAATTGATATATTCTCTTTATAAATAAATGTTCACTGTAACTACTCAGAAAGTTGTTCACTTTTAAAAGTAATTTCTACCTTTGCATGTGAACTACAAATTCCAAATTTTAGATTTTCCTCTGCTTATAGTAAATGTTCAATATAAGTGTGATTTGTACTTAATTTATTGAAATAGCTCTTTTCCAACCTGGGTAAAATTATATTTAACCCCTAGGAGTAATCACTATTTTATCATCTATCAAAGATTAATTTTGCTTTGTATCACAAACTAGCTTTTTGCTACTAGCTCTAAGAAGAACATATTCCATGTTTGCTTTACTACTGACTTCTCAAAACCTTAATAACTATTAGTGAGGTTAAATGATGAATGTTGTTTTTCAAACATAACAATTAGTTCTTTCTTAAAAACAAAACTTATGTGATCAAATAGATGACTCTCAGACTTGAGTGTGTTTGTGTCTATGTCTGTTATTTGTGTGTGCATATGCATATGTGTGAGTGTGTGTGTGAAGAACTGGTACTTGGACATGCAGATATTCTTAAGTTGAGGACCTATTGGAAGGAGATAGAAGATGGGGTGCCTGTGTGTCTCAGTTGGCTAGGGTCCAACTCATGATTTTGGCTCAAGTCATGATCTCAGGGTCATGGGATCAAACCCCTAATTGGGCTCTGTGCTACGGAGCCTGCTTAAGATTCTCTCTCTTTTTCCCTCTGCTCCTGTCCCCTGCTCATGCTCTCTCTCAGTCTCTCTAAAATAAAAAAAGAAACAAAAAATGCATTGTATCTATTGGTCTAATTTGTTTCTTCTAAGTATAATCCCCTAATAGAATCATTATGAAAGTTAACTTAATTCTTTCAAATAAATCCAGAAAAGCTTTTTTGAAAAGGTCAGTTTATAGGTATATTGAGAAGTGTGAGTTAAAGATGGAAAAGAAAGAAGTGAACATTCAAATTGAATGAAAGGAAATATCTCCAATACAAGTAGTGGAATAAATGAATTATGTAGTCTAAGCATGCTTTCAGTGAGCTGGTCAGAGTTAAAGAGAAAGAAGAGGGAAAAAAGGAAAAAAAAACTAAATCAAGACAGCAGATAACGAACCAATGTTTCATGATTTCAGTGAAAATCAACCAGATAATGGAGAGTTTTCATTATTGGATAAGATACTTTCTTTCATCCAGTTGGTAAAGGAAAAAAAAATTAGTTTTTTGAGCAATATTTGCTTTGTCAGGGAATCCTGATTTGTGGTGTTTTAAACAAATGTTGAATACCTCCCTCAGCCAGACTCACTTTCATTTTGGTATTTCATGTGAAATAAATACTTTCAGTGCAAACTCTTATTCTAAGGCACAGAGTAGTGCTATCTTTTTATTTATGTTTTCTTGAAATATTAGAATTACAAAATTTTGTTTTAGGATCTCAGTTTCTGGCTGCAATCAGTGGTCTGTCTGAGGTATCTCCTTCTAGGAAGTGTTGTTTTTCTGGTGTTTTCACTGACCCAATGGCTCATACTGCTACTTTAAAGCAGTAAATAAATAAAATAAAAATAGTAGGGGGCTGATGAAATATAGATGCCCCTTATTTAACAAATTAGAGTACTTAACCATACCTTTAAAAAAAGTTTATTTATTCTGAGAGAGAAAGAGGGACTGTGCATGTGTGCAAGCAGGGAGGGGCAGGAAGAGGGAAAGAATCCCAACCAGGCTCAGCTCTGTCAGCACAAAGCCAGAAAAGAGGCTGGAGTTCATGAATCATGGGTGAATGACCTAAGCCTAAACCATGAATCTGTTGCTTAACCGACTGAGTGGCCCAGTGCCCCTAATCTTATTTTATTAAACCAAAAAGGAAATACTATAAAGTATTATATCATTCTCAGGATTTCAGAATAAGAATCAGCATTTTGCAGCAACTTTATCTGAAGTTGACTTTCCAATTAACTCTTGCAGTGGCAGGATGGTTTACTTCAGTGATTGCTCATTTGGAAAAATCATTGTCTCAGATTCAGATTCTATAAACTGCTAATTCTGTCATTTGGGCACATCACTTTACTTCTTGCATACCTTCCTCTACAAAACAGAAATAGTAGTAATACTGACTTCAAGGGTGGCAGCAATTATTAATTGATGTACTCAGTGTAGCCCTGATGACAACATAGCTCCTCTCAGATCACTTCTGTCAGTTGTCTTAATTCCAGTTGGTCTTATAGTGCTTTTCCTTTGTCTCCCAAAAGTTTTCTCTGTATTTCACTTCCTTTTATGAGCCATAGATTCTCAGATTACTTAAAATCCATTACAAGAAACCAGTCTTCTGAAATTTGGATATGCCCATCCTAAACCATGCAAGAACAGCTTATAAATTGCAGCTGTGCTGTTGATTTTTGCATTCATGCTGGCTTGCTAGACAAATCTTTATCTTCTTTAACTTTCTTGGCACATAGAAAAATACTATAGTGTGTTTCAAATGAGAAATCTATGACTTCCTTAGTGTCAATTTGAATAAATTTGCACCCAATGCTGCGGAGACTACTGCTCAGATCATTCACTAAAATGGCTAGTTTATCACAGTTAACTTCAAGCAGCCTTAGAACTATATGAATAATAGCAAAATTTAAACTTAACTCTTCAGATATTTAGACCTTGGGCAGACATATTATCCACGAAGTTTATGGAGTGTGCCTTGATGGAGAGAGGAAGCAATTGGTATCATTATCTAGACTCCTGGGAAGGCTCCAGGAGTGATCCAGAAACGTAATAAATCAACGCACTTCTTTAAATTATGCAAATACCACTTTTTTCTTAGCTGAGGGGCCTTCATACATTTGAAGAAGCAGATTTTTTTGAGAACCAGAATGATTTTATTTGAGTATCATTAAATTTTCTTGCACAAATGTACCCACACATATTTACAGAATAATATTTGTAATTGCTCAGTTCCTCTCATACCCACAACCTTTTATTATAAGCTACCAACATCTCTTTCCTAAATTATGGGAGAGGGGGAAAGGAAATGGAATTAACTCTCCTGAAATGGTTTACTATCGACTTCAACATTAAAACCTTCAATAATTTCCTGTTGTTCTTAAGATGAAGGCCAATAACCTTAAAATTACCCAACAGACCCTACAGGATTGGACCCTTTTCTCAGTGTTCTCTTCTTATCTTCAGCCAGAGAAGTTTCCCTTTGTTTCTTTATTTCCTTCTCACCATAGAGTCTGCTTATGGCACCTGCTAAGAAAGAATTAATCCCACTCCCCTATCCAGCATGCCGTTGCCTAAATTAGTTTCTAAGCATATATTAACATAAAGATACCAGATCATTTAAACCCTCTCTGAGTCCAAGTCTGGTAAGGTTTTTCTAACATATTTGTTTTAAAAAATGATTGCTTTTCTTTGGATCACATAGCTCAATCTGTAATTATTTATTCTTTTTTTTTTTTAACTTATTTGTTTACTCTTTTCCACCACTGACTGGCTATAAACTCCGTGAGTAAGGCATCATGCTTTTGCTCCTTATTTCTTTTTTTAATTTTTTAATTTGAATATAGTTGACACACAATATTACATTAGTTTGAGGCGTACAGAATAGGGATTCAACTCCATACATTATGCTACGCTCATCACAAGTATAACTACCATCTGTCATCCCACCACACTATTATAATATTGGCTGTATTTTCTACACTGTGCTACTCATTCTTGTGGCTTATTCATTCTATTACTAGAAGCCTGTGTCTCCCACTCCCTTTCACCCATTTTTCATATCCTTTCAGCCCCCTTCCTCTGGCACCATCAGTTTGTTCTCTGTATTTATAGGTTTGATTCTGCCTTTTTTTCTTATTTGCTTTGTGTTTTAGATTCCACAAATGAGTATTTCATCCTCTGTTCCTGTTCTGGTAACAGACTTGTTGTGGTTACAGAATTGTGTAGTAGCCAGGTACCAACAGCAACTTATTTAAATTATAAGTAGGAGGCGGTTGGATGACAACTAATTCTAGATTTATATTTCATCCTTTTTTAAAATAAGCTGTAGATGGGTTGCCTGGGTAGCTCAATTGGTTAAGTGTCCAACTTCAGTTCAGGTCATGATATCAAGGATCATAAGTTCGAACTCCACATCAGCGCCGCACTGTCAGTGCAGGGCCTGTTTCAGATCCTCCGTCTCTGCCCCTCTCATGCTCATGCTTTCACTCTCCCTCTCAAAAACACATAAAAGCATTCAATTGTAAAATAAATAAAAAATAAATAAGCTGTATGGAAAACAGAATACAATGGTCTTACTCTTGAGTCTTGATTGGCAAAATAAAAAATCTAGGATGAGTTAAAAAAAAGTTTTATGTTTGTTTATGTTGAGAGAGACAGAGACAGTGTGAGCAGGGGAGGGACAGAGAGAGGAGAAGGAGGGAGAAGAAGGAGAGAAAGAAAGAGAGAGAGAGAGAGAGAGAGAATCCCAAGCAGATTCCGCACCATCAGTGCACAGCCCAATGTGGGGCTCAGACTCATGAAACCTCTAGATCATGACCAGAGCCAAAACTGAGAGTCGGACGCTTAACCAACTGAGCCACCCAGTCACCCCAGGATGAGTTTTTTTAAATTGAAATTAAGAGCTGAATTTAAGTGGCTGCTTTTTTGATATAGTTCACATAGACAATAGAGTTCTCTAGAAGTTTTAAAATATTGGAAGAGATACGAATGTAAGATCCCAAAATAATTAATGATTGTGACAAAATCAGAGGCAAACAATCAGGTTAAGTAATTTACTACTATTTTCAGGGTCTTCCCATGTAATCTTTCTCTGTCATTCTTGAGATCCATTATGATAACAGATGAAGAACTATAGGTAAAACCATGTGGTACTATTTAGTATTGGCTGATTTATAAGCAGTAGTCAGTCGTTTGTGCTGATAAGTTCAGGATATCATGAGATCAATCCCTGATCAGGGATGAAGGTGGAAAGTAAGTTTGTCTTTTAAATTGATCTGTTTTAGTTAGGTCTATATTAGGTAAATAGGTAAGTGCTTACTTTGACCTATTAGTTTTTTGATTTATTACTTTTCATAAATGTCTGATTTATACAACTTATTTGAATTCCAGTTGTCAAAATATGATTTAATAATTTGGATAATCATACATTTCTATTGCTTATTTATATTACAAAATTTCAAATATAATACAGGATTCTTGATCATCTATGTATGGTCATTATATCATTGTTGTTATGATTATAATAACTTACCAGTTTTTTAAAAACAATAACAAGGGATATAGCCAATTCAATATACCAAAAATTTTTATTTTTGCATTAGGTTTCACTAGGTAACTTATATTGGTTATACCCCATTTAATCCTTTAAAAGAATCTCTGTGGTATTTAACATAGATTAGCATATAAGTCTTTTAGGAGTCTTTGTTAAATTAATAAGCTAATCTGAAGATTAACATTTTTATTCTAGATCTACTGAAACTTGAGTTATCACCCTCTTTCACAATGATCATTAATTTAAAAATTACAAAAACATTACAAAATTGTTCTCACCTTAAAAAGGAATGACCTAGATTGCATGATTTCCCTTTTTAATCTAAATTCTAAGAAGTACTCCAGTAACTTTAAAAGTTAGAGAAATCTATTTTTGTAATCTTAATTTTTATAAATGTAAACCTTGATATTGCTCACAAAACTTTTTCACTAAACATCATATTTTTTTCTGTGTACTGCACCTTGGGAATAGGCTGCTACCATATGCATGACTTCATTTCTGGTCTCTCCTACAATGTCTAACTTCCGCAACTTACTTTGTAGTCATTCTATGAATGAAGCAGTAGTCAACTAAGTCCTTTTTCATGTTCAGTTTCTGCAAATATCAGACAAAAACATTTATGCTTCTCCACTTCCAATGAATTACATTTCCCCACTCTGGCCTAAATATACCTGTTTGTCATAGACTCAGGGTCTAGAGTTCTTTCTTGTCTAGCAAGAAAGCAGGACTCAATTAAAAATGTGAGAGTCTAATCAATCTCCTGGAGAAGACAAGAGTCCTGAGTAAGGATCCTTGCTCCATTTTTATGAGGATCACATGGCTTACAAACATGGTGATGGGTGTGCACAAAGAGATGATAAAATCATGAGTGACAACTTATGGGCATGAGGAAAAGGGGTTTTGAGATATGTGATGTTAGGGGTTAGGGTTAATACAAAACAAAATCCTGATACCAGGTGGAAAGTTTTTTTATAGCAAACATGAGGCAACATCTGTTTACCTAATCCAGTCTAAGGAACTAGAAAGACAGAGCATGCTACCTCAGGGTCCACAGGGCACCTTTCTTTTGCTAATTAGATCTGTTCTGGGCAATGTCACAGCACAGGGGTTTATCTCCCTATTTCTTTATCTAATTTGGTCTCTCCTTTTCTAAGACCCTCCTCAGGTCAAACTGACCCTAATGAAAAATTACCAACGATTTTTTCACTCTCCAGCCCTTCTGTTTGAACAATCAAGGGTTGGGAAACAGAGCTCTGGGAATCCTAGGGTGTACCCCATAAATTATAACTTAAAGGTTAATTTGTTTTCTAAGATACTGTTGCTAGATCCCACCCTTTAACCGCAAAGTTCTCACTTCTGTGCACCTGCTTTGCCTCCCCTTCAGACCTGTGATTGGTCACTTCAAATTTCTCCTAAGACAAAGAACTCTAAAATTGATAGGTCTCTACCAAATCTTATGTTTGTATGTCAAAATTTGATAGACCACTATAAAATGCTGTAAACTATGATTGGTTAACTAAATGATGACTTATTTTGTCTTCCCAAAGCCCTTAAAAACCCTGAGCTCCTGCTTGGCAGTCCTCTCCTGAGGACTTGCCACCACTCGGAGGGGCCGTTCGGCGGAACTAAAATAAACCCATACACCATCTCCGTTTGTGTCCGTGGGTTTCACTCTCGGTGACTCGCTTCAGGCTTCAGGAGGGAAAGGTCTAACACTTTTTGTGAAAGCAGCATTCTGCTGTTGTACTAATTTGGGGAGCTTATCCAACCTGAGTCCCTAATCTTGTTCACTTCATCTTGGATGGTTTCATCCTGAGGTTCCCTAACGCTATATCTTTGACTTATACCGGGGCCTTTGCCTCACTTAACTAATCTTATTTACCTAAATTTATTTACCCAAATTTGGATGTGTTCCTCCTATGGCTTTGTAATTCTCTATGCCTTGTTAACCCTTCAGTGCAGGCTCAGGGAATTCCAAATCTTATTCCCTACACCTCTTTCTTTTAATCAGCATTATATAAAAGCAATATCTAATAGAAAATATATTGGAAACAAACTTTGGTTAAATTCAGTGGCTTTCAGTGCAACCAAGAACAAATAGCTAAACAGTTCTCAGTGTTAGGAGTGTTTGTAAACTGTAAATGTCCATAAAACACACTAACATTTATTAATTCTTTGCTATGTATGCTATGGACACTGCGTTACACACTTGACATCTGGTAATAAATTTACTTGTTACAGTAATCCTATGAATAGGTTATTACTATTGGTTTTTAAAATTATATTGCTAACTTTAGAAATCCATTATTCTAAATGCACAGTTAGCTTTGTTTGTTCTATTGAAAAGGTGGTGTTGAGATATAAATCTAATATTCTAGGAATTCCTGTATGTAATAGAATATTGTGGATTTCTCCAAGTCATTTCTAGTAATGAAGGCTAAGTGGGTCAGCTTTGTCTATTACATTTCTTAGATCTATTAGCCCAGAAATCTTATCAAAAATAAATTGAGGCTATTTTGGTATTATATATTTGTAAACTAGGTAGAAACACCACTGATAATCATTTTCTTTTGAAATTCACAATTTGCTCTCCTATTTTTCTCCTCAGATTTCACTGACGTCAGTATGAAGCTTAATAATAACAATCTGTAATTATCACAACCATATGTATGCATGTTTTCAAAAAGGACCTTTTTATTTGATGCTGATCTTTTTTTGAACAATCTGCATTGATCTAAATTTTGTTGGTGCCTTATTTTATTTGAGATTCTAGTCCTCCTGTTTTCCATGTGTTTTATTTCACTTAAAACTATTTCAAATTATACTGTACATTGTTATTGTTTGGTAATTAAGCTCACTTAATTTTAACACCCATGTAGATTCATGTACCACCATCATAATCAAGATAGAGAAGAACTCCATCATTTCCCCAAATTGTCTCCTACTATCCCCCTAAAATAACATATTTTCCTAAGCCTTAACCCTAGCAATGACTAACTGGGCTCCATTATATTTTTATCTTTAAAAAATACCATGTTAACAAAATCTTATTGCATGTAACCTTGTGAGAATAGCTTCTTCCACTCAGCATGCAGCCTGTATGAGTCATTCAAGTTGTTCTATGTATCAACAGCATGTTTCTTTTTATTACCAACTAGTATTCTATTGCATTGATGCACAGTTTGTTTAGCTATTCATTTACTGAAGACATTTGAGTTGTTTCCAGTGCATATTATGAATAGAGCCACCACAAACATTTATGCATAGGTTTGCTTGTGAATTATTCTATTTCTTCAGATTATGATTCTTCTGGGTAAGTACCCAAAAACAGAATTGTGGGGATACATGGCAAGGTATGAAAAACTTTGTTATAAACTGCAAAACTGTTTTCTAGAGTGGATTTAATACTGTCCATTTGCACAAGGAAAGTGTAAGAGTTCTAACTGCTCCATATACGTGTTGGCAGTTTGTATTGCCACCATTTTATATTTTAGCCTTTCTAATAAGAGTGTAATGATAGCTTATCATGATTTCAATTTATATTTCTTTAATAGCTATTTATATTTAACATCTTTTCATATGCTTATTTGCCATATTTCTTTCTGTATTGGTGAAGTATCCAAATCCTCTGTCCACTATTTTTAACAATTTTTTCTTTAATGTTTGTTTCTTTTGAGACAGAGAAAGAGCGAGAGAGAGAGAGAGAGCGAGAGAGAGAGAGAGCGAGAGAGAGAGAGAGAGAAGGGGAGAGGTAGAGAGAGGGAGAGAGAGAATCCTAATCAGATACGTGCTGTCAGCACAGAGCCTGAGCCAAAATCAAGAGTCAGATGCTAAATCAACTGACCTACACAGGCGTACCCAGGATTGAAATATTTTGTTGCATATGTTACATGCCAATATGATTCCAGGCTGTAGCATATCTTATCATTCTTGTGGTAATGTTTTTAAATAGAGCAAATGTTTTAAATTACAATAAAGTCCAATTTCTCAGATTATAATTTTATAAATTATACTTTTGGCATTGAATTTAAGAACCCTATGCCTTAACCCCAGGTCACAAAGATTTTCTTCTAAAAGTTTTATAGTTCTATGGTTTCTATTTAGAGATATAATTCATTTTAATTAATACCTGCATAATATAAATAGTGGTTAATATTCATTTAAGTCATGGTTCTTTTATTTGCACAAGAATGTCCAATCCTGGAGCACCTGGCTGGCTCAGTCGGTTGAGCGTCCAACTTCGGCTCAGGTCATGATGTCACAGTCTGTGGGTCGAGCCCCACGTGCTGACAGCTCAGAGCCTGGAACCTGCTTCTGATTCTGTGTCTCCCTCTCTCTCTCCCCCTCCCCCACTCTCTTTATCTCTGTCTCTCAAAATAAAAAAACAATAAAGTATAAAAAGTTTAAAAAAATAATGTCTAATCTTTCCAACCTAATTTGTTAAAAGATTATCCTTTCTACATTCAATTGCCTTTTAAACTTAGTCAAAAATAAAATAGTCAGTTTGCATTAGTTTGTTTCTGGACTCTATTATGTTCCATTGATCTATGTTTCTAGTCTTTTGCTGACACAACACTGCCTTGATCATTTACAGCTTAATATTAATTCTTAAAACTAGAAAATGTGATCTCTTCAGTTTTTTTTTTCAAAATAGTTTGAGACATTCTAGTTTCTTTGCCTTCCATATAAATTTTAGAATCAATTCTCTATATCTAAAAACTCTCAAGCTGGAATTTTGATTATATTGGATGAAATCTATAGATCACATTAGGAGATAATTGGCATGTTAAATAATTTAAGGATATATCCAAGACATAAATTTGTCTTTCCATAATTTAGGTCTTATTTTATTCCTTTCATTGGTGTCTAATGGTTTTCAACCTCTAGATCTTCAACCTATAGACTTAATATATACCAACATTTTATTTATGGATCTATTGTTAATAATATTTTTTTCTAAAATTTGGTTTTAAATAATTCATTGTTACTATATAAAAATATGATTTTGTGGGAAGGGGCTGACTATATCCTGCAACATTGCTAACATTATTTATTAGTTCTAGGAACTTTTCAAAAAGATTCTCTGGGTTTTCTAAGTAGACAATCTTATTGTTTGTGAATAAGCATGTTTATATCTTCACTTAAACCTGTATGGCTTTTATTCCTCTTTCTTGATGTATTTCATTGCTAGGAATTACATCATTATGTTGAGTAGCAGTAGAGAGTGCAGACAACCTTGCCGTGTCTCAAATCCTGGAAACAAAGCCTCCATTCCTTCTCACCAGTAAATATGTTAAGTGTTAGCTAAGTCCGTGATTTTTAGGTGCTTATTATCAACCTTGGGAATTTCCTTAGTTTGTTAATTCATTGAGGTGTTCTTAAGGAATCGATTTCTACTTTTGTCAAATGTCTTTTTTTTTCTGTTTGATCAATTGTTATGTTCTTGTGTACCCTGCAACTTTACTTTTTCATTTATTAGTTCTAACAGTTTGGGGGTTGAGTCTTTAAGGTGTTCTATATATAAGTGGTGTGATCTGCACTTTGAGGTGGTTTTATTCCTTCTTTCTGATTTGGATGACTTTTATTTCCTTTTGTTGCATAATGCCTCTGGCTAGGATTTCCCTTACTGTGTTGAACAACAGTAGTGAAGGACACTTTGGACAAGGGCATCCTTGTCTTATTCTTGATGTTAGAAGAAAAGATTTCAACTTTTCACCATTGAGTATGATGCTAGCCTTAGGGTAGTCATTTATGTGCTTAAATATGTTGAGGGACATTCTTTCTATATCCACTTTGTTGACAGTTTTTATCATAAATGAATTTTGAATATTTGATGCTTTTATGCATCTATTGAGAAAATCATATGATTATTAACTTTCATTTTATTAATGAAATTAATCCATCACATTGATTGATTTGCAGATGTTTAATCGTTTTTGCATCCTTGAAATAAATTTTACTTAGTCATGTTTTATAATTCTTTTAATGTTCTGTTTAACTCAGTTTACTAATATTTTACTGAGAATTTTTCATCTATGTTCATCTGTGATATTGGCCTGTAAGTTACTTATTTTGCAGTGTCCTTGTCTGATTTTGGTCAGGGCAATGCAGTCCTCATAAAATAATTTTGGAAGTGTTCCATTACTTTTCTTTTTTGGAAGAGTTTATGAAGGATTAGTATAAATTCTTCTTTAAATATGTGGTAGAATTCACCAGTGATACCATCTAGTCACAGATTTTGTTATTGTTGTTGTTGTTTTTGAGAGATTTTTGATTATTGACTTGATTCCCTTTATAAAAAGGGATCTGCTCAGGTTTTTATTTCTTTATAAATCTGTCTCAATAAGTTGTATACTTGTAGGAATTCATCCATTTCTTCCAAGGAATGCAATTTATTCGTCTATAATTATCCATAGTAGTCTCTTATGATCCTATGTAGTGCTGTGGTATGAGTAGTAATGTCTCCTCTTTCATTTTGAGTTTTATTTGAATCCCCCCTCTTTTTTTTCCAGTCTTGATGGAGTGGTCCTCTTTTGGAGATTTGGAGATTATCCTGGCCCAAGCTCTTGATTGTCTCAAACTTTTCTGATTGCACAGAGAGCTCTTCTTTGCTACTGGCTCCCCAAAGTTGAAGATATGCCAATACATACCCATGTCCAAAGGGGAAGATCTCAGTCAACATCTTGATGGAGATTGACTGGAAGTTGAACCTTCAGGCAGCAGCTTTTGAAGTAATTACATAGACTCCTCTCAGGGAAAACCTGTGGAATTGGCATTTCTATCTGCTCCTTTACACTGATTCCAGAGGAAGGGTGGGGTTGGGGGAATGGGCACAGTGAGTCTTCATGAGCTTATCGAGAACTCTCTCTTTGTTTGCTATAGTCCTGTTAACCTCATGAATACAAGCAAGTCCCATTGATTTTCAGAAATAAGTGTTTGAAAAATCCATCCCTCAGGTGGAAAGTTAGGGTGCTAAATGTTGAGTCCAAACCTTTTGTTCTTCGGTGAGAAACGAGAACTGTTAGTTCCCTTCTGATTATAAGTCACTGTGTTAGGGCTGGGATTTGTAGCAAGTGTGTGTCTCAGGCTTTTCTATGCACGTTGATGTGGCGCAGTTTTTTTCATTTGCCAAATCTGTAGAAGTCACTTAGCTAGTTGCTGGATTTCACTCAGGAGAAATTAGTCCACGTGTAATTGTAGATTTCAGGTGTCCTGGCAAAGAAGTGAAATTAGGAACCTCCTATGTCACCATTTTGACTAGAATGATACTCCTCTATCACTTTTGTTTGTTTTCATCTGTCTCTTGCTCTCTCTCACTCTCTATCTCACTCTCTCTTGCTCTCCCACCTTTCCTGTTATATTTTGGATTATTGAAACAGTTTTTAGTGTTTAATTTATCTTTATTTTATAAACAGTTTCAGTTGTTTCAGATATTACAATATATATACTTAAAATTCCTCAGTCCACATGGAAATTATACCATCATTTAGGCTGCTTATCCTCCTTCTCTTTTTGACAGTTGTCTATGTATTACATCTATACACATTAAAAATCTCAGACAATATTTAAATTTTTCATTCAACTTTCAAATGTGTTTTTTCCTGGGTGGCTCAGTGGATTGAGCATCTGACTCTTGATTTCAGGTCAGGTTATGATACAGGGTTTGACTCCATACTGAGTGTAGAGTCTGCTTAGGATTCTCTCTTTTTCTTTCTCTCCTTCTGCTCCCTCCCCTGTTCATGCTTTCTCTCTCTAAAATAAAAATTTTGATATTTTTGTACTTGTTGAGGGCTGATTTGGGTCCCAAAATGTGATCTATTCTGGAGAATGTTTTATGTGCATGGGAGAAAAATGTGTATTCTGCTGCTTTAGGATAAAATGTTCTGAATATATCTGCTAAGTCTATCTGGTCCAGTGTGTCATGCAGAGCCATTGTTTCCTTGTTTATTTTCTGCTTAGATGATCTGTCCATTGCTATGAGGTGTTGAAGTCCCCTACTATTATGATATGATTATCAATGAGTTTCTTTGTTTGTGTTACATTGATTCATATATTTGGGCACCACATTTCAGGCATAAATATTTAAAATTGTTAGGTCTTCTTGGTGGATAAGCCCACTAATTATGATATAAAACTCTCCTCCATCTCTTTTTACAGTCTTTATTTTAGAATCTAGTTTTTCTGATATAAGTATGGCTTATCCAGCTTTCTTTTAATGACCATTAAGATGATAGATGGTATTCTATCCACTTACTTTCAACCTGAAGATGTCTTTAGGTCTAAAATGAGTCTTTTGTAAGTAGCATATAGATAGGTCTTATTTTATTATCCATTCTGATCCCCTATGTATTTTTTGATTGGAGCATTTAGTCCATTGACATTTTGAGTGAGTACTGAAAGATATGAGTTTAGTGCCATTGTGTTGCCTGTAGGGTTGGTGTTTCTGGTGATGTTCTCTAGTCCTTTCCAGTGTTTATTGATTTTGGTCTGTTTTGTTTTGTTTTGTCTTTTCTCCACTCAAAGAACCCTCTTTGAAATGTCTTTCAGGTTTGGTGTCGTGGTCACAAACTCCTTTAGCTTTTGTTTGTCTGGGAAACTCTTAATCTCTCCTTCTGGTTTGAATGACAGCTTTCCTAGATAAAGGATTCTTGGCTGCATGTTTTTCTATTTCAGTATGTCAAATATATCCTGCCATTCTTTCTGGCCTGACAAATTTCTGTGGATAGGTCAGCTGTAAGCCCAGTCTCTCTTTCCTTATAGGAAAAGGACTTTTTTCCCTCGATGCTTTCATAATTCTTTCCTTGTCTTTGTATTTTGTCAATTTGACTATGATATGCCTTGGTGGTGGTCAGTTTTTGTTGAATCTAATGGAAGTTCTCTGTGCTTCCTGGATTTTGATGTTTGTGTTTTTCCCCAGAATAGGAAAGTTTTCCACTGTAATTTGCTCACCTAACTCTTCTGGCCCTTTTTCTCTCTCTTCATCTTCTGTGACTCCTGGGATTGATTATATTCCTTTCTAATAAGTCACTGAGTTCTCTAAGTCTTATATCATTCTCTTTTACTTTTGCCTCTTTTATTCTGCTTCTCCAAAATAATGGAAATTATTCTCCATTATTTTATCTCCTATAACAATGGAAATTATGGAAATTATTCTCCATTATTTTGTATCCTATAACAATGATTCACTGCTCTGCCTAGTCCATCCCTGCTGTTGTGTCATCCATTTGAGACTGCATCTCAATTTCAGCATTTTTAATTTCAGCCTGATTAGTTTACACTTCTTTTATATCTTCAACAAGGGATTCTATACTTGTTTCAAACCCAGCTAGTATTCTTGTTATCATGGTTCTAAATTTAGTTCTTTCCTGTGGGGTGAATTCCTGTTGAGTTCTATGACTCAAGTTATACAGGTTGTTCTGTTAATCCTCAGATTAATTTCTTAGTTGTACAAATGGTTTGGTGCTGTTCCAACTGCATTTTAGGGACAAGACAAAGTCAGCATCTCCATGCTTTTCTGCATCTTAACTCTTCCCATCTGAACTTTCCATGATTGCTTATTGAGTAGTTTTTAAGAAACTTTTAAATATCCTTGTCATATAATTCCATCATCTATGTTGTATATTGATGTTTTTATTTATTTATTTTTTCATGCAGTATTAAATTTTTCTTTTTCTTCATATGAGGAATAATTTTAAATTGTATCTTGGGCCTTTTAAGTATTGCACTATGAAATTTTAAGTCTTTTTTTAAATTTTTTTAATGCTTTTTAATTTATTTTTGATACAGAAAGAGACAGAGCATGAAGGGGGGGGTCAGAGAGAGAGGGAGATACAGAATCGGAAGCAGGCTCCAGGCTCTGAGCTAGCTGTCAGCACAGAGCCCGACATGGGGCTCGAACCCACGAACGTGAGATCTGACCTGAGCCGAAGCCAGAGGCTTAACCTACTGAGCCACCCAGGCGCCCCATTAAGTCTTATTTAAATCCTAGGAAGCAATCCTCCTGTGGGGTCTCATTCCATTATCAGTTAAGTTTTCAAAGGCTTTACAATACATTTTGAGTATGTTCCACATATTTACCACCTGGCTGTAAAAGGCTTGGTTGTGATCTACATTTAGTTCCCAAAAGTATTCTGTTTGAGATAGTATCAACACATGTGACATTCAAAGTTGAGCTCTTAAATTAAAAATAATTATAACTTTACTTCCCTGAGTTCCTTCATCTTCATGAATTTCCAGGTTGGTATGGACTGAATTGTGTCTCCCACTCCCAGAATTTCATGTGTTGAAGCATAAACCACCATGTGGCATATGTGGAGAGCCTTCAGGAGGTCCCATGGAAAGGTTAAATGAGATCATAAGTGTGAGGTTCTATTCTAATAAGATTTGTGTTCTTATCAAAAGAGATAACAGAGAACCTTCTCTCTTATTTTATCTTTTTACTGTGTATGGGCACAACAAGAAGATAGTCATTTGCAAACCAAGAAAGAGCCCTCATAAGGAATGCAACATAAAGATTCCCTGATCTCAAATTTCTATTCTCTATAACTGTGATAAAATAAATTCTTGTTGTTGAAGATACCCAGTCTAAGGTACTGTGTTATGGCAAAATGGGAAAATTAATACTGTGGCACTTCCTGGTTCCCTGGGGCTCATATTTTCAGCCCTTCTTGTATATTGCTAGGGCTACGGCTGCCCTTCTCAGCTGCACACTTTTTTGAAAACACCTGCATCCAAGGCCAAGCAGGACAGATGGAAATGAAAAAAAGAAAAAAAAAACAATGAAAGATTCTCTCTTACTCTTGGAACTGCAGTCCCATTGATCAGAGACATTTCCCTTTCAATATAGTTTTGGCTCCTGGGCTCATGCTGCTATAATTGTCACTTTTTTCACAGATTTGCTTTGATATTAGGGTGTGAGAAAAGGAAAAAAAAAAAAGGAGAGAGAGCTCTGCATTTTTTCTTCCTGCTCTTCAAGGCAAAATTAGAGAGTTCCTTTAGAGCTGTCTTTGTGCCCTACTACCAATTTCCAAATACTGTTTTTGCTCATGGTATATTAGCGTAGGAAAAAAAGAAGGAACCTCACTGTTAGTTTGATGACACTTTGTCCTCAACCTAGCTGCTACTATTTTCTTTTCAGAGTTCTCAAATATTTACTTTATGTTAACTGTAATCAAAACTCATTTTCAATTTAAATTTTCAATTATTTTTTTCTTAAATAATTCAGA
This sequence comes from Suricata suricatta, assembly GCF_006229205.1. NCBI lineage: Eukaryota > Metazoa > Chordata > Mammalia > Carnivora > Herpestidae > Suricata > Suricata suricatta. The sequence goes on along the minus strand of NC_043710.1, from coordinate 76,926,211 downwards.
ATCAAAACTAGAATACAATATATTTATAGTGTGAAAAAGAATAAAGAAAACCACATTTGAAATGGAGTTTGGAAGCCCCAAAGGGAGACCTCTTAAACACTGCCACCTGACATAAAAATGTATCTCACGTTCCCTAACAGAAAGAAGTTTGCATTATATTCTTAAGCATGAAGAAAAAAATAATTTCTTCTAGCCCAGCAATAGTTCAGTCAATGATAACCTGCCACACTTACCCACTGAAAAGAAATAATAGCCCCTCCCATCTTCTTTCCTTCCCCTAAGAAAGAAAACCCCTCTTTTTTGTTTTCCAGACTTGCTACATACAGTTCACCATAGTTTGCTTGTGTGGAAATCTCTGATTATTTCCCCCCAAAACCTCATTTTTCTCACAAAGTAGCTGTTTCTTTTGTTTTTTAAGGTCAACAATAGAAATAAAGTATATGCATTTTATTTATGAGCATACATAATAAAGCTATGTATTTGAGGGGGAGAATGTATCAAAATACATATTTGGGTATGTAGGCAAAGTAGTAAGACAAGGGGCTAAAGAAGAAAAATTTCTAGTATTCTATAAATGAAAGAATGATTATCAGGCAACAGGAAAACATATATTATCATATCATATTATATATGAGGAGATATAAGTAAATTGCCTTTAAAATTTCAGTTAAAATTGTTGTCCTTTGGTTCTAAATTTTCTTGGCTGTCTGTTTAGTATTTTTATAGATAACTTAACAAGATTGCCTCTGTTCTCTGGACTAGATGAACATAATTAGCTATTTTAATGGAGTGTAGTAGATATCAGGGTTTTTTGCTTTGTTTTGTTTGTTTTTGTTTCTTTTTTAATTTTTTAATTCTTTTTAACTTATTTTTGAGAGAGAGAGATAGACAGTGTGACCAGAGGAGGGTCAGAGAGAGAAGGAGACACAGAATCAGAAGACAGGCACTAATGGAAACCCTTGAAGACATGGGGCTTGAACCCACAGACCGTGAGATCATGACCTGAGCTGAAGTTGGATGCTTAACCAACTGAGCCACCCAGGTACCCCTTGTTTTTTTGAGAAAAAGTGTGTGAACAGGGGAGGGGAGAAGAGATCCCACAACTGTGAGATCATCACCTGAGCCCAGATCAAGAGTCAGACCCTCAACCAAATGAGCCACTCAGCTGCCCCTAAATATCAGATTTTAAAGTTCTTGTTCAATATAAGTTTGAGTTAAAATATGAGAGAAACTCATTTTAGGTCAAATGATATTTTACATATTTTTAAAAATATTTTACAGATTGTTCTCACATCCAGTTGGGATTTTAAAAGGTGCACCTAAAAATATTTCCACATTTTGCATTCTATTCAATTCTACCCAGATTACAAAATCTATATAATTAGTTTTGTTCTTCAAAGAAGTTTGATTATTTCCATATCCACTTACACATTAGATATTTTTAATAAACCTAATTTAGCATAATTTATTATATTTAAAATATACTTTAAATGAATTGACTGGAAACCCTTAAAACATTATTTGTTCTGATTCAAAAAAGATATTATTTTATCTTGTGGGGATATTAAGCTAATCTCTAATAATCCCTGTGACTTTTCCCAAGCATTTTACTTGACATTAAAAGAGAGACTTCAGATTTTCCAAATCTACAACTGTTAAGGTAGATAAGTCTTAGTCTAGTATAAGGAAGACAAATCGTGGTAGAACCAAAATTATTTAAATTGCATTGATAGCATTTCAATTTTCACAAAGCTTTTAGCCTGCTGTTATCTTTGCTTTTACCAATTTAAATGCATTAACTCGAAGGCTGGTTTTAAATTGAACATTTAAATTAATGTATTGTCAATTTGTTGTTATGGTAAAGGAAAAAATTAAGTTAGAAACATAGATGTGGAGAAATAATGTCACACTCTTGATTTGCTATTTTAATCCAGATATACTCTCCCATTATCCTTGTTGCCATTATCCATGCAAACCTCAAGACATCTGAGAGCAATATTGGCAAAGCCCATTAACAATATGTTCTTTTTTAAAGCTAGGGTAAATTGTTTTTCAAAAACAAGTGATATTATTGTATATGACTGACTTGGTATGCACCTAGTACCTCTGATCACTTTAGCTAAAAGAAAGGAAGGAAGGAAACATAATGATGTTAATTAGCATCAAGCTCATTCTGAAGTGATTTTCTTTTAGATATTCAATTTCACCTTAAATGAAATATGGGGAAATAGTTGGCAGAGTATTTAAACATGAAATGAGCTGCAAAGAAATTGTTTCCTCAGTGCCTTTTTTTCTGAGTATAATTTAAATGATATATAAACAAGTGCAAGCCCAATTTCTTCCTCCCTTGGGTTTAGATACCCATAGGCAAAGAATTGAAAATAAGTCGCTGTTTCTTGTTTTGTTTTATTTTTTGTCCTCTATTTCTACTCTTTAGGATTTGTCCTTTTTTCTTCTGTCCTCTAATCCTATCCCTTAATCCATAGCTATATTTAAAGGAACACAGTGTCTTTTGGATACCTTGAAGTGCTGTGCATTTCCTAAACTGAAATAGATATGTTTCTGAAAGTCCATACATGCATAATTTGGTAATGAGGCTATTGACTTTAGCATAGTGAAATATTTTATTTAATGCCCAAGAAGAGTGGGCAGATACATGTAGCTATAGCTAGTACTTTCATTTCATCCTTCATTAAGAATTTTCCCTATTATTTAAGTATTACCTTAGGAAACTCTAAATATGAAAGAAAAATAAGTGGTCTCACTACCAATCCGTACACCAAAAGAAAATGTTGATAGCATTTAAATGCTCACTCCCACAAACTTTTGTGAACTTTGGATTAAATCTCATTAATATATTGCTGGATATACTGGGTATAAGTAGAATATATAGGCCTCTGGTGGACACATTAGACATTTGCAAGTTTTCCTTTTGTTTATGTTTTTGTTTTTGTTTTTAAGAAAACAGGATCCTGAGGCATCAGTTCTTCTCTCACATTAGAGGATATTTCAGAGAATTCCATTAAGTTCATTTGCTATTTCCTTGCATAAATCTTGTGCTTAATAAATTAATTTTTCTCCAATTACTATTTTCCCTTGAATATTATTGTTTATTTCTGTCTATAGAACACTAGTGTTTATCGTCTCATATTTATATCTTATCCACTTTTTAAGTAATGTTAAAACAGAACATCTAGGATAAATTCTAATGATATTTTTCAGTAAAGATTACATACCATTCTGAATTTTCTCAAATATGTTCCATACTTGTGACACTTGTTTTCCATGTGCCTCATCTTTCTTTCTTATATTTTAAGGATCACAAATCACAGAGTCTTACCTACACAGGTGGTCATTACATTTAGATTAAATTAGTTTAATAGTGAAAACTTTTGTAGGGAATGCTCAGGGTAATTCAAAATACAAAAATTATGTTCTGGAAGGCAGCACACATGATTCAGTCCTACAGAATAGATACAATGAAGATAAATTTCATGGAAAAAATGGTGAGAAATAAGAAGTCTATTTTGTAAAGAACCACATATGAGTTTGAAAAAGAGCCAAAGATTAACTCCATAATATCCATGAAATCCAATCCTTTGTCTCCATGATTACTAATTAATGGCTTTTATTACCTGGATTGCTTTCTGGTATTCTTATCTTTTCTTAACCTGAAATATATCTTCTATATTACTTCCAGTCAAATTTTGTGAACTCTACACATAACATATTCACCTTGACCAATTCTTCTTATAATATTCAAACACATTAGTATAGAGTTTCCTTTAATATATCTGAATAGTACATCTCTCTATTTTTCATTCTAATAAATTCCACTTAATATATCGTCCTTGGCTCAATCAGTAAAACTCTTGATCTTGGGGTTATAAATTTGATATCCACCTTGGGTATAAAGATTACCTAGAAATAAAATATCAACAAAACAAAACAACATATCTTTCTGCCCTGTGAGTGCTGTGTCTAGAATGAACTTTCCTTAAATTTTTTACCTTATCTTTTTAACTCAAATTATGTTGTTTGACATAACAGATTTGATATGTGGAAAACAGGCGAAGAAATAGAACATCTTAGGAAGGTGAACAGATGAAGGTGGGAAAACTCTCACTTAAATCTGTGCCAATGCTCAGGATGGTCTTTATGATAAGAACCTGGGCACTCACGAGAGTAGCTCAAACACTGAATCTTAATTTACCTTCTCAGACTCCAGCGTCAAAAGCTGTATTCTTAAGGGTTCATAGACTTCTCTGAAATTGTTATACTCATAGAATAATTTATTGCATGCATCTTACAGCTTTTAACTCACATCTAAGGTGAGTTTGTTGCCTCATAAATTAGAAGTGCATGCTCTTCCATATCCAATAATTAATTATATGTAATATAGATTCTGTGCAATGCTGGGTATAGAGGAAGCCACATTCTCATGTCTCCATAGCTAAGCGGAGATAAAATTATCTATCGCAAGGCTATTTTTTCTTAACTAATCTTGTGGAATGTTATTATGATATGTCAGTTCAGTGACATTGCATATACAACTGTGTGTTCTAAAGAAGGTTCTAAAAATATTACTTATATCAGGAGTAGTGAAAGCAGTTATTAAAAATATGTGAATTTTAAGATTCTAATGTGTTGGATTTTCAAGTTGTCTGTTGCTCTCAGTTCCTCTCTCTTCATATAAACAGATATTATCAAACATTTTAAACATCAAGAGCCCAAGTGGTTACATGCCACACCACTTAAAATAACCTCATATAAACCACAAACTGCCATGGATGTTGTTTAAGTATGTGGGCTATGGAATAGAAATAATTTTCCTTCTAACATCTTATTTGTTTCATTATAAACCACAGCATCTAGAAATTTGTAGAGGTCAAATATCATATCAATAAAGAACTTTTTTGTTTGCAATTCATAATTCACATGTTACTATACTTAATATTTTAAGTAAGATCACATCAGAACACTGACACCTTTCTTGTTTAATGAACTTTTCCTATAATGATAATGATGATAATCAATTAGTGGTTATAAGAGGATAAACTTAACCAAAGAGGTGAAAGACCTGTACTCTAAAAACTATAAAACATTGATGAAAGAAATTGAAGATGAAACCAAGCATATGGAAGGATATTTCATGCTTACGGATTAAAAGAACAAATATTGTTATAATGTCCATACTGTGCAAAGCAATCTACAGATTTAAGGCAATTCTTATAAAAACACCAACAACATTTCTCATAGAACTAAAACAAAGAATCCTAAAATTTATATGGAACCACAATAGATACGAAATAGCCAAAGCCATATTGAAAAAGAAAACCAAAGCTGGAGGTTTTACAATTTTAGATTTCAAGTTATAGTACAAAGCTGTAGAAATCAAAACAGTATGTCACTGACACAGAGACAATAGGATAGAAATACACAAATATGTGGTCAATGAATTGTCAACAAAATTGGCAAGAATGTGCAATAGCAAAAAGCTTTTTCAACACAAGGAGTTGGGAAAATTTGATGGCTACATACCAAAAAAAAAAAAAAAAAAAGAAAGAAAGGAAGGAAACTGAAATACTTTCTTATACCATAAACAACACTAACCTCAAAGTGGATTAAGGACTTAAATATGGGACCTAAAATTTTTAAAGTCCTAAAAGGGGAGCACAGGTAGTAATTTCTCTGACATTGGCCATCCCGACATTTTTCTAGATATACAGGCCAGGGAAATAAAAGACACACTACCAGGACTACTCAAAATAAGAAGCTACTGCACAACAAAAGAAACACCAACAAAACTAAAAGACAATGTACTAAATGGGAGAAAATATTTGCAAATGATATGCAATAAAGGGGTAATATGTGAATATATAAAGAATGTATATAGGTGTGCCTGGTTGGCTCAGTAGGTTAAGCATCCTGCTCTTGATTTCAGCTCAGCTTATGATCTTATTGATGATTTGTGGGTTCAAGCCCCAAGTCAGGAGTGCTGACAGTGCAGAGCCTGCTTGGGATTCTCTTCTTTGTCCCTCCTCCACTCTCTCTCATTTAAAAAAAAAGAATGTATACAACCTCAAAACAAAACTCTAATTAAAAAATGAGAAGACATGAACAGACATTTTTTCAAAAGAAAACATACAGATGACCAGCAAAAGATGCTTAACATCACTCAACATCACTCATCATCAGGAAACTGAAAATCAAAGCTACAGTGAGATATCTCCTCATACTTGTCCGAATGGGTAAAATAGGGGCGCCTGGGTGTCTGAGTCAGTTGAGTGTCTGACTTTGGCTCAGGTCATGATCTCACAGTTCATGGTTCGAGCCCTGCATTGGACTCTGTGCTGACAGCTCAGAGCCTGGAACCTGCTTCTAATTCTGTGTGTACCCCTCTCTCTGCCCCTCCCCTGCTCATGATCTATGTCTCTCTGTCTCTCATAAATAAATAAATGTTTAAAAAAATGGGTAAAATAAAAACCACAAGAAAAAACAGGTTTTGGTGAGGATGTGGAAAAAAAGAACCTTCATGCACTGTTGGTGGGAATCCAAACTTATTCAGTCACTGTGGAAAAAAGTGTGGAGTTTCCTCAAAAAGGTAAAGATAGAATTATTCTCTGATTCAGTAATCACACTGTGGGTATTTACGCAAAGAGTATTTTTTAGATATATGTGCTAAGGATATATGTGCTCCTATGTTTATAGCAGAATTAATTACAATAGCTGAATTATGGACGCAGCCCATGTGTCCATCAATAGAGGAGTGGATAAAGAATACACACACACACACACACACACACACACATACATACACGGAATATCATTCAGCCTTTAAAAAGAATGAAATCTTGCCTTTTGCAAAAACATGGATGAAGGCTAGACAGCATAATGCTGTGCAAAATAAGTCAGCCAGAGAAAGACAAATACCGTATGATTTCATTCATATGTGGGATTTAAGAAACAAAACAAACAAAAGGGAAAAGAGAGAGAGAGAGACAAAACAGGAATCAGATTCTTAACTATAGAGAACAAATTGATGGTTACCAGAGGTGAGGTAGTGGGAGGATGGGTGAAATAGATGAAGGGGTTTAAAGAGTACATTTATCAAGGGGAAACTAGGTGGTTCAGTCAGTTAAGTATCTGCCTTTAGTACAGGTCATGATCTCAGGATTTGTGAGTTCAAGCCCCATGTCGGGCTCTCTGTTGTCTGAGCAGAGCCTGCTGTGGATCTTCTGTTCCCCTCTTTCTGCATACCCCCCTTGTGCTTACTCTTTCTCTATCTCTCAAAAATAAATATCTAAAAAAAGAAAAGAGTACATTTATCAAGATGAGCACTGAGTAATGAGTAGAATTATTGAATCACTATATTGTACACCTGAAACTAATATAATACTGTGTGTTAACTGTACTGGAATTAAAATTAAAAAATTAAGAAGAATTCTTGCAGAATTTAGCAAAAGGAATTTAGAGAAACTATTCAGATTTTTCAAGAAAAATTACAGCCCTTGATTAAAGCAATATTTTCATTAGTTTTTAACTCAGTTCTCTGTGAAAGTGAGGTAGTAATTATGTGACACAGCCAAGAAGCAATAGTAAATTTAAATGATGTTTTTTATAGGTCTATGTTGTTAGCATCATTAACATTTTTAAAAAATCAGTTCTTCCAGACTTCTTGTCAAAATAATCAATCATTCATAAGTACAGCATATACTAAAAGCATTGTTCTAGGGTTTCCTTCTATTTAGGCAATAGCAATGTCTGTATTCACTTGCAAAACAACATACAACATTGCCAGTGACATGTCTGGTCAAGTATTTTTACTCTATGGTTGCTCAGAAATATTAGCTAAAACAACATTCTTGTAAGGATGGATTTCTCTCTTTAAATTATAACCTTAGAAGTAAGAAGTGTATGAGATTGGTTGTTCTTGGACTGATGGCAGCATCATAACAAATTCAGTAAAAGGACCTTGGCCACAGCATCTGTAATTTCTAGACAGTGGCCTAGAGAGTATGTAACTGAAGACATTTTTTCTAGCTGGCACACAAAACTAATCTTCCTTCTCTGCAAAGAATCCAAGAAGGTTAGTGGAGAGAAGTGTAACATACATAGCCTGTAAAATCCTTCTCACAAAGTAGAAAGCATGCTTCATCTAGAACTGAGGAGGATCTTTACTTTAGCAAAAGATTTCAAATAAAGCAGATGCTGACTTGGCAAAAACTCATATCCAAAATAACACCAACATGATTTTTTTCCTAAAATAAATCATTGAATACTAAATATTCTACATTTTAAAAAGCATGGGCATATAAACAAGAGTCTGAATAGTACTCACTATGCGTGATATATGTTTTTTGTTTTATACAAATTACTTTTTATGAACCAGAGAAATTTAATTTGCTATGTAATTAATATTTTTTTCTTTTTTATTGAGGTATACTTGACATATAACATGATAATAGTTTTGAATACACAGCATAATGATTTGATTTGTGAAATAATCACCACAATGAGTCTAATGAATCACCATACATATATTTTTTTCTTGTGCTGAGTAGTTTTCATTGTTGTTGTTAAGGTTTATTTATTTTTGAGAGAGCAACAGAGTATGAGTCAGGGCGGGGCAGAGAGAGAGCTAGACACAGAATCTGAAGGCTCCAGGCTCTGAGATGTCAGCACAGAGCCCAATGCAGGGCTCTAACTCATGGACCATGAGATCATGACCTGAGCCAAAATGAGACGCTTAGCTGACTGAGCCACCCAGTGGCCCTATAATGAGAAGTTTTAAGATTTCCTCTCTTCACAACTTGCAGATATGCAGTACAATATTATTAACTATAGTTCCCATGCTGTAACTTACATCCTCATGTCCAATTTGTAACTAGATTTTTCTCCCATTTTGTCCACCTTGCCTCTGGAAAACACCAATCTCTTCTCTGGATCTATAGTTTGTTTTTGTTTCTTTGTTTTGTCTTATTTTTATTGTCTTTATTGATTTAGATATCACATATAAGTGAGATGATATGGTATCTGTCTTTCACTGACTTGCTTCCCTTAACTTAATGCCCTCAAGGTCCATTCATGTTGTTGCAAATGTCAAGTTTCGTTATTTTTTATGGTTGAATAATATTCCATTATACCTATCCATTTATCTCACAATTTCTTTATTCATTCTTAAGAGGAACTCAGTTTGCTTCCATATCTTGACTATTTTAAATAATGTTTCCATAAACATAGGGGTGCATTATAGCATTTTGAACTAGTGTTTTTGTTTTATTTGGATAAATAGCCAAAAGTAGAATTGCTGAATCATATGCTGGTTCTATTTTTAGTTTTTAAGGAACCTCCATACTGTTTTCCACATTGGCTGCACCAATTTACATTTCCACCAAGAGTAAACAATGGTTCTATTTTTCCCACATCCTTGCCAAACCTTGCTATTTATTGTGTTTTTTGTTATTAGACAATAGATTACTTTTTAATTCATACAATTCATATAGTATTGAACATTTCAGAAAAAATAAAAAAGGATCAATATGATTTTACATTTCACAGATAAAAATCAAAGGATAGTGATATATTTGTGCTTTTCTTTTTAGAAATAACTTGTCTGGGGGTCAGAGTGAATACGATTTTATTGAATTAGTAAGCAAATTATATGATGTCATAATATGTATGTTTGAATCAGGAAGAGCTGGAGAGAGGCAAACATGAGGTAGAATAGGTAGGTCAGTATAGGTCTGGATTCAGTCTTACTGTAATGAGATGCTACTAAAGAATTTACAAAGAGAATGTTATATTACATGATTTGTGTTTAAGAAGCATCTTAAGAGGCCATTTCAGGGGCACATGGGTGGCTCAGTTGGTTAAGCACCTGACTTCAGCTCAGGTCATGGCTTTGAACCCTGCGTCGAGCTCTGTGCTGACAGTTCAGAGTCTGGAGCCTGCTTCCGATTCTGTGTCTCCCTCTCTTTCTGCCTCTACTCTGCTCATGAATAATCATTAAAAATTTTAAGAGGCTATTCCATATAAGTAACTATAGTGGGTAAGCCAACAGAAAAATGTGTTTATAGACTCAATTTGTATTTCCAAATCAGAACCACAAAGATATAATGGTAATGTGAATGTGGAATTCTATGGGGAAAAGGACAACTGGCTCTCTGGCTTGGACAAAAGGATGGATAATCTTATTTCCTAAGATTTGGAACAAAAGGGAAAGAATAGATATTTGTTGTTGAAAAAAGAAAATAATTACATTTTGAATATATTCAATTGAGATATCTATTTGATTTCCAAGTGAAAGGGTTGATAGAGGCAATTAGATAATATGAATCAAAATCATGGAGAAGAGGTATGGTCTGGAGATGTATAGGGGTGAGTCACGAACATGCAAATAGTTATTACCTAAGAGAAATAGTACAGAAAGAATAACAAGTTGTCAATAAATCCAACTTGTAAGTCCAGCAGAGGAGGAAAATCCAGCACAGTAGACATAGACAAAAAAGGGACAGTTCACAGCATTGTATTGAGAAATTCAAGGAAAAACAACATGATTAACAATATCAAATTAGAATATATATTAAATAACAATGAAAGCATCCGAGTCAGAAATACAAATAGAATTTTCCTTGTAGCATATTTCACAACTTACTGCCTCTTCCAGCAGTTACTTTTATTTCTGGATATAGGACAATTTCAACTGTTACTAGATAAAAGTTTTTCAGGTTTTGACAGCACAGAGCTAATCTACCAACACACTTTAAGAACTAGAATTGCCAAATTCTTGACATTAACTGGCATTTTAAAAGCTTATTGCTTTGAGGAATGATCCTTTAGTCCTACAATAGAGCTTTTAATGTCATTATATATAGTGAAGACCCAGGCATATGGAAAATACATGCACTACAGCTCTGAGTTTCTTTTGTGAAGAAACAACCAATAGATGTATTTAACCTCAAGACTTAAAAAATATTCAGCCACAGGGGCACTTGAGTGGTCCAGTCAGTTAAGCATCCAACTCTTGATTTCATCTCAGGTCATGATCTCACAGTTCATGGGATCGAATCTCATGTTGGGCTCTGGGCTAGCAGCATGGAGTCTGCTTGGGATTCTGTATCTCCCTCCCTCTGTCTTTGACCCTCCCCTGCTCACACTGTCTCTCTCTGTCTCTCAAAAATAAATTTTAAAAAAACATTAAAAAAAGGGGGAAGATGCTCAGCACCAAAATCAAGCTGATTCAAAGCTATACTCTTAGCAAGTAACCTTCAATGAATGGAAACATGTTACAATCCTGTGAGCTCAGAAGTATAAGTCCTGCCGACCTCCAGAGGCAAGCAGTCTGAAGGTGTTCCATGAGCAGTAGTGGCAAAAATCACATCTCCGGATGAGTATGCAAACTCTTTTCTTTCTTAGAGATACTAGTGAGCTATAGTGAAGTAGAAAGAGAACACAAAGATGGCATTCCCTGGACTATGTTTCATGACAGCACTTTTGTAGACTTAAATAGGTACCACAACAAAAGTTTGCCCCTGAGACTGAAGCTTCAGGACTAGCAAGTAGGTCTCTCTTACAGAAAGGCTAAAGATGTATTTCAGTCTGTGCTCTGTGAAGTGCCCTAGGGCTAGGAGCCTACCAAGGACTGTCTTTTATTGTTACAATCTCATGGGACCCTAGAATGCAAGTCCTCCTCACCCACCAGACCCAAGTGATCAAGGAGTATCTCCTGGGGAGCTGTTGTAAATACCAGAACAACAGATAGAACAAGTTGGGTACCAGGCACATAAAATAGCTCCCTTTTGAGAGATGTTGGCATTCTGGAATGTGACAGATGGAGATCAAAAAAATAGTGCCTGCCCTCAGCTCTTAGATGTTTATTTTATTAGAAGCATGCCCCTCAGGCTGTAGTTTAATGATAACCTAAGAGGTCTCTTCCACAGAATTGAGCTCCTAGGTCTATTGTTGCATGCCGTGGCCTGGGGGTGGCATCTATAAATTTTTTTTTTAAAGAAAAAAAAAACCCTACAAAAAAAACAACTATTTTTCCATTGGTTACATTCCTATGGGACCCATTAACATAAGCCTTGTTGGTCACTAGATTCAGGCAATATAGATAGAGAGGTCCTCTAGCAGGAGCTGCAAAAATGTGGACAACAGAGGAGGGTGTAAGGGTTTGTTGTAAAACACAGACAAACTGGTGTGAAGCAGAGGGAGAGTGCAAAGATGGTGTTCAAAGCCTCTGTTCCCTGAGAGGCCCCTCTGTGAGCCTTTTTGCTCTTCAAACTTACACGAATCCAGAAGTTTTGAGGGCTCATCTTACAGGTGTTGGTCTTAAAACTTGGGGTGCCCATGGTGTGCTAAAAGCCCTTTGCTCTGCAGGGAGAAGTTCTGGATTTTGAGTTCCCTCCTGATAGTGGATTGCCACACCAGGGGTGGGGTCTATAGTGGGACTGTGCCTCAACCTTTCCTACATACTTTTATGTGGTTTTCCTTTCATTTTCCCCAAATGAAAGGGTCATTATGCCCAGTTTTTAGGTTTTTTTCTCAGTGGAAATTATGTCATATATAGCTACAGATTTGACATGTCTGTGAGAGAAGGTAAACTCAGGATCTTCTTATATGGTCATCTTGAACTGGAATTCTCATTCCAAATATACTTCTAAATATGCCCCAGTGATGGCAGACTAATCAGCTAGGACTGAGAACACTGGACTACAGAATAATATGGATAGTTGTGAGACTAACAAATCATTGGTGGTTATTCCAAAATGGAAGCTGGCTACGTCATTTTACAAGCACATAAAGAAACCTTGTTTCACTTATTGATACTTTTAAAATAGTGATCCTCAAAAGATTGACATCTACTAATGCATATAAAAAGGATTTGATGCATATATAGTTTTAATAATAAGTATTAAAAGAATTTATTTTGAATAAATAAGATATTGTTGTTAGCTTTATTATCATTCTGTTATTAATCAGGAAAAACCCCAAGTTGTCATATAGACTACGTGGCAGAAATCTATTGTAATGGTTTATTTCTTGTGTGTTTTATTACTGAAATCAAAAGGCCAGGGCACACACTGTGAACTGAAGCAGCATGAGTCAAGTGCGTGCACCTGTACACACACACACACACACACACACACACACACACACACACACACACACACACCACACCCTCCTTCACTGTGCTGGTGCCCAGAAGGAATGAAAGAGTTCACTGGATCTAGCAGTCATGTTCTTTCCCATTTAACATAAATTAGACTAAACCATAGTCATGTTTTGTGCTAAATGGGTGGCTGGGTGACTCAATGGGTTAAGCGTCCGACTTCAGTCCAGGTCACGATCCCACACTTTGTGAGTTTGAGCCCTGTGCCGGACTCTGTGCTTCCAGCTCAGAGCCTGGAGTCTGCTTCAGATTCTGTTTCAGCTTTCTTCTCTGCCCCTCCCCTGCTCAGTCTCTGTCTCTTTCTCTCAAAATAAAACAAAATAAAGACATAAAAATGTAAGAAAATAATAATAATTAAAAAAATAAAAAGCTTAAAAGTATAACAAAAAAACCTCTTAGGGCAAAAAAGACATCCTGGGCACCAGGATATAAATCTGATGATTTACTACCTCATATTGTTCGGAAAGTCCTTTTCATTTACCAAATCATATTGATTCCTCAAAGCCCATTTCTAGCTAAGCTCTTTCAAAAGATTTCTGCAACATTCTGAATATCACTTTTAAGATCTAGTGTCAGGAATTATTGGACAATGAGACTATTTTCTTTCTATAGTCCTGTATCTACATGTGTATGTCATATCCTTTAAATAAGGCTTATTTGTTACACCACTTGTTACACAGCTTATATGTTACACCACTTGATTTTCTCTAGGTTTGTAGATTTTCAGAAATTTATTAATTAACTTTTCAATTTGTTTGTCTGAAATCAGTTTGTATTAAAACTATCACTGCTGAATGAACTAGAGAGAAGAGTTTGAGACTTTGCATTGAATGTCCCTTTATCTGAAAAGTGCTTCCACCTGTCATTTACGTGGCAAACTCTCTGACTTCCTTCTAGTCTTTGTGTAATGGCCATCTGTTTAATAGGCCCATCGGAACATTTTATTTAACATTGCCACCATGCATCCTCCCTACTCCACAGTTTACTCTTCAACTCCTAAATTTTCTTCAGTTTTACTCTTCTTAGCATTTATCATCTACCATACTATATTATTTTCTTATGCATTGTGATTACTGGCTATTACCCTTTAACCATTCCAGAATATAAGAACTTTTTTGTTTACTGAAGTATCTCATGCATCTAGGACAGTGCCAGGTATCTTATATACAATTTTCACATATGAGAAATGCTTTCAGGAAAAATTATACAACATCACAAATACTAAATGAGGTACAACCATATGATCATAATCCGAGGGATCCTTTCAGGGCATTGGAAGGAGTCCCTACAAGTAAACAAGCATGAGGCACAGTCTTCATTAACTTCCATAAGTCCACCTTCAGTAAGCACACAAATATTTGCTTGAATAAATAAAGTCAACTTAGCTGAACCTTAGTTTGATAAGCTAAATAATCATATTAAAATGACTTGTCACATAAAGGTGTCAAAAAGAAAATATGAATATTTACCTGTGACATTTTTAGAAAATGTCCTGGGATATAGTCAGTCCTCAATAAATATTAATCATTGACAGCTCTGGAGACTAGGCAAACAGAAAAATTGAGGAGTTGTTGTTGTTGTTCTCCAGTGAAAATAATCCAGATACTGTTTTCCAGAATTAAGCAATATAGTAATGAAAAAGGATGGGCAAACCATATTCCTGCTGAGGATCCCATATTAAAATGCATCAATTTATCCTGTTTGTGGATTTGTCAAAGACATGAAAGCCATCCCATTCTAATAAAAGCGTCTTAGAGTGATATAGATTTACTCTTCCTGTGAGTTCCCAAAGTGCCCTGCTAGCTCCTTTCATATGGGGATCATTTCACCACTGAAATGAGGCCATTTTAAGGGCTATTAGCAATAGGCAAATAGACAATCTGCACAGAACATATGGTACAACACTGGGGAGAAATGATTTTGGCTAAGATGAGCAGAACGATTCTTGTAAAATATGTCTTGTGCTTCCTTAAAACTCATTCATAGCCAAAATAACATGAAATATTAAGGCCATGCCTATCCAGACCAATAATCAATTCAGCTGGGAGTGACATGCATGAAAATGAGCATCTTATATTGAATAGATTGTATTCTTGAAGTTTTATCATTTCAATATAAATTTTATTCAAACAAGAATCCCTTATGTCTATTTTCAGAAGGTCAGACTGGCTTCAAAGCAAGGCGAATTCCTTTGTATAAAGGTGAATTAAAAAAAATATTTTCATTCATCCAAATATGGTGAACCAAGAAATTTCTTGCCAGTGAATGCATCTCTTTGGTGTAAAATGACAAAGGATATAATATAACTTTCAAGTTACATCAAGACATCAGTGTGGTAATGGTAAAACTTGAAGGTGATCTCATTCAACTTGAAGGATATTACACAGCATAGTATAATACAGTACATTCTAATAGGAGAATTCATTTACTTTCAAGTGAATTGAGGCGGGTTTTTTTCCTCCCCATGAATTTATGTTTGAATGTGGATCCGTAATCTTGCTGGCAGCTTCACTCTGCATTTGTATGGGAATTTTCAATGTCATGCATTATATGATTTGTATCCTCAAATAGTTTCAAATAAAAGTTGTCTGCTGTTTCCTGGTGGAGTGCCAAGTGAATGAATACCTGTTTGATTTGCTATCTGTACATATGGCTTTACATCTTCTATAATTAACCTGTCAATCTAGTGTCTCTGGAAAAACTGCTGCCAGGTATTGCAGAGTATTTTAAAAGCTAACAATTCAGGCAGAAATATTGGCACTTTTCATACCTGTATCCAAGTTTCCTTAATAGACTAAGCCCAATTTAATTTTTAGTGTTATGGGTCTTGTTTGATTTTACACCTGGGCTATAATTTCACATTCTAGAAAAACAAAATAAGACAAATTCCACTGTAGCATTCAGAAAAACAAACAGGCTTTGCTGGGGTGGGGGTTATATTAAAAAATGAACTACAGCTTTCTGTTAGCTCAGGTGGAGCCCAGAATTCACAAATTAGGCTACTGTAAATTGCAGGATCATTAAATTATCAAATATGTTATCTGGCACAAGTTTACTATGTTTAGTGAATTAACCTTCCTGTTATAAATGATAGTATTTATCAAATGCAAATAATTTAGTGTTTGCATGTTTTTTTAATGTGAATAGCAGCTTAATACAATACTAAAGTCACTAAAACTTTTGTTAGAAATTATTATTAAAAGATCTACATTGCAGAAGTTGTATATGGAAGAGCTAAGTTTGGGGGATTGCTTTGTGACTGTAGGACATTTATTCATTTTCCCTGAGGAATTTTTTTCTTTTTGAAGGAAATTAGAAATTTTCCTACTTATCAAGTTTTGATAAATTCTTCATGACAGGTGTCTTAGAAGCAACAGGCTAGCTGAAATGGCAGGATACAGGTTTGGCCAGGGTTTTGCCTGTGTGTGTATGTGTTTATATATATATATATATATATATATATATATATATATATATATATATATATATTTTTTAGTTCGTTAGGAAATTGATGGAGATAAAAATAAAGGTAACCTCCTCCACTTTTCTTAACACAAACCAAGGGAATATTTGGTGTCATTCTCAGACCTTTTTTAAGGTAAAACATGACTTACTATAATTCGAATTTTTTTTTGCATATTGTGGTTTATCTGACCTACAGTTTAATTCAAATAAATTTTTGAATGAAACTATGCAGGACACAGTTTGCCAAAAATAGTATGGACTATACAACCATATGCATCCATTTTGGCTATAAAAATACTTACCTTATCCAGTTAGTTAATGCAAAGTATGCACAGGTAGGTTAATTGAAAGGATTCACAAGATTTCACAGATAATAAACATTTAAGATTCTAATCAAGGTAAAAAATAGAGTATAGTCAGAGAAAGAGAACAGGTAAACACATGGGTCCTAAGAATTCTCTAAGCCTAGCTTCCTCAGATCCTTTCTAAGTTTCATAGGATGTACTATATGTATGGATTATGATTTACTGAGATGTCCATAAAGACCTTCGTTTCAAGATATTTCCACAGAAACTGTTTGTATTGTTGTTATTTACTTGTTGGTTTCAATGCACTCCAGATTACATAAGGAAATCAGATAGCCAGATGTTGGTCATTTATCTATATATTTCCAAACAATGGTGCTGGATACTGTCAGAGGAATTTCAAAATTTAAAGAACACATTAAAAAGTATTAGCGAGTGCATCTCATCTTTATCACAGAGAAGAGTCTTCAGCTGACTTCCAGGTAATTCCAGATATAATCATAGGAATGTTCCCATCTAGATGTAAGATATATCTATCTTATACAGTTCATGAACCAGATTTTCATTCTGGATATGTATGGACATAGCAAAAAACCTCTACTTTTTAAACATCAGTTAGACTAGACAAAAATTATTGGTATTTAATCTAAAACTATATTATACTAGGTAAAAAAATCATTGGCATTTTAATTAATGTTGCCTTTGTAATACGATTTGTGCTTTGGAATACAAGTCATTACCTTGGAAATATGGTGAGATTTATCAAATTATATATGAGTAAATGTTTCATCTAACATTTCAGCTGATTTGGGTGACATCAAATTTTATTCCTAGAATGGGTTAGCCCCAGGATATGTGTCAATGGAAGAAGATTGCCATGTTTTTACCCTCAGTCTGTCATCAAGGAGCACTCACTGATTTTTAGGTTATTAATAGAATATGGAGCACTGACAGCCAGGATGTATTCACCAGCTATACTTCATGTCCTCCAGCTTTTCCAGAATGCCCAGGAGGAAAGACATCCTAGAAGCTTCCAATTACCTGTAGAATTGTTTCAGTGCCTTCTGAGACTTGAAGACATCTACTTTTGCTGATCTACTGTGGTGCAGTATAAGGTTATTTGTACTGACCTCAAGTCTTTATTCTTTAGGGAGTTATCTTCAGCTAGTATATGAAGGATATAGTGTGACCAATTTTACCTTTGTTAGGATGAAACTAGGAAAAACTCTCATCAGGAGTATTTGGTATTAGTTACTAAAATAAATAATAACATTGTGGGATAATATAAGTTCTTGAATGTCCCCTGAAAATTGATTGTGTCTCCTAAATGTTTTAAATTATATGTCAACTGATAATATATGAAGTATTTTATCTTACATTTTACAACACTTTACTATTTAAAAAAAACGATTTTAAAACAAGATCTTTTTAAAAAAACATGCAAAATTGATAGTATCTGAGTGGTCAAGAGGCTCACCAGGAATATTTTAGCATAATATAATTTATATCAACATCTCCAAATCTACTTCTAATAAAAATGAAATTAAAAGCAAGAGTTTTAAAACAAATCATTTTATTTTTTAAGTTTATGTATTTTGAGAGAGAAAACAAGTAGTGGAGAGACAGAGAGAGGGGAGAGAGAGGATCCCAAGCAGGTTCTGCACCACTAGCACAGAGCCAGATGTGAGGCTTGAACTTACCACTTGTGAGATCATGACCTAAGCCAAAATCTAAAGTTAGATGTTTAATTGACTAAGCCACCCAAATCCCCTTTTCAACCTGAGTGTTGTTCTCAGGAAACTTCAAATTCAAAATCTGAAATCACAACTGAGAGCTTGTTTTTCTTATCAAAGCTATGTACAGATTTAATGCAATCCTTATCATAATTCCTGTATAATTTTTGCAGAAATAGAACCAACAACCCTAAAATTTGTATGGAACCTCAAAATAGATAAAGCAATCCTGAAAAAGAAAACCAAAGCTGGAGGCATCACATTTCCTGATTTCCAACTATATTACAAAGCTATAGTAATTAATAATCTCTCTCAAAATAAATAATAAATAAACTTAAAGAATAACATTTTAAAAATTAACTCAGATCAACCATATTTATGTCAATTTAATTTTATTTTTTGGTGATTTCCATGTATTTATTTCTTAAGTAACTTTTGTCAGTATCAATCTTAAACTGTTAGTGATCTGTTTTGTTTTAATTTAATTTAATTATTGATAAATATAAAGCATAAATAATACTGGTGATTAATTGGACTTGCAAATTTTTATAGTATAGCATGTCATATATATATTTCTTTGCTTATAATTAAATACCTGTAGGATATAGAATTTTTATATTTCTGGGCTTTCTATTCTGTTCTATTGATCTATGTGTCTAGTTTTGTGCCAGTACCATACTGTTTTAATTACTACAGCTTTGCAACATACCTTGAAGTTTGGAATTACGGTACTTCCAACTTTGTTTTCTTTTGTTTTGTTTTTTCAAAATTGCTTTGTCTATTCATGGTCTTTTGTAAGTTCACATAAATTTTAGGGTTGTTTTTTCTAGTTATATGAAATATGCTGTTGGTATTTGGATGGATATTGCATGAGTCTGAAGATTGTTCTGTGTAGTATAAATATTTTAACAATATTTGTTTTTCCACTCCATAAGCATGTTACTGCTTTCCATTACTTTGTGTTATCTTCAATTTCTTTCATCAGTGTTTTATAGTTTTCAGAATCCAAGTCTTTTACCTCTTTGGTTAGGCTTATTCCTAGATGCCTTATTGTTTTTGGTGCAATTGTAAGTGAAATTATTTTCTTATCTTTCTACCACTTTATTATTGGTGTATAGAAATACAACTTATTTCTGTATATTGATTTTTTGTCCAGTGAATTTACTGAATTCATTTATCAGTTCTAGTAGGTTTTTGGTGGAGTCTTTCATGTTTTCATGTCATCTGCAAATAGGGAAAGTTTTATTTCTTCCTTACCATTTTGGATGTCTTTTATTTATTTTTTCTTGGTCCTGACCTTAGAGAAGGAGCTCTATGCTTTTTCCAATTATGTTAAGTTTAATTGACTGAGCCACCAAAGTGCCTAGAGCTAGACATTTTAATGTGACGTATCCCACTGATTGATTTGTGAAGATTGAATCACTCTTGTAATCTAGGAATAAATCCCACTTTATCATGGTAGATATTTCTTTTATTGCTTGATTTGGTTTGGAAGTATTTTTTTGAGGATTATTGCATTCATGTTCAGCGGAGATTTTGGCCTATAGTTCTCTTTTTCAGTGGGTGTTTATCTGGTTTTGGTGTCAGGGTAATGTTCATCTCATAGAATGAATTTGGAAGTTTTCCTGCCTCTATTTTTTTTTTTTTTGGAACAGTTTGAGAATAGGTATTAACTCTTTTTTAAAGATTTTGCTAAGTTTTACCTGTGAAGCTCTCTGGTCCTGGACTTTCACTGGGATTGTTTTTGATTACTGATTTAATCTTCTTGGTAATTGAACTTTTCAAATTTTATATTTCTCTCTGCTTCAGTTTTGGTAAGTTATATATTTCTAGGAATTTATCCATTTATTCTAAGTGGTCTAATTTGTTGACATTATTATTCATAATCTTCTCACAATTCTTTGTGATTATTTGGTGTTGTTATTTCTCCTCTTTCATATTGATTTTATGTATTTTTGTCCTTTTTTGGTGAGTCTGGATAGAGGTTTATTAATTTTGTTGATTTTTTTCAAAGAATTAGCTCCTGGTGACATTGATCTGTTCCATTGTTTTCTTAGTTTCAATATCATTCGTCTTTAATTTTTATTATTTCCTTCCTTCTGTTAGTTTGGGTGTTGTTTGATATTCTTTTTCTAGTTTCTTTAGATGTAAGATTAGGTGTTTATCTGAGATTCTTCTTGCTTTTTTAGATATTCCTATATTCCTATAAACTTTCCTCTTAGAACTGCTTTTGCTGCATCCCAAAGGTGTTGGTCTGCTGTGTTTTTATTTTCATTTGCTTCCACATACTTTATTTCTTTTTTTAGTTTCCTAGTTGATCCATTCATTGTTTGTACTTATGTTTTCTCTAGATATTTTCTTATGATTGATTTCTAGTTCCATAGCATTGTCATCAGAAAAGATGTGTGGTATGTCTTTGATGTTTTAAACTTGTTTAGGCTTGTTTTCTGGCTTAATACATGATCTATTCTGTAGAACATCCCTTGTACACTTGAAAAAAATGTGTTCTGCTGTCTTAGTATGGGATGTTCTGATTATATTCGTTAATTCCATCTGGTCCATTGTGTCATTCAAAGACACTGTTTCCTTTTTGGTTTTCTATTTGGATTATCTGTCCATCTATATAAGTGGGGCCTTAAAGCCCTCTGTATTATTATTATATTATTATATATTTGTTCCTTTATGTTATTTATCTGGGTGCTCCCATTTTGGGCGCATAAATATTTAAAATTGCTATGTCTTCTTATTGGATTGTCCCCTTTATTATTCTACAATGTCCTTTTTGTTTCTTTTTACCATCTTTGCCTTGAGTCTATTTTGTCTGATATAGGTCTTGCTACTCTGGGTTTCTGACATCCATTTGCATGATAAATCTTTCTCCATCCCATCAGTTTCAATCCGTATGTGTGTTAGGTCTAAAATAAGTCCCTTTTAGGTAGATGGGTCTTGCTTTTTCATCCACATCATCAACCTATGTCTTTTGATTGGAGTGTTTAGTCCATTTACATTCAAAATAATTATTGATAAATACTTATTTATTGCCATTTTTTTACTGCTTTTGTGGTTGTTTTTGTAGTTTTATCTGACCCTTTCTTGTATTTCTCCTGTTCATTGATTGCTGGTTTTCTTTAGTGAAATACTTAGATTTCTCACTCCTTACTCTTTGCATATTTATTAGTGGGTTTTGATTTGTGGTTACCATTCAAGTTATATGTAACATCTTCTGCATATAGCAGTATATATCAAGTTGACGGTCACTTAAATTCAAACCTGTTTTACTGCTCCTCTCCCCCCTACATTTAGGTATTTGTTATCATATTTTATATCTGTTTATTTTGTGAATTTTAATTTTTTTACAAAAATAATTATTTTGGTAGTAGGACTCCCGTCAGGATCGGAACCATGGCAGTCACCAAGGAGCTCTTACAGATGGACCTGTAGCCTTGCTAGGTATCGAGGAGGAAGCAGCGGACAAAGAGGTGAAGAAGGCATACAGGCAGAAGGCCCTCTCCTGCCACCCAGACAAAACTCCAGATAATCCCAGAGCAGCTCAGCTCTTCCACCAGCTTTCTCAGGCCTTGGAGGTACTGACGATGCTGCAGCCAGGGCTGCCTATGACAAGGTCAGGAAAGCCAAGAAGCAGGCAGCAGAGAGAACCCAGAAACTTGATGAGAGAAGAAAGAAAGTGAAGCTTGATCTGGAGGCCCGGGAAGGCAGGCCCAGGCTCACGGCAGTGAGGAGGAGGAGAGCCGGAGCACCAGGACGCTAGAGCAGGAGATCCAACGCCTTCGAGAAGAGGGTTCCTGACAGCTGGAGGAACAGCAGAGGCTGATCCAGGAGCAGATATGCCAGGAACGGGAGCAGAGGTTGAGAGGAAAGGCAGATAATCTTGAAGGCAGAGGAACCCCGAAGCTAAAGCTAAAATGGAAGTGCAAGAAGGTACATGAGTCAAAAGGTGACTACTCCAGAGATGTCCTCCTACAGCTTTTCCAGAAGTACGAAGAGGTGCTCAACCTGGTGCTTTCCAGCAAGAAGGCTGGCACCGCCGTGGTGGAGTTTGAGACTGTCAAGGCAGCGGAGCTGGCTGTCCAAAACGAAGTGAGCCTGCTGGATAACCCCCTGAAGATTTCCTGATTGGAAGGATGGCCCCAGGGCGCAGGGGGCCCCAGGCATCGAGGACTCTCACAGGGCTCAGTGCTGTCCGAGGGGGACTATGCGAGCCTCATCATGGTGCGCATGCGCCAGGCCGCTGAGTGGCAACAGCTGATCACCCAGATGCAGCAAGAGGACGAGGTAGGGCAGCCCACGTAGCCTCCTACCTCCAGCCCACTGTCCCGCCCTAGTCTTCTCTGCCACCAATAATGTTCGGTCTTGTTTTTTGTTTAAAAAAATAATAATAACTATTATTATTTTTACTGCTTTTGTATTTCCTTCTTTCCTACTCTCACTTATGGTCTTTCTTTTCCACTCAAAGAATTACCTTTAATATTTTTTCAGAGGTGACTTAGTGATCATGAACTCCTTTAGTTTTTGTTTATCTGAGAAACGTTGGATAACTCCTATTCTGAATTATATGCTTGCTTAATAGAATACTTTTAGCTATATATTTTCCCTTTCAACACTTTGTATATATCATGCCACTCCTCCTGGTTTGCAAGGTGTCTGCTGAAAAATTTGTCCATAGCCTAATGGAGTTTCTCTTGTGTGTACTGCTTTCCTGTCTTTTTATGCATTTAAAATTCTTTCTTTATCACTACTTTTTGCCATCTTGATTACTCTCTGTCTTGATATGAACCTCTGTTGGTTGATTTTGTTGGGAGATTTCTGCACCTTCTAGATTTCCATATCCTTTTTCTTCCCCAGATTAGGGAAACTTTCATCTATTCTTTCTTCGCATAAATGTTCTGTCCCCTTTCCTCTTTCTTCTTCTTCTGGGATCCTTATAATATGAGAGTTTTAATATGCTTGATATAGTCACTGAATCCCCTAAGTCTATTCTCATTTGGTGTAATTCTTTTTTCCCCTCATATGTTTAGCCTGATTAATTTCTATTTTTCTCTCTTCATGTTCATTAATTCATTCTTCTGCTTCTTCCAGCCTGATATTTATTCCATCAAGTGTATTTTTAATTTTATATATTGTGTTCTTCATCTCTGATTTTTTTCCTAATTGGTTCTTTTTTATCTCTGTGTTAAGCCATCTCACTGATGTTCATCACTTGTTTCTCAAGCCCAGTGAATATCTTTATGATCATTACTTTAAATTCTCTCTCAGGCATGTTACTTATATCTGTTTTGCTTAAGTCTTTTGCTGTGGATTTGTCCATTCCTTTTATCTGTGACATATTCCTCTGTCTTCTTATTTTACATACCTCTCTGTGTCTGTCTACGTGTTAGGAAAGTCAGCTGTGACTCTCGCTCTTGAGAGTAATGGCTAGGACTTGCACTTGTAACTAAGTGGCACCAGTCCTCTTCCACAGGGGACAGTCAGCCAGGATGGAGACTTGGGCTGGCTGGGTCATGCCACGTAGTATGAATAAGTAGGTTGGGGCATGGCCCTGCAAGCTATGGGTGCTGGTTGCCCCCCACTGGCTATTGAGAGTAGGCCAGCCAGGGCTACTTTGCTCAACACATATGGGCACTTTGAATAAGGTGTACCGGTCCTCCACAGGAGGTTGGAAGAATCACTGTTAGCAAGATTTGTGTGCGTCTGGCTGGAGGAGTGGGGCAGGGGATGGGCTTGGTATAATCAAGTTGGTAAGTGCCTAAGGTGTGCTTGTTCCCACAGATGGCTGTGTGTTTTTGAGGGGCAGGTGAGAGACCTAATGCCTGCCAACGCCTTTGTTTCTGAAGAAGTCCTTCAGTGAACTCTGAGATTAGTAACTAACTCTTCCTCCCATAAGCCCCAGGCACCTTTCAAACTGCGGCTTTAAAGTTGTATCTGGAATGACTGTTTGCTGTGCTATCTCTT
Organism: Suricata suricatta; assembly: GCF_006229205.1. Taxonomy (NCBI): domain Eukaryota; kingdom Metazoa; phylum Chordata; class Mammalia; order Carnivora; family Herpestidae; genus Suricata; species Suricata suricatta. The sequence continues at coordinate 76,901,564 of NC_043710.1, read as the reverse complement.
TAAGGGCAGAAGCTCAGCTTTTTATTGCCTTCTGGGGATTTCTCAAAGCTAAGTCCACTGATTTTTAAAGTTCCAGGATTTAAGTCCCTCTTGTTATAATCATAGATAAAATTCAACCGCTTTGATTTGCAGAGCCAAATCTATGGGGACATCTCTTCCCTTTGTAGGCTCCCTGGAGTGCTAGTCTGGTTTTATCCCTCTCGGCACCTGTAGTTTTGTCTTTCAGGTAGTTAGATCATGGGGTTTATGTTTCCATTGAGTTCTTACCCTCCCTACCCTCTCCAATGTGGCTTTTTTTCTACATTTAGTTGTGGAGTTTATTCAGCCAGTCGTTGGGTCCTTTTCGGGATTCTTTGTTCTGGTGCAACTGTTATCTAATTGCATCTATGAAATGAGATGAGTTTAAGATCCTCCTTGTCTGCCATCTTCCCAAGAAGCCTCTAGGATACAAATTTTTTAAAACAATTGTTTTTATAAACAATTTTTAAAACAATTATTTTTATAAACAATAAATATGCTTTAGCCCATCAACTGGATGCAACTTTTAGCACAATCTCATCTGCCAAATACTTATTTTTTCCTAAATTACTTAAAATTTTCATCTTTCTTAATGTATTTATATATTTATCTCTCTTTAGTATACCCATCAGCGATTTCTAACTCTTCCGAAGATTGTACTAAAATCAATACCACCTTATTGAAGGTCACTTCAATTCGCTTTAACACCTTTTGATATTATGTGGGGGTTTTTTTCATTATTTTCATGAATGCAATTATTTAATTGATCTAATATATGTTGACTATCCTCCCATACTGTGACTTACTTTCATATATATATGCCTAAAATATAAGCGTGCTAAAGATTCCCAGGTATAAATTCTATATATACTCAAATGACTATTTTGGGGGGATGAAAATATTTTTATTAAACTGCCTTAGTGTATGACACTTTATTTATGGCATTTTGTATTTTATAACTCATTTAATTTTGAGAAAAATCCACTTCTATATTTCAAAGTGCTTTAGTGAAGTTAAAGGAAATAAGTTTTTGTATAATTAGAAGATAGAAAGAGATAATAATAGATGATAGGTAGATAGATAGATAGATAGATGATAGATAGGAAAGAGAGAGAGAGAGAGAGAGAGAGAGAGAGAGATGATCAATGGCTTTTTGCTGAAGCATAAAAAATTACCTGAAAACTGCACATGACACAATCTAATATATAAAATGACAATCTTTAACAAAGAATGACATATAAAGTAAATTACTGAATAAATGCTTGAAGTAGTCCCTCCTTAAAAAAGTATGAGTGCACCACTGCAGATTAAGAAAACCAGGGGGAGCGGAGGAGGGAGAGAAAGTTGGGGAGAGAGAGGGATGCAAAACTTGAGAGACTATTGAATGCTGAGAATGAACTGAGGGTTGAGGGGGAAGGGGGAGGGGGGAAAAGAGGTGGTGGTGATGGTGGAGGGCACTTATGGGGAAGAGCACTGGGTGTTGTATGGAAAACAATTTGACAATAAACTATTATGGAAAAAAAAAAGAATAGAAAATAAAGTATTAAATCTGCTTTAGTCTTTCAAATGTTACGGTTTTGTGACCACAGACAAAGAAGTTTCACATGTCATTACTGGATCACAGTCCTGGAAGCCTTCCATATCTACCCAGTGAACCACTTGAGCCGCTTTCAAAAGACAAAGACAAAGACAGGATAAACAGAGATGTCAGAACAAAAGCAAAGCTTTTGTAGAAAAATAGTGCTAGAAGTAGTGTATTCTATTATATGTTTAATTACATCTCTTTTTTGGAATCATGTTTCTGAGAATAAAAATGATTAATTATTATAATCATTGCTTAGTTGTAGATTTTATCATCATTGAAAGCTAATGACTTAATGACTGTGTTCCAAGTTACAAATGAATTGTTTAAAATTCTTTATTTCAGTATAATGCCAATCAATCAGTATTGTGTATTTTATTGTGTTTTTAAAATTTTTTAACATTTATTTATTTTTGAGAGACAGAGACAGAGTGCAAGCTTAGAGGGTCAGAGAGAGAGGGAGACACAGAATCCGAAACAGGCTCCAGGCTCTGAGGGGTCAGCACAGGGCTCAATGTGGGACATGAACTCACAAGCAGTGGATCAAGTTATGACCTGAACTGAAGTTGGACGCTTAGCAGACTTACCCACCCAGGTGCCCCTGTGTATTTCACTGTTTCATAGCAATGTTAAACCCATGCTTTATAAGGAAGTGTAGAGAGATGGGTAAGAAAATGTATGTTTTTCCCTTTTCTGCATTCTCATATCCTAACTAGTATCAAATCATTTTATGGTTCTAGCTGAAATATTGCTTTTTCAGTAATTGTATTAATTCAAATATAAATATTAATGTCTTCTTATACTTTTGTCTTTTTCTTATATTTTCCACAATTAAAATGTATGTTTATTTAATTAAAGATTTGATTAATGTTTATTTTCCTCACCAAATAATATATTTTATGAGGAGAGAGGTCAGTTGTTACTCTATAGTATACCCTAAATGCCGAATACAGGGAGTTACAGATAGGAAGTAATCAATACAGTTGTTGAATTCTCATAGCTTCTTATTTATTTTCCTACAGTGAAAATAAGAGATAGATACAGTTATGTATGTAAAATATCCAGTGTTGGAGAGGATACTTATTATTATAATGATACTTCATACTTGAGGCATCTTTTCATTATTATAAGCAGCTTCACATTTCTTTTAAATGAAAGGACTCTCAGAAAGCTTGGAGTGGGGGCTTAATGCAATGAGTGTCACTTAATGTAATGAGAGTCTCAAATTCTTGGTCAACAGTGTGTCATAGAGAAAAATGTCTTAAGACATTATTAATCAAATTCAGATTTGTATGAGCAAAACTGCCAGAACTTTGGACATTAGAATGACATAGGTTCAAATGGAATGGAATGTTAGGAGAAATGTAAAAATAAATGGGCCAGGGGCACCTGACTGGCTCAGTCAGTAGAGTGTGGAACTCCTCATCTCAGGGTTTTGAGTTTAAATACTGCATTGGGTATAGAGATTACCTAAAAATAAAATCTTAAAAAAAAAAAAAACAGAAGGAAAGAAAGAAATGAATTCAGGCTTAAAGTATAGATAGGTTTTAATCAAGTTACATTTGTGCATCAGTCAAAGAGGAGAGGAAGGCTGTATGAACTGAATTTATTTTGATGGGGCAAGCCTTTGAATGGAATTTCTTAGAAAAAAATATAGTCTGATGAGTTTAATTAGCTTTTGCATCTATATCCAGGTTTTATAAGTCAGTATGGAGATTCTAGATTGCTTCATATAACTTGAAAAAGGTAACAATATGCAGAACCAACAAACTATTTGCAAATAAGTGAATGAGTTTTTGTTACAGTAGTCTGGCAATTAAGTTTTAAATACTTTTTATAAAATCACAATTAGAGTACAGTCTAGTACTATGATAATTTTCCTTGGCCCTGAATTAAAATTAGGGCAGTTTTCAGTTTATAATTTTGAATGAGACTGCAAAAATCAGCAGTTCTCTCTTTTGTTTCTGGAAGTAATCGATAAGGTAATAATAAAAATATAAATATTCAAATGATTCAGTCTTTGATATAAAGAAGTACTAGTTAAACCCAAGACATCATATTCTGGAGAAAAGTGCTTATGTCTTGAGGAAGAAAAGTTATAGAACCCTGGCTATGAGATACTGCGATTAAAATGTTCGGGTGGAAAATGTAAACATGTAAAGCATATTTTCTCAGAATAAGGAGCCAGTGCACCATATGTCATTTTTAACCCCCTTGTTCTCATCTATGGGGGTTGGGTGGGGAGATGCATATATTGGTACCAGGAATAAACTTGGTTCTCCACTGAAAATGCGATAAGGTGAGCCTAGATGAGGAATCTCGTGGAAACATACTGACTATGGTAGTAAAGAGACTTAGACCATTGTATTTATGAAAATAAGATCCTGGCTTAGTGTTTTCCCTATTTTCAGATTTTATATCAGTTTGATCATACATATAGAATCTGGGATCATAAGAATAGTTAAATCTCTCCTGAAACAGTGTCTGGCAAATTCATGTAAGATTTCCATTCAAACTGATCATCTTGTAAAATATCCCTGTCATTTATGATGAATATTTACCAAAACAAAACAAAACCCACTGCATGATTAAACATTAATTAGCATTATGTTTGACTAGGAGCATCAAAGACCTGGAGAATAATTACTTAAAATAAAAGTGGATTTCTTTAAAAATATTTTAATGTTTATTTTAATGTTTACTTAATCTTTTAATGTTTATTTAGTTTTTAGGAGACAGAGAGACAGAACACAAGTGGGGGAGGAGCAGATAGAGAGAGAGAGACAGACAGACAGACAGACAGAATCTAAAGTAGCCTCCAGGCTGATGCGGGACTCTAACTCAGGAACCATGAGATCATGACCTGAGCTGAAGTCGGTAGCTTAACCGACTGAGTCATCCAGGTGTCCCAAAAGTGATTTTCTAAAATATGAACAAATCGAGAAGTGAGCACACATGCTCACATGACCACTCCAATGCCGTTAGAAACTCCAATATTTTTTCTTTGTGCAGTTGGATTATCCAGAGAGAACTGAAACTAAAAGAAACAGTACAATTATATAGAGATATAATTACAAGAAAGGAAGGAAGGAAGGAAGGAAGGAAGGAAGGAAGGAAGGAAGGAAGGAAGGAAGGAAGGAAGGAAAGAAAAAGGAAAAGGCTTTCATGATACATAAGTCTTGGGTGTATAAGTATCCAGAAGAATCAATCCTACATCATATGGCATAAAGTTAATTAGTTGCAAAAAATACATAAAAATTCCTCGTGCTGAAGCAAGAATACTATTTATTTCCAAAAGCTTAAAAGAATTATAACTGGTCTTAGACTTCTTCAGAATAATTGTCAAAACTAGAGGACAGTGGAGCAACTTCCCTTAAATCTTCATGAGAAAAAAACAAAGTGATACAAGGATTTCATACATTCCTAAACTAAATAGAGACAACAGAAAAGCAGTTCAGACTGTACAAATAAGAGAAGAATATTTTTTTGTGAAGCTTCTAGAAGAACCAAGCTAAGCAAGAGCTAAAAAAATAAAAATTCAACAAAAAGTCTGGTGATGAATACTGAATGCATTTAACCAGAGGTGGAGGGCAAACATTGTGAATTTGGGGGCAGGATGTAAGTTTTCATACGATCTCCATGTTACATTCCCAATATTCATTATATTATTATGATATTATATTATGATATATTATTCATTACATTTCATGGCTCTACTTTTCCAGTCTGTCATAAGCAAGCCCTGTCAGCCTGTATCCAGAAGTGTCTTTCTCAGCACTCTTGCTCCTACCTCTGCCTCTATCCCAGGGCAGGGTCTAAGGACAGTTGATTTCTCTTTCCCTTGCCCTGAGCAGTGGAACTGTGGCTTGTACCACTGTGTTCCCATGGCCAACCGTTTCTGGCGCATCCTCTAGAGAAGCATGCCTCGGTTTTGAATCACTGCAGGATCCTGACCATGAAAAGATTTCCTGCCCCTGATCCCCACCCTTTACAGACTGTGGAAGGGTGACAGCCAACTTTTGCCTGGTGTCAGGTTAGGGAGTAGGATGTGGGTAGCTTTATCTCTTCTCTCCAGTAGCAATAGATCTTCACCTCCTATGAGAACAGGGCACAAAATGTTGCTTGCTCCTTCTATAACAGGAAATACCTTTGCTTCTTATCATAGAAGGGTTTGGGGTACCAGCAGGTTTCATGCTTATTTGTCATTCATGAAGAGCCTAGACTTCTACACTTACCCTAGCTCTATCCTCAGATCCTGGTAAGTCTTAGAAAACCCTAAAATTGTCTTTCCTCTATCTTTTTTGTGTGCATCCTGTGGCAGCTTGTGGGAAAAAAAAGCTACTGAGTGGAGCAGATTCCTTATGTGTTTGAAACTCCCAGGGATACTAATTTGTCACTCTACCCTAACTCAGACTTCAAAACTTTGTTAAAATGTCAGTTGTTTTTTTCTTACCCCGATTAAAAAAATACTGCATCAGAACTCAAACGGTACTGAAACTCAAGACACTCAATCCCAAGCACCAGAAGGTCTGAATATGTTACATGGCAAGGAGGTATCAGGTTGAAGATTTTTAATTTGAATGATTAGTTGTAAGTAACTTTAAACTGAACATACTAGGGGTGTCTGGTTGGCTGTTGGTTAAGTAGCTGACTTTGGCTCAGGTCATGATCTCATGGTTCATGGGTTCAAGGCCTGCCACGGGCTCTGTGCTGACAGCTCAGAGCCTGGAGCTTTCTTCAGATTCTGTGTCTCCCTCTTTCTCTACCCTCCTCTGGTGCTTGCTCTCTGACTCTCTCTGTCTCAATAATAAATAAATATTTAAAGAAAAATTGAAAAACATAAAATAATATTGAGTTCTTGAATTTTTTTGCCTAATCTCAGAAATGACTAAGAATGCCTCCCTTATATGATTTTTATTACTTTCTACCATTCCAATATATACTATATTTTTGTGGTGGTTGATTTTCAAATATTATATTATGAAAATGACTTGGTTTCATTTTATCTTCTTATTTTCAAATACCTCTTTTCATTGTTTTATAGGATTCTTTTTACAAGCTTGTGCTCTCTTTTTTAAATAACCAGATGAGTACAAATCACATTATTTTTTAAAGCGTGCATCAATTTTACTTGTAATAAATATGCAATAGTTGGTGAAGTTTCTGTCACTATTTCACTTGCGTCACTCATTATAGAGACTTGTTTCTCCCATGGAAGACAAAGGAAAAGTTTGTCTCTGACTAGAACTGAACTCTCGTTAGGGTGGGAAATGATCCCTCTTAGATTCAGGCATTTACTTTCCGTCAGATCTCCTGGTGTTTATGTTAACATATTTAAGCAAGTTAGTTACATTTGGATTCCTGTTAACACATTTCTTCATAAATGCAAGGGATTTTCTCATTAAACTCAATCTAATAATATTCCACCACCATTTGCAAAATGAGCTTAAAAGAGCCAAGTACAAAGTACAGTGATTCCACTATTTTTAACTGAAGTTCTCATATTGTACTTTGCTCTTTGTTTCCTGCTGTGCACATTTACTTGAATCTGCTTTTGGGATTTGCTTTGTTTTCCTTGCAATAGTCTTGGCTTTTTATCTTTTGTTTTGTGATCTGTTCTATTTTCATTCTTTGAATTTTCTTTCATTATTATTATTACTATTATTATTATTTGCTTTTCCCCTATTTTATGCTAGATTAACCACTGCCTGTTTCATAAAGTAATCTACCTCTTTGTCCTATGCTTGTCTTGAGGCTCTTTCCTTATTCCAAAGTATGCCTCTTCAAAGGAATTGGTTATATTATTTATGTTTATTTATTCCCAGTGTTCTCTGTGTTTCATGGTCTCATTGTCATTTTTATGCTAGAAATCTTTAGCTCTCTTATCATGCAAGTTCCCTATATGTCATATAGAGTAGAGACTTACTGTTCTACGATGAACCTAAGAGCAGTCAGTATATAATGGCAATAAATGAAAATTGAGTGTCCAGGTTTCCCACTCCCTCGGTGGCTGAGAACCAATGTAGTGCCCTTCATCTATCAGTGCCTCTTTCGTTTCACATGAAGAGAGTAGATAAATAAGTGTGTTCTAGATATTTGCGAGGGCCTCTTACTAGGAAGCACAGCAGTTGAAGAAGACTTTTTGTGAACTGAATATTGATGATATTTAGCAGACCTGTAATTTTACATGACTGTCATTCAATATCACTTTCAATTACTTCTAGTGGAACCGATTGCAGTTGATAAATCAGCTAGATCACTAAAGTTAAAGAGATAAAGTACGTATTTGAAGTTTAAAAAAAAAGGCAGTGTAAACATACAAACAAGTTGCATTGTGTTGGTTGATTTGAATAGCTCCAAAGTACAAATTATTACCAGCCACAACTTAATGAGAAAGAAGTCAGCTGGGCTCTCAAGGATTTTTGTGATCCTCTGTCTTTCCATCTGGCTTACCTTCCCCCATTTGCTTGGTACAGCAGCTGCCTACAGATATTATTCTGATTTTGATTGCCAGAGTAGTGTTTGAGTGACTAAAGCTTACACAATATTAGAGATAATCAATCTCAACAAAAACAAACTCATTCTGTTTGTGACAGCATAAATGGAAATTTTGACATAACTATTACTGCTTCTCTTATATAAAGGTAACATCACTGGAAATACCTATGTAATTGAATGTGTTATTTAAGGACTCATATTCTAAATTATTCACATGGAAGCAATAATATAGTAGAATAATTCTAATTATTAGGAATACTGGAATTAATTATCTTAGTGTCAAAAATATATCAAAGAAAAGTAATTGTGAGAACATGTGAGAGAACGAATTAGTTCTCATTTGATTTCAAAGTTTTAACATGTAGGCAGTAGATAAACTCTATTAGCAAGAATGACTAATTTTTGAAAAAAAGATATAAGGGTCTTGTATAATTTTTAAAATGTTTATTTATTTATTTTTTAAAATAAATTTGTAAATGTTTAATTATTTATTTTGGAGTCAGAGTACAAGCAGGGGAGGTGCAGAGTGAAGGGAGAGAGAGTCCCAAGCAGGCTGTACGCTGTTGGCACAGAGTCCCAATAGGGAGTGAAATTACAAACTGTGAGATCAAGACCTGAGCCAAAATCAAGAGTCAGATGCTTTACTAAGGGAGCCAACAAAGGCCCCAACCTGTTACCAATTTTAAAATCACAATTGCTTTTTCAACTCTGACTTCCTTGACAATTATTGACATTGTAAAAGACTATTTAGTAAACATAAATTACTATTATCCAAATGTATCTTTGATTTGTCATAACACTATTGGGGAACAAATGTGTTCAGATCAATCAGTTTACTTCACCGCATACTGAAGCCTGTGTCAAAATAGCACTGACACTATCATCCAAAACCTTGGTTACAGTTCCAGATTATTCACATACTATAAAACATTTCATTTCAATTTCTTTTTGTGGTAATTATAGTAGTTTATAAATAACCAAGCACAATATGCAGGTTAATAATTGTTCAGACAAAAAAAGGATAGAAAAGAAAATGCAATAGAATTTGAACTACAATAGAGGTTGTGCAGATAACTTAATTGATGTTAGTGTTACTCATATTAAGAAACAGGAAAATTTTTTTTAAAAAGCAACTTTTTTGATTGTGAGGTGGAGACTTACAGCGGAGGATGAGCAAATGAAGAGTAATGTCCTTAAGATAAATAAAATTTCATCTTTGAGAAGAAGCAATGCTCCCAGCTAACAGTTAATCATTAAGACTTTGCAGATGGTTAGTTGTCAATAATTCCCTGAAGATATTTCTTTAAATTTAATACACACTCTCTAATGTTTATTAAATACTTGCCCAATATAGAATGAATGCAAGTCACAGAGGGAATTTCAGAACAATAACATCTAATTTCCATGTCCTCAAATTTTTACATTTTAACCGAGAAGTAAAAAAAAAACATCTTGGTGAAATAGAAAACAATAACAGAAGGCAGAGTATGATTACAGGCCATTGTATTTTATAATTTCTGTAATATTGGCTTCTTTTTTCCTTTCCATTTAAGAATTCTAAAATGTTAGATTTTCTACAAAACATGATGTTTATTTTATTTTTAATTTCAAGGGAGAAGGACCTTTGGCTTTTAGACTTTGTTATGAATTTCTATTTCACTCCTCTTACTGTAATGAGAGCACTGTTTGTAATATTTCTAATTTGGGAAATTGCTGATTTTTTTGGATCAAATATTTGATTACTCAGTGGAATGGTCTATGTTTGAGAAGCAAGAATATTCTCTATTATCAATATGAAAATTTGGTATCTGTTGGTAATATTTAGGTTAAGTTATGTTGGTCAGGTTACTATATCCTGTAAAAGACTTGACCATTACTGGATAAAATTCTCTTGTATATGGCTTTTCGTCCAGAAGCCTTTTATGTTTGGCACAAAGTGGGACTATGGACTCAAGCAGAAAGTCACAATGTGACTTGCTTAAGGAGTTATAGCAGATTGTGGGTGTCCAGAATAAGCTTGGCAAAGGATAAAATGGAAACAATGTAGCTATTTGAATATTTACTCAGCTTAATTTATTGGACGGCATTCTTAATTATGCATATGTGAGAGAAATACCAAATTTTTCACACACACAACAAGAACCCACTATTATTGGAATCCTGAAAAGTTTACTTGCTTCCCACTTTACGGTGAGAGAGTTTAATTTTTTTTCCAGCAATGGTAACTGCCAGCTAGAACAAAAACTAATATTTTTCAGGAAAAAACAACAGAAACAAGAGTCTTAACAACATAACATCTACAAGGTTCAGTATATGATAAAAAAGAAAAGTTTAGAGTTACAGAGAGATAGGAAATGTATCCCATTAGTAGCCAGTAGAAATATATACCAAGAAGACTCAGATGTAGGAGTTTACAGAAAAGAGCAGTAAAGAAATTTAAGTATCTGTTCAAGAACTAAATAAAAAAAGATAAATATAATAAAAACATCTGGCTACTATTAGCTGAAGAATTAAAGCTGGAAAAATGAACAAATGGAAATCCTAAACATTATAATGAAGTAGATAAATTGTAGATTTCAAAGATAGGATTTAATGGCAGATTAAAATGCAAAGAATTAGCAAATTTGAAAAATACATGAACATTAAACATTCAATCAAAACAGAGAAACAGAGAACTGGAATAATAGAGTCACAGTGACCTAAAATCATATAATCTAACAAATGTATAATTGGAACAAAAACAAAAAATTTGAGAAGAGAAAGAATGGGAAATTTTTTAAGAGACAGATAAAAATTCTCACTCTAAATATAAAAACTGAATAGAAATACAAAAATTTCAGCTAATCCGGATAAAAACATGCATAGAAAATTATAGTCAAACAGCTGAAAAGTTCGAAACCACCATAGAAATACATCCCCTAACAACAATAAGGACAACAAGAAGCCAAGAAAGTATCAAAAGATAAATAAAAGCAAATTATACCTAGATATCTAGATATTTACAGATAGATAGATAGATAGATAGATGATACATAGGTAGATAGATAGATGATTGATAGATAGATATAGATGTAGATAATGAATACAAAAATGTGAGAATTGTGTCCATGACATACTAATAATTATATTAAACATAAATAGAAGAGAGTGTGAGGTTGAATTAAAAATAAGACTTAATTGTTTGCTGATCCAAAGAAACAAACTTTAGGGGTGCCTGGGTAACTGAGTAAGTTGAGCGTCCAACTTTGGCTCAGGTCATGACCTCACAGTTGGTGGGTTTGAGCCCTACTTCAGTCTCTGTGCTGTGAGCTTGGAGCTCAGAACCTGGAGCCTGCTTTGGATTCTGTTTCTCTCTATCTCTCTCTCTCTCTCTCTGCCTCTCTCCCTGTTGCACATGCTCTCTCTCTTTCTCTTTCTCAAAAATAAACATTAAAAATTAAAAAAAGAAACAAACTTTAAAATGAAAGACAGAGATAACTTGAAAGAAAATGGTTAAAAAAGTATAAGCCATGAAATAATAAGCATGTGAAACTGAACTAGCTAAATTAATATCAGACAGTGTGGACTTCAATGCAGAATATTACCAGAATTAAAGTGACATGTTGTAAAGAAATAATCAATGTACCAAGAAGATACAAGAATACTAAGTATGTGAATGCACTTAACCAGTCAGCTGTAACACTCATGAAAGAATAATAATACAACTAAAAATAGAGAAACCGACATCCACAGTAATAAAATCTTACTCAGTAATTGATAAAGATTTAGACAAAGATTAGTAGGAGAGTCAATTGGAATAAAACTATCACACTATTTGATCTAATAGATATTTATATAACAGTATCCCCAACAACTGCAGAATATACTATCTATCAGTATACATGGAATTTTTCAGCATTCACCAGGATAGGGCATACACTGGCCTATAGTACAAGTATCAATAAAAGTAACATAAGAAAACTCATAAAACATGTTTTGTAACCACATAGTAAGAAAATGGAAACAGTCTACAATAGGACATTTGGAAAAATCTCTGAAAAATGCTTAAATAATAAAAAATAGAGTGTGAGTTGAATGGCTTAAGGAAGAGAAATCAAAGTGTTTAGGATGTGTAAGAGCAGGCCTCCAAGGGAAATCTATTACCTCTTAATGCTCCTTGTAGGAAAGTAGAATGATTTGGATGGATTTAACTAAATTTGTTTTTTAATAGTTTTATATTTTGTATTTATATATTTTATATTTGTATGTTTGTATAAAATAGCAAAGGACTTAGAAGAGCCAAAAGTTGGATTGAATTTGAGGGATTTTCCTCACCTGACTTTAAGACTTTCAACATAGCTTCAGAAACAAGTCATGGTAGTATTGGCAAAATGATAGACAATGGATAATGGGAATTAAATAGAGAGTCCAGTAAAAGACATGAATTTATGTAGTTAATGGATATTTGACCAAGGCACCCAAACAGTAAACAGTTCAATGGTTTTATATATGTATATACATATATATATTCAACATATTGTGCTGAAATACATGGATAACCTCATGGGAGGGAAAAAATTCTGAACCCTTTCCTTGTAACATATACCAAAATTCACCAAAAATAATCATAGAGCAAATAATAAAAATTTAAACTACAAACATAATGGAAAATTTTATCTTTGTAAGTAAGCAGAATTTACTAGAACACAATAAACATAATTTTAAAAATGGTAAATATGTTTCATCAAATCAAAAACTTTTGCTTATGAAAAGACAGTGTTGCAAGAATGAAGAGTCAAGCCAACAACTGGGAATATTTTATGCACAGTATCTGAAAAGGATTCATATGTAATGTTAACAAACAACTCATTTTTAATGAAAAAGACAAATTGAACAATAGAAAGAAAGCAAAAGATCTGAAAATACATTTAACAAAAGAGAAATGTGCCATTAGAGAAATAAAAATGTGCCTAACATCAGGTAATTCTAAACCAAAACCTCTGTGAAATATGTTTTCATATTCATCTGAATGACTACAACTAAAAGACTAAATAAAAGCAAATGTTGGCAGAGATGTGGGACACCCAGTATTTTAATTTCTTTCAATGTTTATTTATTTTTTAGAGAGACAGAGTATAAATGGGGGAAAGGCAGAGAGTGAGGGAGACACAGAATCTGAGACAGGCTCCAGGTTCTGGGCAAGCAGCACAGAGCCTGACATGGAGCTTGAATTCACAGATGTGAGATCATGACCTGAGCCAAAGTCGGAGACTCAATGGACTGAGCCACCCCAGTGTTCCTGAGACAGCCAGTATTTTAATACTTTGGTAAGTGAAGTGTAAAATGACACAACCACTTTGGAAATAGTTTAGCAACTTCTTATATAATATATAGATACCTACCTATGACTCAGAAATTTCAGTCCTAGGTATATATCCAAAAAAAGTAAAAAAAAAAAAAAATTAAAGGGAATTGAATATTTATTGCTATTTTATCTATGATAATCAATAACAAGAATAATCAACCTATATTCCAATGGAGAAATGATATATAATTGTGGTGTGATTGTACAACAAAACACTACCTAGCAATGGAAAGCATATTAAAAATTGACTGCCTAAGTAACAAGAGATGAGAAGGACATTATATAATAATTACAGGATCTCTCCATCAGGAAGAGCTAACAATTATAAATATCTATGCGCCAAACTCGGGAGCGTCCAAATACATACGACAATTAATCACAGACAGAAACAATCTTATTGATAAGAATGTGCAAATTGCAGGAGACTTTAATACTCCACTGACAGCAATGGATAGATCAACCAGACAGAAAATCACCAAAGAAGCAATGAACCTAAATGACACATTGGAACAGATGGAATTGATATATTTAGAACTCTGCATCTAAAGATAGGAAATTCACCTTCTTTTCGAGTGCACATGGCACTTGGCCAAGACAGATCACATACTGGGGCATAAAGTAGCCCTCCATAAGTATAAATGAATAGAGGTCATACCATGCACACTTTCAGATCACAATGCTATGAAACTTGAAATTAACCAGAGGAAAAAAGTCTGGAAAACTTCCAAAAATGTGGAGGTTAAAACCACCCCACTAAAGAATGATTGGGCTAATCAGGCAATTACAGAAGAAATTAAAAAATATATGGAAACAAACGAAAATGAAAATAAAAAATCCAAAATCTCTGGGATGCAGCCAAGGCAGTCCTAAGAGGAAAGTATATTGCAATCCAGGCCAATCTCAACAAGCTAGAAAATGGGCCAATTCAAAATCTAATGGAGCACCTACTGGAACTAGAAGGGAAGCAGCAAGAGCACCTCAAACCCAGCAGAGGAAAAGAAATAATAAAGATCAGGGCAGAAATAAATAATACAGAATTCCAAAAAACAGTCAAGCAGATCAATGAAACCAAGAGTTGGTTCTTTGAAAAAATAAACACAATTGATAAACCTCTAGCCAGGCTTCTCAGAAAGAAAAGAGAGAGCACCCAGATAGACAAAATCATGAATGAAAATGGATTTATCACAACTAATCCCTTAGAAATAGAAGCACTCATCAGAGATTACTATGAAAAATTATATATCAACAAACTGGACAACCTAGAAAACTGGACATATTCCTAAATGCACATGCACTGCCAAAATTCAAACAGGAAGAGATAGAAAGCATGAATAGACCAATAAGCAGAGAAGAAATCAAATCCGTTATCAAAAATCTCCCAACGAATAAGAGCCCAGGGCCAGATGGCTTCCCAGGGGAATTCTACCAGACATTTAAAGCAGAGCTCATACCCATTCTTCTCAAACTATTCCAAAAAATAGAAATAGAAGGAAAACTTCCAAATTCATTCTATGAAGGCAGCATCACCTTGATACCCAAACCAGACAGAGACCCAGCCAAAAAAGAGACCTACAGACCAATATCCTTAATGAATACAGATGCAAAAATACTCAACAAGATACTAGCAAATCGAATTCAACAGCTTATAAAAAGAATTATCCATCATGATAAAGTGGGATTCATTCCTGGGTAACAGGCTGGTTCAATATTCACAAATTCATCAATGTGATCCATCACATTAATAAAAGAAAGGATAAAAACCATATGATCCTTGTCAATAGATGCAGAAAAAGCTTTTGACAAAATACAGCACCGTTTCTTAATAAAAACCCTTGAGAAAGTCGGAATAGAAGGAACTTACCTAAACATTATAAAAGCAGTTTATGAAAAGCCCACAGCCAATATTATCCTCAATGGGGAAAAACTGAGAGCTTTCCCCCTGAGATCAAGAACACGACAGGGGTGACCACTCTCACCACTGCTGTTTAACATAATGCTGGAAGTCCTAGCATCAGCAATCAGACAACAGAAGGAAATAAAAGGCATCAGAATTGGCAAAGAAGAAGTCAAACTTTCACTTTCGCAGATGACATGATACTTTACATGGAAAACCTGGCAGATTCCACCAGAAGCCTTCAAGAACTGATCAATGAATTCAGTAAAGTTGCAGGGTACAAAATCAATGTACAGAAATCAGTTGCATTCCTACACACCAAAAATGAAGCAGCCTAAAGAGAAATCAAGAAACTGATCCCATTTAGGATTGAACAAAAAACCATCAAATACCTAGGAGTGAACCTAACCAAGGATGTAAAAGACCTATGTGATGAAAACTATAGAAAACTTATGAAAGAGATTGAAGAAGACACCAAGAGATGGAAAAACATTCCCTGTTCATGGATCGGAAGAATAAACATTGTGAAAATGTCATTACTACCCAAAGCAATCTACACATTCAATGCAACCCCCATCAAAAGCACACCAACATTCTTGTCAAAGCTAGAGCAAACTATCCTCAAATTCATATGGAACCACAAAAGACCCCGAATAGCCAAAGTTATATTGAAGAAGAAAACCAAAACGGGAGGCATCGCAATCCCAGACTTTAGCCTCTACTACAAAGCTGTCATCATCAAGACAGTATGGTATTGGCACAAAAACAGACACATAGACCAATTGAATAGATTAGAGAACCCAGAACTGGGCCCACAAATATACGGCCAATTAATTTCTGACAAAGCAGGAAAGAGTATCCAATGGAAAAAAGACTGCCTCTTTAGCAGGTGGTGCTGGGAGAACTGGACAGCAACATGCAGAAGAATGAAACTAGACCACTTTCTTACACCATACCCAAAAATCAACTCAAAATGGCTGAAGGACCTGAGTGTGAGACAGGAAACCATGAAAACCCTCGAGGAGAATATAGGAAACAACCTCCTGAACCTCCACCTCAGCAATTTCCCACTCGACACATCCTCAAAGGCAAGGGAAACGAAAGCAAAACTGAACTCTTGGGACTTCATCAAGATAAAAAGCTTCTGCACTGCAAAGGAAACAATCAAGAAAACTAATAGGCAACCAACAGAATGGGAAAGGTAATTGCAAATGACATATCAGATAAAGGGCTAGTATCCAAAATCTACAAGGAACTCACCAAACTCCACACCCACAAAACAAATAACCCAGGGAAGAAATGGGCAGAAGACATGAACAGACACTTCTCCAAAGAGGACATCCAGATGGCCTAGAG
>NC_043710.1:76864812-76884772 GCF_006229205.1 Suricata suricatta | reverse complement strand
CTCATCATCAGGGAAACACAAATCAAAACCACACTGAGATACCACCTCACACCAGTCAGAGTGGCTAAAATGAACAAATCAAGAGACTATAGATTCTGTGGAGGGTGGAGAGACGGGCACCCTCCTACACTGTTGGTGGGAATGTAAACTGGTGCAGCCACTCTGGAAAACAGTGTGGAGGTTCCTCAAAAAACTATCCATAGAACTCCCTTATGACCCAGCAATAGCCCTGCTAGGGATTTTACCCAAGGGATACAGAAGTGCTGATGCAAGGGGCACATGTACCCCAATGTTCATAGCAGCAATCTCAACAATAGCCATAACATGGAAAGAGCCTAAATGTCCATCACCCGATGAGTGGATCAAGAAGATGTGGTATATATATATATACAATGGAGTATTACATGGCAATGAGAAAGAATGAAATCTGGCCATTTGTAGGAAAGTGGATGGACCTCGAGGGTTTCATGCTAAGCGAAATAAGTCAGGCAGAGAAGGACAGATACCATATGTTTGCACTCATAGGTCTAACAGGAGAACAGGAGAAAACTAATGGAGGACCAGGGAGAGGGGAAGAGGGGGAGAGAGAGGGACACAAAACTTGAGAGACTATTGAATACTGAAAATGAACTGAGGGCTGAAGGGAGACTGGTTCGAGGGGAAAGAGGTGGAGGTGATGGAGGAGGGCACTTGTGAGGAAGAGCACTGGGTGTTGTATGGAAACTAATTTGACAATAAACTACTTAAAAAACAATTGACTGCCTAACAATATGATTGAATTTTACAGACCTTATGCTGAGTGCAATAACCAAGTACAAAAAAATATAGTATATATTGTATAAAGTACATTTATATGAAGTTCAGATGTATATCAGTGGGCCATCAACTTGGAGGATGATTGCTAATGTGTATTTCGGTGGTTAAAGAGGACAGATGGTTCCAAAGAAATTTTTGTTTGTTAAAGTAGACTCACTGGATCCTGGTGAAGGTAGGGAGTTGAACTAAGATCACCTTTGCCCTTAGCAAAGTGCCATCATCTAGGGAGCTGCATTCCTACAGGAATCTAACTCTGCCTGTCTCAAGGACTTGTCAATGGTTGTAAGTTGCAAATAAATTTATTTATTTTTTCTTTTGCCTTTTGTTTCCCACATCAGCAAACATTTATGATGTGTACAAGTTTGGCTTTTTTGGACTCCACATATAAGTGCATACATATAGTATTTGTCTCTCCCTGTCTGAGTTACCTCACTTTGCATAGCATCCTCAAACGTTAGATGCCTTAAATTTATGCAATGTTAAATGTAAAGTACATTTCAAAAAAATCTATGCAGGGCAGAAACTACTGAAAAAATGTGAAAAAAAGATGTTAGTATATATTTGAATTTGATATGAGAAAATAGTATTTCAATATATTGAGAAATTATGTTTTATTTAATTAACAATGAAAACAAATTTGGACTCTGATCTCACACTGAATACAAAAGTAATTTCCATGTAGATTAAATTTTAAACAACATTTAAATGAAAGTAATGTTTAGAAAAAGCAAGGTATAATTTTAGTTTGGGGAAATCTTCCAAAACAATAAAAGCAGTCAAAAGCTGTGTTAAATATATAGTTCGTGAAAATGTTTTAAAGTAATAACAAATCTTTCTGTTAAATGGAAAAAAATATGGACAGATTAGAAAAATACACATAGCAGACAAAACATTAATGCCCTTCTTTATGAAGAGCTAATAAATACAAACACAAAGACACAAAACGCAAAAAAGATTGGGCAATAATAAGAATAGGCATTTTATAAACTATAAACTACAAATGATAAATAAGAATGTAATCATTTAAGTCAAATTAGTAAAACCATTCACAGTCTGTGAAAAGGAGCACCTGTATATCTTTGGGCTCAGATAGAGAAGCATCACCATAAGTGTGCGTGTGTGTGTAAAGTGAGATCTAGGAAGATAGTTGCCATGTTGTCAATGTGTCCTTTATGTAAAATTGGATTTCAAAAGATTTGTATTTTATTACCTAGATTGAAAAAAATTAAATAAGAGGAAGAAATTACCTTTAAAATATTTTTATCAATACATAACTATAATAAAATTGTCTACAAGCATTTCCAGCAAATATTTTAGCTGTTTTCAAACAAGTTTCACTGTTTAACTGCAGCATAGTTATGTAGTGTGTGAAAATTATTTGTTACTGAAAGGTGGCTCTAATTTATTTATTTATTTATTTATTTATTTATTTATTTATACTATGCATTTCAAAATGTTGCTAACTCTTTTTTCAGAAATGTTTTCATGTATCTGATGATAAGAAATATCAAAATACAAGTGAACATTTGGATTAATCAAAGGAAATAAATTAAAACTTTAGAAATGTTATGTTTATATTTGTTGTCCAACTCTTGTTCCCTGTCTTGTGCATTGAAGTTCTAACAATTGCAAACTTAATTTCCTATACCACATTTTCCAACATGACCAGTTTGCTGATTAGTTTTTGTACTATTACTTCTATTTGACACTGTTCATGTGTTTCCTCTTCTTAACATTTTTTTTCCTATGACATTTCACTCTTCTTACACCTGGTTCCAGCTCTTTTCCAGTTCATCAAGCTTTTATATCTCTGATTAATTAAATAAGCCTACACTTTGACTAAACACAAATACATATAGTTCTTATAAATATCTTCACTTATTGTCTTAATTTAAACGCATAGGTACAGTAATGATATCTGTAGCTTAAAATTGTAAAACTTAAGAAAATAATATGTCAATACTCAGAAATACAAACAATTCTTTATACAATAACATATAATAATTTCATGTTACTCCTGTGGAAGCCCATATAGATATCAAGTACAGTTTTCATTTGATCACTGGATCTATGTGCATTACCTGCATGGATGATTACTTGAAAGCAACAGCTAGCTTGAACATGGGGAACCCATGGGACATTTTATATAGAGATTTGTCTTCAAAAATTCCCCTTCACATTTTATGAAAAATGCATAAATAAAACATTATTGTTAGCATAGATTCTGAAGCTGCAATTCATATTTTGTTCATATATAAAACAGAATTAACGTTCCTGTGATTTAAAACACATTGACTAAGCAATTCATTTTATTATTTTTTAATTACAAAGAACAAAATGAAAATTTAAAAAAGTGACAAAAAGGAATGCATCAGTAACAAACTTTGAGTGACTTCATAAATTACTTAATTTCTAAGCCTTAATATCTCAATCTGTAATTTTGGGATTATAGAGATTCCTTTCATCACAGGATTAAGGTGAGAATCATATAAGATGATGTGTGTGAAAAGCTTTAAAAATTATGTGCAAATATTAATAGCTACTACTACTGTGTTAATTTTTCCTTAGAGATCTATAATAAATTGGCTATTTTTTATTCTAAAGAAGTTAAATATTTTAAACTAGTAATAGGAAATATTTAGATGGGAAATATAGTGGATTTTTTTTACCTTAATAGTGATATTTTATAGAAGAATATGGAGACTTAAGAAAATTTTAGTTTTTGAAAACAAGAAGTAAACTAGCTACTTGAAAACTTTTATTACCATTAGCCATATCAGTCATTTTCAATTGGTCAATATTAAAAAGCCAGCTTTTCACATTTAATATAACGAGGGTTAGAAAGCCTTATTTAGTTTAGAGAACATGAAAAGATTAACACAGTATTCCTTCTCTGCAAGCGGAATTTAATGTCAATATATTTTCTAGGGAAGAGGTGCAGTGCATACATATGAACATATTTAGAGTGTGTTATTCTGTGCTACTGATGCTGTTGAAAGTTTTAAAACCTAAGAACCAAGAACTATATTCACAAATTTTAAAGTTTTCCAGAGATACTGCTTTAGTAGTAAACTTCAGACCTGCAAAGCTCAAGTAGGATTAAAATTAATTCAGTCTCCTTTACCTTCTGACTTGATAACATATTCTTCAAGGCAATTTATATGCAAATGTTTATTTGAAAAAGTACAAGATTATTGGGATAAACACCCAACTCTGCTGCATGTCAGAACCAATGTAAAAACTAAAGTAAGACTCATTCAATCTGCATAATAAGCATTTTTTGTGTGTTTGATGGTTGTTTATTTGGATCTATAAGATGGTATCAACCAGGTTTCTGAATTCCCATTAGAGTTGACTTGTTCGGAACAAACCAGGCCTCAGTGGTTATTATATTAAAGATACCTAACTATGCTGCCTCTCTGAAAGCTGAGTAGAAAGATATAAAAATGTTTAATATTTTGCAGAAAGTGATCAATAAACTACTTGTTAAATTGAGTTGTCAGAAAAAAAAATTGGCAAAGATAATTGCAGTATAGTGCTTGCTAGGATCTAGCTGCTAGTTTCCTTCAGTCTCTTTAGCTGACTCCAAGGAAGGGTAGCAAATCTAAAGATTGATGATATTCCTCCCAACTCATTATCTAATGCAGAGAAAGCAACTGATTGGCAAACTTTAACATACATTTGTCATATTTTTTTATTGTATTCTTCCTAACTTTCTGCAATCTTTCTGATTTAGCTTGGAGGTTAATCTTACTGAAAGATTAAAACATCCAAATACAGAAGATGGAGAGACTACTTCATTGTCTCCTCACCATATCCAACTGGGTACTAGGCCCATGATGTAATGCTAATCAACTGGAAACACTCTAAATGTTGAGAGGAGAATCTGAGATTAGTTATCCTTGACCTCATTATTTATAATCCTCTACCTTCTATTCCATCTCTCTTCATCTCTTTAAGACTTCTTTACTCTTTGTCTCATGAATTATGACAATCTCAAATTTTTGGCTTATTGTGTATTTCCTTGTTTATTATAATCTCTCATTGGCATGTAAATTCCATGACTACAGGGACATTGTTTTCTTCAGTCCTGCATTCCCAGTACCCACATTTGTCTCCTCTATGCAGTATTTCCTGAAAAGATACTTGTTAAATTCATAAGTAAATTCTAAGTAATGGCATTTGGTAGGTGTAGCAGCAGCGTGATCTGTCTTGGGACTACAAAACTGTGTTGGGGCCTCTTGTTTTTTGGCTTCCCAATTGCATTGGTTTCTGTTAGCATGATAACTTCTCCAATTATTTTTGATGAACTACTTTTTATTTAAGTTTTCCAAAATCACCTTCTATTTCTTGCAACTGATAAAAAGAGAAGCCTGGAATTCTTTTATGATCTCTTTCTGAAATTATGACATTCAATAAAAGAAAAGTACATACTTTTAAGAATTGTAATGCTGTACACCTATACATATACATTTTTAAATTTTGATGCCACAAAATATAAAAAGAGCAGAGCACATTTTTGCCACATACAGAGAGTGCTTTTTAGATGCTTTGACCTTTTATTTAAACTCCATGGTATTTACAAGCCCACTTTGCAGGCCTGTGGGAGTAACAGGACATAGGCATTCATGGTTCAGAGCACCTGGAGGCATTGATTTTATCTTTACATGAACAGATCTAAGTAACTTACTCTTGGGTGGGAAACAACTGAGACTTTTTTAATGGTTTATGCTTATCCCAGGTTTTAAAGAAGACGGCTTGTGTCTTTTATTTGTAAACTATTTTGCATAGTGTTTTTACATATTTGATCAGCAAACAACCTCCTGAGGTAGGAGTTAGAAGTAAAAGTATGGTCCTCATATTATCAATGAAGAAAAAGCACCTCAGAATAAGAAGTGATTTTCAAAAAACAGAAACATTTATGATTGCCATATAGCAATGGAATCCTACTATTCTCACTCGGTTTTCAGTCTTTCTATTTATTTATAGTGCCAGGATAACTGAAATGCATGTGTGCATTCTCATTTCAATCCCTCTATATTTTTAATCCTTGTGTGTTCATGCTGTTTTTAATATCTCTGGCTTTTCTATAGATCCAGTTGGATTTCTGTGTTACTAGTCTGACTTATCTCTATGAGAAAACATTCATTGAAAACTTGCTTTGCAACTCATATGCAATATTATTTTAAACTATTTAAAATATACTTTATACATTAATATGCTTTTACTTTGGGATTAATCACCAGTTTTCTTGATATTGGGGTTATGGTGTGTGGAATATGAAAAATATCACTAGAGCAAATATTATTTAAAAGTCACACATATAATTACAGATCATATTTATGTTTGTTGAAAAGCAATGTGATCCATTGCTAAAAACAGTTCTTGATTTCAATGACTTTGTTTGAAGGAGTAATTATTACCTACAATGGAAAGAGATGTATGCTTTAGAAAAGGACAGACTTGGGGAACCTGGGTGGCTCAGTTGGTTAAGAGTCTGACTTCGGCTCAGGTCATGAGCTCACAGTTTGTGGGTTCAAGCCCCGTGTCAGGCTCTGTGCTGACAGCTCAGAACCTGTAGCCTGCTTCGGATTCTGTGTCTCCTCTTCTCTCTGCTTGTTCCCTCCCCATGCTTTGTCTCTCTTTGTTTCTCAATAATAAATAAATGTTAAAAATTAAAAGAAAAACTAGACTGGGATTCAAATTCTGTTTCAACCTCTCACTAACTTTGTAAACTCCACCAAATTGTGTAATTTCTCTGAGCTGTACTTTATTTTTGAAAACTGGGAGTAATTATACCTACCTCAAAGAGTTATTGTGAGGATTACAAAAAACCACATATAAAGCCTGCCTTACAGGCTTGTAATTAGTAAATACAAGTGTTCCCACTAGCACCCCTAACCTTGCTTCTTGCTCCTTAAAAATCTGTTACTAGAAAAAACTTTTATATCCTCTGACAAGATTGCTCCCTCCTTGACATTGTTCTTTATATTGTTCTATTTATTCTCTTCATGTTCTTTATTGTCTAAAAAATAGATATCAATATAATCAACATCCCCAGAAAAAACATACAGAAGGATATCTGTCTCTGAGCGCAAGTACTTATTTTCAAGGACTCTGTATACAAATTTGTTGTAGAGATACCAGTCCATGCTTAACATAGAAAATGTTTTTTGACTTGAAGAAATTTACCTCATCCTTAAAGTACATTAATCATTTTGACCTCTGCTATATTTCCAACTAAGATGGGAAAACAAAAACTTACTTGTTACTAGGTCCCTAACTGCTTGCTGACTTTCTACTTTTCTTTTGAAATGTTCTAAGTCATTTTTAAAGTTTTATTTTGTATTTAAATATTAACTTATTTATAGATACATTTACAAAAGAAAAAACACCTTTAAGCTTAGCAAAACCCTTAAATGTAACCTATTATAATAAATGAAGCATGAGGATATTTGTAAAGGTTTATCTTTTAATTCTGGAATGTGTAAAAGATTTGTGATAATTAAATCTTTAATTTTAAGGTACTTTGTAATTAACTTATTTTATGGAAGTAAAACATACTTTCATAAATGTATGCATATCATAAAAATGACAATGCATTAATTTTATTTATTTTCTCCAGCTTTTTTGAGATATAAAGATAACTGTATATGTGTTTAAAGAGTGCGACATGAGAGACTCTTGAATACTGAAAACAAATAGGGTTGAAGGGGGAGGGGGACAGGGTAAGGGGGTGATGGCCATGGAGGAGGGCACTCGGGGGGGAAGAGCACTGGGGTTATGTGGAAACCAACTTGACAATAAAGTATATGAAAAAAAAGCAGAAATAAATAACTAAATAAATAAAAATGTTAAAAAAATAAAGATTGCAACATGATGATTTTATATACATATATATTGCAACATGGTCACCACAATAAGTTTAGTTAGCACACCCATTACATTATGGCTAAAGAAGTGTACTCTGAAATGGCCATACTTCACAAGAAAATATCTGTTTATAGTTTTTTCCTGGATCCTGGCTGCTTCTCCATGATTCCAGCAATAGCTTCCTCTGATACTATGGCATAAATCTTTGATCATGCTATGATTGTGTAATTAAAGATTTTCTGAGTGAGGATTAGGTTTTGAAATGACCTCTATTATGTCTGCTGTGGTTGGAACTATAGGCATTTCAGCACCAATGGGTGCCTGGTTTGCTCAGTCAGTTAAGAGTATGACTCTTAATTTCAGCCCAGGTCATGATCTTACTGTTGTGAGATCAGGCCTTGCATCAGGCTCTGTGCTGACAATGCAGAGCCTGATTAGGATGCTCTCTCTCCCTCCCTCCCTCTCTCTCTTTCTTTCTCTCTCTGCCCTTCCCCCATTCATGCTCTTTCTTTCTCAAAACAAATAGCTAAAAAAATAAATAAATTTCAGCAGAAAATTTGGTATGAATGTGATCCATGGAAATTCTAGTGATCTCAGCAGCTGAAAAGATAGCACTTAGAATCTCAAAAGAACTGGAGAGAAAGGGGGGAGGGAGAGAGAGAGGGAGAGAGGGAGAAAGAAATGGTCATATATGTTATTTGAAAATGAATACTGGTTGAAACTTCCCAAATTAAATGGAAAATATTAGTCTGTGTACCCAAAAATTCATCATTCTCCAGTGTGATAAACTTAATGACATTCAAACTTAGGCACATAAGAATCAAACTATCAGAAGCCATAAATAAAGAATATTAAAAGTAGAAAGAAAAAAAAACATACACAAGAGGTGATGAAGAGCTAATTTCTCATCAGGAATCATGGAGGTCAGAAACAAGAGGATGATATATTCAAATTTTAGAAAAAAATTATACAAATAAGATTTTAGCCGTGATACAGCTGTAAATGCCTAAAGACCAAAGAAGAAAGACCACAACTAAATAAACTAAATAAACTAACAATTCTCCTTAACAATCTAGCAAGGGGAAAGCAAGTTAATCTCAAATAAAGCTAGGACTTCCAGTCATATATTGAGTAAGAAATGTTGTGAATGGGCAAGCATGTCTTGTCCCTGATCTTTGAGGAAACTTTTTTCAGTCTTTTACAATGGAGTATGATGTTGGTTGTGGGCTTTTCATACATTCTTTTGTGTGTTGAGGTGTTTCCTTCCATAACCTATTTGTTGAGAAGTTTTTTTTTTCCTTATCAGGAATGTATGTTGAATTTTGTTAAATGCTTTTTCTGCATCTATTCAGAAGATCATGTGATTATTATCTTTTATTCAATTAATGTACTATATAACATTTATTGATGTATGTATTTTAAACCGTCCTTGCATCCCAGGAAAGAATCCTACTAATTATTGCATATAATCCTTTCAATGTGTTGTCAAATTCAGTCTTCTAATATTTTGTTCACAAGTTTTGTACCTTAGAGATATTGACCTGTATAATTTGCATGCATGTACATCTCTGTGTATGTGTATGTGTGCCCTTATCTGGATTTGGTATTGGTGATGTTGGCATCAAAAAATGAATTTGAGAGTATTCCATTCTCTTCATTTTTTGTAAGAGTTTGAGAATTTTGATATTAATTCTACTTTAAATGTTTGCTAAAATTCACCAGTGAAACCAAGTGATCCTGAGGTTTTCTATGTTGCAAGGTTTTTGCTTATTGATTCAATTTCCTTATTTGTGATTGGTCTGTTCAGATTTTCTTTTTTGTCTTTTTAAGTTTATT
Source organism: Suricata suricatta (assembly GCF_006229205.1). NCBI lineage: Eukaryota > Metazoa > Chordata > Mammalia > Carnivora > Herpestidae > Suricata > Suricata suricatta. The sequence continues at coordinate 76,875,247 of NC_043710.1, read as the reverse complement.
TGTTTTGAGAGAGTGTGCACAGCAACATGAGAGAGAGAGGGGGGGGGGGGAGATAAACAGAGACAGAGACAGAGACAGAGAGACAGAGAAAGAAAGAGAATTCCAAGCAGGCTTCACACTATCAGCACAGACCGACATGGAGCTCAAATTCACAAACTGTGAGATGATGACCTGAGCCAAAATCAAAAGTCCCAGGTGCTAACCTAACTGAGCCACCTGGGCACCCCCAGATTTTCCATTTCTTCCTTATTCAGTATTGGTAGGTTGTATGCTTCTATACAGTTTTTTCTCGATTGTTCGGTTTGTTGGCATATAGTTCATAGTGTTTCTTTGATACTTTTTATTTCTGTGCAATTTGTAATATCCCCTTTCTCATTTATAGCATTGTTTATATGGTTCTCATTTTTCCTGGTTAGTCTCTATAAATATTTATTAATTTTGTTTATCTTTTCAAAACATAAACCCATAGTTTAGTTCATCTTTTCTATTATTTTCCTGTTTTTGCTTTCATTTGTTCTTGATTGACCCTTTATTATTTCCTTAATTCTTATACTTTTGGCTTAGTTTATTCTTTTTTGTTTTCCTAGCTCCATCAGGTGTAAAATTAGACTGTTTACTTGAGATCTTTCCTTTTTCTTTATGTTGGCATTTAACACTATAAGCTTCCCTTTTCAAATTGCTTTTGCTGCATGGCATAAGTTTCAGAATACTGTGTTTCCATTTTAATTTGTTTCAAGATACTTTTTTCTCTTTCAATTTTTCTGATCTATTGGTTGTTTAAGTGTGTTGTTTAATTTTCCATGTATTTGTGAATTTTTCAATTTTCCTCCTGTTACTGATTTCTAGTTTCAAATCATGTGGTCAAAAAAGATACTTCCAATTATTTTAATCTTTTTAAATTTACTAAAACGTTTGTGTGTGTGTGTGTGTGTGTGTGTGTGTGTGTGTGTGTGTAATGTAATACATGTTTCATGGAAAATATTCCATGTATGAGGAGCCTTGGTGGCTCAGTTGATTGTCTGACTCTTGGTTTTGGTTTAGGTCATGATCTCATTGTTCCTGGGATGGTGCCTTACAGCAGGCTGTGTATTGACAGCACAGAACCTGCTTGGGATTCTATCTCTGTCTCTCTCTCTCTGTGCCTCAAAATAAATAAACATTTGAAAACGTTCCATGAATACTTGAGAAGAATGTAAGAATGTGTTTTCTCCTGTTGGATGGAATTTTCTGTGTGTATCTGTTGGGCCCATTTGATCTGTTGTTCAAATAATCTGCTTCCTTGATTTTCTGTCTGAATGGCTGAGAGTATTAAAGTCCCCAACTATTATTATGTCACTGTTACTTTCTCCTATTTTTATTGTTAGTATTGGCTTTATATATGTAGGTGCTCCAATATTGGATGAATAGACATTTACAATTACTATATCATCTTGATAGACTGAACTTCTTTATCATTATACAATAACCTTCTTTGTCTCTTTTCACCATTCTTAGCTTAGTCTCATCTGTTTGATATGAGTATAACTACGACTGATTTCTTTTGGTTACCATTTGCTGGCAATATTCTTTTTGATTATTTCACTTTCAGTCTTGCGTGTCTTTAAAGCTAACAGAAGTATGTCTTCTGTAGGTAACTGCAAGAGGGACCAATAGCTTAATCTACCAGGAACTGAAATTATCTTAACTTGGACTTTAGTTTTTGTGAGGATATAGCTTGAATTGATTCTTAAGTCTTAAATGTAGCCTTTTTGAGGCAGTGCTCTAAAATCCTGGGGTGTGTATTTCCTCAATGTGGTATGAAAAGTAAAGGAGATATTTCATTTCAGAAGTACTAAACACAAATTTTTCTGTCAAATTAATGGATTTATAACCTATTGGAAATACGTATGAATCTCCCGCCCACCACACACAATGGAGTCCCAAACCATCAGAACCTTCACTTCCTGATTCTTCTTCCCCCTCTCTCTGTTTTGCAGGCTTATTTTCATGAGCTTTACAATGACCATGCACCAAAGAACAATAGGAAGAGGGACTGAAAGTATCCTTGTCACCTCAGGAAATGCACCTTTGTTCCAGTCAGACTATTTTTTGCCTTACATGGGCACAGGCAATGTCTGGGTAAGGCTGTAACTTCTGTAGTACTCAGCAAATAAGGAGCCAGGGGAGGGATCTGCATGCTAGAAGATAAATAGTCTGCTGTGACTGACCCGTGTCCCTGTCCGTTAGAGCTCCACTCTTGTAAAAATGTTGATTAAAACCTTGCTTCACTGTGTTCTGAGTCTCTACCTCTCTCCCTTGAATGAGGTCCAGGGGCTTATATATTACAGGTGGGAAATTCAATATCCCCTTGGCTGTCTTACACAGATGAAAGCACCGTTCAGCTTCTAAGTACAGCTTTCAAAATTGACAGTCTCCTCAAGGGCAGAATACTGCCAAAGTCTGGTATTTAGTCCGTGGCTTCCCTCCACTTGGATTTCAGTACACATAATCCCATGACCCTAAAAGCTCTCCAATGACTTCAAACATAATTTTTACATTTAACCAATTTTGTTACATGTTACCAATGTAGGAAACAGAGGCAGAAGGAAATGGCAAATAAAATTAAGTTTCCTTATAACCTGAGGTCCATTGACAAATACTTGAGACTGACAGAGTAAAACATTTCTCCAAGAACTCCCTTCTGTCTTAATGGTAATGTTCTGCTAGAGGGAAAAACAGCTTTAGTTTGACAATAGCTAGGCCTCCAGTGTCCTGTGGGTCTTTATCACACAAAAATCCCTTTGGAAACTTCCCCTTGTCTTACCTTCCCGGAACTTCCAAGTATATAATCAGTCTCTCCTCAAGGTCCTTTCCAGGAACAACTCTTGCTGTCCATGGGTTCAGTCCCCGTGCTTTAATAGAATCACGTTTTTTGCACTGAAGATGCCTCAGGAATTATTTCTTGGCTGTAGGCTCCAGACCCCACTACCATTCCCAAAACCCTATCATTCTGAGCCTGAAGATTGTTACAAAACAAACTAGTTTGCACTTCCAAAAGCAGAACTCTATTTCTTTTGAAATATTTTATTATTGTTTTTTGAGACATATAACGTATTCTACGTGTTTGAATGTTCCATCTTGCTGCATTTTGAACCTATCTTCTCCATCAGATATTAGACTAAATTATGTAGCATGATTTAGATCATAGGCATTGAATAACTTACTGGAAATTATTTTCAGTGGTGCAGCAGATAAAGTCCAAGGAAGAAATCTCATCATTACTCTCAAATGTTTAGACAAAGGTGAAAAACAAGAAGACAAAGTAAAATAAAAACAATAAAATAAGAATAGCAATTTTGGTTTACTACAGAGTGAGATAAATGACTTTTTCAGTGAAGTCAATATGGATATTTGATATTTCACAAATATTTAAGAAAAAATATAACTTTGGAAAAACCACTCCCCATGTAATTCACTTAATTTCCTAAATCAGTGTTATAAAAAGTCTACTTGTTTTTTATACAGGAAGACTATGACAAGAATAAAATGCCTGTTGATTTTTATATATTTTTAAAAAGTTTTTCTTAATTAACTTTTTCTTTCAATGAATCTTTTCTTTGCATAACATTGCCAATCTAGCCAAATATGATAATAATTATAAATATACACACATAAAAAATTTTTTTCATATAGACAAAGAAATAAGATAGAAATATTAACTCATTACAGCATTTTGCATGATAACAAAAGTTTGCCAGGTGACTTATTTTAAATGCACCAATGCTTTTGTTTGCCAATTAGCAATTTTGCCTCTCCCATCAGTCCTTATTAGTTACAGTTGTTGATTTCTAATTTGAAGAGCATTGACTTCAGTTCACTTCACAGGTATTTATATGTGTGAAAACTTGTCTCATTTGGTAGCAAAAATTTAGAAATCAAATTTCCTATAAAAGAACACATTTTCAGTATCAGTAAATAGAAAATACAAATACTTTTTTTTCTCCCTAACATATATAAGTTTATAGGGCTAGAGATTAAATGGTATTGCATGCTGATAGAAATTGAAAAATAATAATAATATTAAAGACAAAGAAATCAATTCTGGAAATTGAGGGAATTCTAATAAATTTCATATAAACTAATTATTTCTGAGGTTAGAGATCTGGTCATATTGAATGATGGTGAGTTAATAAATCTTTCAAAATCAGAGGAGTAGTTTTAAGACCTGATTTGGACACTTAATATTTTAGTGAATTTAAGCAAATTACTAAAGTTCTGTAAATCTCATTGTTCTCAATCATTCAATGGTGAAAATAATACCCTCATTACAGTGTAATTCTTAGTAAAGGAAGTGTGCATGTTGAGTAGTAGAATTTTAACAAATGGTTGCTGCCCTTTGCTTACTTTAATTAGGGTGGTGAAGCTTACCCCGTGCGAAGCATAATTGCCTGTGTGTGTGTTTTAAAATCTAACATCATTTGGTTATACTTTTTTTTGTGGGAAATCAAATAGCTATGCCCTGGATTATAAGGAATGCATTGGAAAGGAGAACACTGCTTTCTAGCCTTGCTGAAAACAACAGGCCATGTTTGCTTATCTAAATAATGTATATCTTGGGGCTAGGACTCACTTCACCTACGCAGTTAATGTTTATCAAGGGGTTGGGTCCTGCCTATGTTCATAAATTCCTTAGACCATGTTACCGTATAGATCATCTTGTTTTCCACCCTGGTTTCTACATCTGCTCTTTTACAGTCATAATAACACCTTAAATTGATTTTCTGCACACTTTCACTATGGTCTTACTGGAATGTAATTCACGGACATATTGCACAAGGTTTCCCTACATATAAGCTTAGTAAATACAAGAACTTGAGAGCAGTTCAGGGAGACTTCACTTAACCTTCCTCTCACTCTCCTGACTTGCATAGAGTCTCAAATAATCCTTTCTGTCACCTCTGGCTTTGCTGGACAAAGCTGAGAGCTGAACCCACACTTTTTGCATACTAGCAATAAGAATTTTGTCGTGGTATCTTTTAGAAACTTTGAAACATCACCAATAAAATGCATTTTCTATTGTAGCCTTGAAATATCTTACTTATTTCTAATTCCCCAGGATCTGGTTGGTGTCCAATATATAATAGTCACTCAAATATATGGAACACCAAGCAGGAATTTTCTCAGTTCAAAAATTGTTAATTTTTTTCTTTATTTCTTTTCCTTTTGTATTTTCTACAATTACAGAAGGCTTCCTTGGGTTCTAAAATGATTCGTATTTTTACTTTCCTTCTATCTTAGTATTTTATAAATAAGAGAAATACTTAAAATATATATGACAAACAAAGCTTTCCAAATGAACAAGTACAATATTCATATATCTGAAGGTTTCTCTCTTATGTGATGATGTCCTTAACAGTGCAGATAGCTAATGAAATACAAACATTTATAGCATGTGTATTTATCCTTTTTTTGTTTTTCCATAAAATAGTCTATTTAGAGTCACCTTTGTTTCTTCAATACAGTGTGTAAGGATTTAAAAGAAATTTTAATTTTTTTAATCATTTAAATTATTTTTTAATGTTTATTTATTTTCAAGAGAGACAGAATCCTAGCTGGGATGGGGAGCAGATAGAGAGAGAGATACACAGAATCTCAAGAGGGATCAGGCTCTGAGCTGTCAGCACAGAGCCCGATGTGGGGCTCAAACTCACTAAACCGAGAGATTATGACCTGGGCTGGAGTCAAATGCTTAACAACTGAGCCACCCAGGCACCCCAAAAGAAAATTTAAATATAAAAATTAAACATATTTACCTTTATTGTAAAACTAATGCCCTGTAAAATATAAAATGCACGGGGCGCCTGGGTGGCTCAGTTGGTTAAGCCTCCGACTTCGGCTCAGGTCAGATCTCACGTTCGTGCGTTCGAGCCCCGCGTCAGGCTCTGTGCTGACAGCCTGCTTTCTGGCTCTGTATCTCCTTCTCTCTCTGCCCCTCCCCCTCTCATGCTCTGTCTCTCTCTGTATCAAAAATAAATAAAACATTAAAAAAATATATAAAATGCACTAAGAAATAAAGGCAAATAGGAACATTTTCCCCATTGTTGTGATTCAATTTAATAATGTGGGGACTATTGAACTTTACCCATGTTGATTATTCAAATTAGTAGTCTGGCAAAATAAATCCTTTTGCTATATTTTTTAAGTAAGTACCTGATATACTGTTAAGTTTTTAAATGTTTAAATGCCAATTAGAGTATGAAGTTGTTCCAGGATAAAATTGTAATAGTTTCTTTTCATTCTGTGGTGTAGACACAGTATGTTACTATAAGTATATGAATGAAAATGAATACTCAATTTATCAAAACATTGACATGTCCATATTTTTTAAGAGACAAAAATAAATTTAATGTGCATTGATCTCATCCAGGCACATTTCTTTTTAAGTGTTAAACTGACTCCATCTCACATGGTGTGCATTTAATGAGAGCTACAACATTAAACACTTTGGTTGGAAACTTACCACCCCACTGAGAAATCAGCAGGTGAGGTTGATGCCCATGAATTACATTTGAAAGGCAGAGTTTGAAAGCAACACATACTGCATTAATTTGGCTCCTGTTACTCACTCCAAATACATATTAGAGCAGTAGCATTATTTCTGTGTTACACAATCAAAGGCAGAACAGAATAGAATTTTTTAAAGCATTTTATATTTGTCATGAGAATATAAATGCTATAAACAAGTCATGCAGTGAGTTATCTAATGATGAGATAGCTTTCTTTGAAATTATTTCCATTTATTTAGAAATTCTGATACCTTTGTTCAAAGTTCATTTAAAATATAGACTATTTTTAGATTCCCATTTGTGTCTGTATTCATTAAGCAAATACCTACAGTTTTTAAAAAGTGTTTTTCCTGGAACTACAAAGAAATTTCAAAAATGGGAGCTACTTCAGTAAAACACAGATGTTTATTTTTTGTTCGTCTCTAGTATTAATCTTCTTAGTTTAAATCTATTGTTTTCAAAGCAAGCAATTGAATAGAAAGTCCTCTGTAGGGAGTAAACGTAAGTAAATCTGCTTGGGATTATAGTTTCTTCATAACAAATTCTTCAATATTTTATAACCTGATGATTTCCCCCCCAGATTTTAGTGTCCTTTTATCATACCAAGAACTTTATTACTCATTTTTAATCTACAATTTAATAAAATTAACTTTATTACTCATTTTTAATCTACAACTTAATGAAAATTAGAGGTGTTTTACCATGATTGATATATTCCCAATCCTACTATCTATGGTTGATAAAATATTGAGGATTATTTTATTCAGGAAGTTTACTGAATAAAAACACAATAATGAAGTAAGTATAATTATAAAATGTATTTTTAAAAACCTAAAAGCAATTTGAAATTATTTCACATGGTGAAAATAGAGATAGGTAAAAACTAAAAATTTCTGGCAGATATTTAATGCTGTCACCAGTTTATTTAGCATGAACAGTATTCAATATGTTAACTTGAAAACTATTTTTAGGTTTAAAATGTTCAGTGTTGTTTAGCTGCTTGATGATTGTAAGACAATTTACGATAAATGTCCCTTGTCTTCTGTTCCTGAATATATGTAATGGTGTTTCTCAAGAAGAATCATCACGCAACTCAATGGAAGCTCATTCATCATCTGTATCTTCAAGCAGAAATAAATGCTTGTTTCCCTGAAAAAGAACTTTAGAACAGCTTCTTTACATTCAATATGATATAGGAAACATGTAGATTAAAGTTGTGCAATAGAAAGGAATCTACCATACTTCACTCATTAAAAATGCAGAGCAGCAACAAGAAGTAACTACTTTTATTATGAAGTCAATCAGATATTCAGCTTTTCAAAAGCATATTGGGTAGGATAGCAAACTCTTTGTTGAGTCATAGTCAATAAAAACCGTATGTCTAATGAACATAGTTTGCAAGTCTATGAGCAAAGCCTAACAACTATTGCAATTTAAAAATAAGGGCCATGAGAACAGAAGCAATCATTTCTTGGAAATTGTGAATAAAGGAAGCAGTTTAATTAAAATAAAGACATCTACTACAACATGAAAACATATAATCCATAATGAAAAGAACAAAAGCAAATGAAATGGATAAAATTAAAATTTCTTACAACTTGAAGCCCATTGATAAACACCTGAGACATGCCGAGTGTGACATTCTTCCAGGAACTCAGGACTGCCTTAATGTTGATTTGCCAGAGGCTGGAAGCAATCTTAACAGTAGCCAGAACTCTGGATTCTGCAAGTCTTCAACATATGAAAATGTCTTTAAAGACCTCCTTTATCTCTACACCTCTAACTTTTAATATATATTCAATTGCTCCACACAATCACAGTACACTCTTACTCCCAGGAGTTCTATCCCCCTGGGTTAATAAAAACACCTTTTTGCATAAAAAAAATCTCAAGAATTCTTTCTTGACCATTTGCCAAACAGCCCCACATCAATCCAGACTAGACAAAAGTATAATTTGCAATTTTTCTGACTATAGAATTGATAATATAGTTATTACTAAAAGGACACAGGTCTGAGCCAAACTAACTCCATGACAGGCTTCAAGTTTCCCCTCTGACCTTGGAGGCCTAGGTGTCAGTTTCTCAGAATCATTAGACAATAAAAGGGCACAGATTGCTCAGCCAGGGACCACCCTAGCAACACCCAATCAGAAGCGGCCAGCTAAAATGCTTAGCATTCCTAAGGGCAGGCCTAGAGATAGAAGCTATAGATAATCACTTATTGCTTAAGGCTGGTTACACCCTAAGTGAGGGTCCTGGGTCCTGAGTCCTGGATCCACTCTGTAATTGGTTGATACTCTAAATGTTGTGATTGGGTCCCGCCAAAAGTAACGAACACTCTAAGCAATGGGTGTGGTTAAAGTTACTGCCAATGATGTTAAGCGATAATAATTGGATCTCTGTACCTGTGTCACAATTTCCTGTAACTCCCCCTTCCCAAAACCCATAAAGGCCCTACCCCGCCTTTGTTCGGAACTCTCAGCACGGATCCACTGAGCTGGGGAAGTCTGTGAGCCCAAGCCCGAGCCCATAATGCTAATAAAGCCCTTTGCTTTTGCATGTGTGACTCAGTCTCCCTGGCGGCCTCTGGTTTTGGGGGACGATATTGAAATCTGGACATAACATTACCTTTATTGTTTCTTGCTCTATCTCATTTTATGCAACTGTGTCTAACAAAATGTACAAGAGTTCTCGTTTCAGTACGCATATTTAGTAATTTTAAACAGTTCTCATTACTGTCACACCCACTTTTTTTTCCTGATTATTTATTTATTTTTTTAACATATGCAATTATTTTCCATCATTTACAATACAGTAGTAACAATTACACTCCAAACAGAAAAGCAAAGTAAAAAATCAAAACCCCAACTTCTATTTCATGTAATTAGATTTATACAGAAATTAGGTTATGTAACAACTAGTTAATCACCTAATTTCACAGCTATCTGAAGTGGTGATCATTATATAGCAGCTTATCTATGATACATTCAAGATACATGATACAATTTATTACTTGCCCTTAAGTTAAAACACAGCCTGCTTAATACCTTTCCTTAAATTCCACCTCTATACTACAATATGCTTGAGGTCCATGCAAAAAAGTAGCTACCTTTTATATATGAAATGGATGATTAAGTCTTTGGTGTTGTAAAAGCAACTTCATTTAAACATAACCACCCCCATCACCAAAAAAAGAAGAGGAAAAAAAAAAGTAACCAAAATAATAAGGGAAAAACCCAAGACACACTTCTTAGGGGAAAACAAACAAACAAACAAACAAACAAAAAACCAGCATGTAATTTCTGTTCTTGACGGAATGTATTAAATAAGCAAACACCACCAACAAGCAAAACAAGTACTACAATGTAAAAACATTAAAAAAAAAAGACAACCCTCTCACATGCATAAATAAAAGTGCACACAAAGAACTCACATCTTTTCAAGCTTCAATAGTAAATATTTTGCTACTATGTATTAAATACTGCATGGTTTGCCTAAACTAAGATGAAACCACATCATAAATCAATAAGCATTTTGCATTTTCTTTCATTATCTACTCAAAGTCATGGCAACTGCACCTCTAAACATTTCATTAAATCCAATGATATAGCAAACACTCCCAAAATAAACTTAGATTGTATTGCAGTTACACTTAACAGTATATAAAATGCTGTGTTGTGACAGGTATCAACTATCCATTAGATACTGAATCAATTTTTCTTAAGCACTAACTGCTTGCTTTTCTTGAAGCTAGATCATTCTGAAAGTTTCCTGTTAGATCTATGAGTGCAAACATATGGTATCTGTCCTTCTCTGCCTGACTTATTTCGCTTAGCATGACCCCCTCAAGGTCCATCCACTTTCCTACAAATGGCCAGATTTCATTCTTT